>NC_069499.1:1227592483-1227923629 GCF_027579735.1 Bombina bombina | reverse complement strand
AAACACACAGAAGTACACAAAATACAGAAAGAACACACTCACTTTGGGCTAGGAGAAAAACTACCCTGTTCTATCAGCCACAGTCAGTAGAATCCAGGGAAATACAAATAGTCCTCTTGCAAAGTCTTGTTATAGTCCCTTGTTATAGAGCTCTTGGATAATCGAACCCTGTATAGTTCAGGCAACTTGGAATAACTCTTTCTTTTTTGCCAGGCAAAGTGGTTTTAAAAACTGCCCATCTTTCTTGTCAGCTCACAACACGCCTAGCGATGATCTTAGCAACCAATCGTAACCCAGCACACAGAGGGGCATCACTGTTAACAGCTGTCAGTCCCACCCCCTGATCACCTGCTGAGATTGTAGTCAGTCTGGCTGAGGATGTACAAATGCAGCCTTTTGAAGTACCAGATCTGAGTGTAATAGATGGACCAGATACCACCTTTGTCCCTAGAAGATTTACTGTCGTGAGTAATTAACTCTCTGCTTTGAAGCAGCCTGCTCAGATGTGTAAATCAGCCATTTAAGCAGAGACTGTGAAAATCTTTCTTCATGCACTGGCTTGTGACATAATTTGTACAAATAGCAATACACCACAGTTATTGACATACTGTACATGCACGAGAGGCAAGCCTCAAAACACACCTGGGCACCCAAACTTCCATCACACCTCCCCCCTAAGAAAAGGGTAATGTTACGACCGCCTCATCTGGCGGTTTAACTCGCCCGACCCTGCGTGTGACAACTGGCTCATTTGGGCTATCCTGTCTGGAGAGTCCATCCGCATTTCCATGCTCACTGTCTTTTTTGTGCTGAATAGAAAAATTAAATTATTGTAATTCCAAACTCCAGCACAGCAATTTACCGTTCTCCACTGACACCCTTTGCAGCCAGCTCAGGGGGTTGTGATCCATGATCACAGTGAAGGTCCGACCATACAAATAGGGCTGCAGTTTGCGAAGCGTCCAATCTATGGCCAGACATTCCTTCTCAATAGTGGCATAAGCTACTTCTCTGGGTAGAAGTTTCCTGCTCAAATACACCATGGGGTGTTGACTCTCCTCCTCCCCCACCTGGCTGAGCACAGCCCCTATGCCATAGTCTGAGGCATTGGTCTGCACCAATAATTTCTTGCTGTAGTTCGGTGTGGCTAGAATCGGAGTGCTAGCCAGTGCAGTCCTCAGCACCTCAAAGGGTTTTCACAGGCGGGAAACCAGGCTGGGGCGTCACTTTTGGGTCAGATCTGTCAGGGGTTTGGCCAGGGCACTATACTGGGGCACAAATTTCCTGTAATACCCTGCAGTGCCTAGGAAAGCCATACCTTGCTTTTTTGTTTTGGACACTGGCCACTGAATGAGGTCTTCCACCTTAGCTGGTTCTGGCTTCAGGTGCCCACCCCCCACCCAGTGTCCTAGGTACAATTCCTCTGCCATACCCACTTGACATTTGGTTAGTTTCAGGGTCAGCTCCACTTCTTGGATCCATTTAAGCACTGCAGCTACATGTATTAAATGGGTCTCCCATAAACTACTAAACACTGCAATGCCATCCAAGTATGCCTGAGCGTACCCCTGCATCCCCTCTAGTAAGCGACTGACCAGGTGTTGGACCAGGTGTTGGAAGGTAGCCGGGGCATTCCTCATTCCAAATGGCATCACTACAAATGTATAGAGGCCACACGGAGTGATGAATGCTGACTTCTCCCTAGCCTCTGGGGCCAGCAGAATCTGCCAGTAGCCTTTGCTCAGATCCATAGTAGTCAGATACCTTGCATCCACAAGCTCATCCAGCAGCTCATCCATGTGGGGCATGGGGTAGTCATCTGACACCATCTGAGCATTGAGCTGCTGATAGTCCACACAGAACCACATGGTTCCATCCTTCTTAGGTACCAGGACTACCGGGCTAGCCTAAGGACTCTGAGACAGTCTAATTACCCGTAGGGCCAGCATCTACTCTACTTCCCTCTGTATACTGCCTTTCACCTCTGTGGATACCCGATAGGCACAAGAGGTTTCTGATCACCAGTCTCTACTGGGTGATTGGTAATATGCGCCCTGCCTGGCTTGTCCATGAACAGAGACCTATACTGTTCTAACATAGCTTGCACTTGCACGCGCTGCTTCACAGAATAAGGGAAACCATGTGAGCCCAACCCCCCATCAGTGAGCCTGGGCACCCACTCTTCCATCACACAAACCACCGCTGAACTTGTAATATGAGCGGGTGCCAAAACCACGACCGCTAGCTCACAAATGCGTGCATAAACCTTGGACAGTCTATACCACCCAGCCGACATTTTACTGACATGCAAGAATCTTTAAGGTTCAAGTGTAAAATAAAGATTAAATATAAAAAAATAAGATGTTTTTAGAATCGAATTATAAACCAATGATAATCAGTCTTAGCAACTTTATTTTCTTATTTATTCTGCATAATTATTTATGCAAATGTATGTTATTGAGCACAGCTGGTATTTCTTTCCACAAAGTCGTCAACCCTAGAGACTGCCTATGATGAGCCTATTTTCATCAGGTCTGCAAAATGTTAAATTGAAAGTGAGATTGTCAGAATATGTAAGACTGCCTTATAGCACATGAGTAATCACCAGTAAGGCTGATTAGGTCTCTATAAATGATAGGAATAAATGACGTCTGTGTACCTGTGATGCTCCTACAGTGATGTGTGACAGCTAGAACACGTTAAACACGTACGCACTCAGCAGGTGTCAAGCTCTGTGCCTAAACAAAAATCTAATAGGAAGTGATGGCAACATGTGGCTGTGACCGGGTCTTACTTGGCCTCCTGGCATTCATTTTTGTCTTATTAAAAGATCAAAAACAACTACTAATTAATCCATGCCAGCCAGAACATTTTGTATTAAATCTCTCACATCCTATTACTCATTGAAAGTTAACAGAGGGCTGTGGAGAGGGCCAGCTCACTAAATATTCAAACCCATCTTGTAATAGTGAAAGGTACACAGATAATGAACAGCAAGACACAAAATAACTAAGTATAGATGCAAACAATAAAATGCACTATCTCTGTAGCTAATTCATGAATTTTACTTTGAATTAAATTTCTCAGTGGATTCCCTAAATCTTCTACTCATTTCCTGTACACATAGTATAAAAGGCAACTTCTTTCACTGATTCTGTTTCTCTAAAGGGACAAGATACTCAAAAATGATTTCTTACATTTCAAAAATATTATTATCATTACAGTGATATTATTATTTTTTTAAATAAATGGACTTTACTAAACAATAACTGAGTCGTACATAATTACCCACTTCCTTCCTGTTTGTTCAATTTTAAATTCAAACAACTATTATTCAATCATTTTTCAAATATATATTTCTTTAATAAATGTGGTAAGGTCCACAATCCATTACTCTTGGGAAATACACTCCTGGCCACTAGGAGGAGACAAAGATTCTCAGCTTTTATTTAACTGCAAAATAGCTGTGATTACTAGGCAATGCTTGACAAATGCCCTGTTTAGGGGAGTTTTTTTTTTTTTTAAAGATAGTTTTTTTTGGGGGGGGGGGTTACTTTGGCTTTAGTATAGAGTTTTTTATGCAAAAGAGCTATGATAACTTCAGGGCACTGCCCGACAAATACCGTTCTCAGGGCAATTTTTAGATTAGGGTTAGTATAGGGGTTTGTTTTTTTTTGTTTTTTTTTTTTTTTTGGTGTTAAGGGAAATTTAGTTTTAGGATTTGTGATGGGGCAATGCCGGTTTAGAGGTTAATAAAGTAGGGAAAGTTTGCGATGGGGGTAATGGCAGTTTATGGGGTAAATATATTAGGGGATTATTTTCATGCAGTGTGTGACGGTTTAGGGATTAACAGTCTAGGGAGTTTATTGCAGTGTGGAGTGTGGTGGTTTAATAATTAATAGTGTAGTGGGGTGAATTGCGATGGGGGTGTAATGGTTTATGGGGTTAATAGTTAATGGGGTAATTTGGGATGGGGGTGTGTGGCGGTTTAGGGCTTAATAATGTAGGTGGTGGATAGTGTATGTGGAAAATATTTTTGTTTGTTTGTTTAGTGCAAGTTTTTCTCAGTGCAAACTTTCAAGTCACATAAAAAGTTTGAGAATAAGATGCAATGCATTTGTGCTATGACATTTACTTTCAACCTTTAATACGAGCGCACTTTTGAATCATAGGGAGAGCAAATTATTGCAAATTTTCAAATGCGTTAGCGCTTCTCACGCATACTCCGCCTGTTAACTAGCCCTTACTGAGTAGTTACTTGGAATTGCTATTAAACCTATGATTTCCTATCATCATTATTAAATCTTTATGCTTCTTACCATAATAAAGTAATTTCACTTCATAGTTTCATTAATAAAATAGAACATCTGTAAAGCAGAACTGTGATAATAGATCAGGTTTTGCAAATTTGTTAATATAGTTATGCTTGTTACCACTAAAACACTATGAGTCAGCTGGTTTCTAGAGATGGGCAAATGTTTTGCAGCATTTGAAAAATTAAATTAATTTTAACACATTCGTTACTTTCGAATTTCAAATGTTTTTTCATCATTCTAATATATGTTTAATGTAATAGTATTTCTAATGCTTTCTTTAAATTTGATATTCAATTTATGCAATATTTAAAATAGAAACATTTGAATCAACATTTGTATCTATTATGTATCAATTTACTAAATTCCCTACCACATGAACTATTGAACATCTGAATAGTATTTGTTAAATTGAATGTTACAATTGAAATTTCAAAAGCAACATTCGAAAATAGGAAAAAACATTAGATTACCACATTTTAATGGTTTTTCCTTCCTATTAACATTCGATTGTGCAAAATGAATGTCCACAGGAACATTCTTTCTACCAAACTAATCGCACTTTCACCACATTCGCCCATCTCTACTGGTATCATCTGAATTGGGTGTTACTACAAAATAAAATAAAATTAAAAATGATAAATAGAGAATACAAGCAAACTACTTCACCAATTTAGCTATTTTCTTGTATAACAGCTGGTGCAGCTTGCAATAACCGTTGCATTTACGAAGGAAAAGAGATGAACCTAAATACCCCAGAACATTGAAATGTGAAATATTCATATTTCATGTCGTTTAGCGCACTTGAATAAACGTGTGAGTATGGGTGTTAAGTTTTGCTGTTTAACGAAAAACGTTTAAGTGGTCACGATACTCAATGTTCAACTTTTTGCACATGTCGGGTTTTCGCTCCCGCAATAGCTTTTTTATTTCAACTCATAATACGAGCGCAACCTGAGGTTCACAAAAAGTCTTGCCTAGCAGTGTTAATGCAAGAGTGCAAAAAAGCACTCCACTCGCAATTTTAGCACTAAATTGGATAAAAATAGCTATTATTTGTCAGCTGACAATTATCTAAATCCCATACTTTGGGGAGAAAAATGATAATGATAATAATCATAGTAATAATGATGCATAAGAGACAGGAAAGCCCAGCAAATGGGCAATACTTTAGATAGAATGTAATTGAAACAAACATAATCCAAATATGCATTAAAGGGACATTAAACCCAAAATTTGTCTTTCATGATTCAGATAGAGAATACAATTTTAAACAGCATTCCAATTTACTTTTATTATCTAATTTGCTTCATTCTTTAGATATCCTGTGTTGAAGAAATAGCAATGCACATGAGTGAGCCAATCACATGAGGCATCTATGTGCAGCTGCCAATCAGCAGCTACTGAGCCTATCTAGATATGATTTTCAGCAAAGGATATCAAGAGAATGAAGCACATTAGATAATAGAAGTAAATTAGAAAGTTGTTTAAAATTGCATGCTATTTCTAAATCATGAAATAAAAAAACTGGGTTTCATGTTCCTTTAATATGCTACTTATATATAAGAAATATAGAAATTCCTAATTTTGTGCATCCAAATTACTTTTTCAAAAGAAATCCACAACTGTGTTTCCCCAGGAGCATGGAATTCTAGATAAGGATATGAGTTTCACATTGTCTCACTTTTTTATTTCTGTAATAAATTTTAAACTCCCTCATGCTAATAGCCTCAGACAGCTTCAAAGCACAGCAGGGTTATAAGTGTACTGCATCTCACAATAATGGTCTAGTTTACAAGTTGAGCTCTAGGGATAGAGCAGAGTCTATGCTTAAACTGAATAACCAGAGAATGTTTAGCGCAGATAACATTTCTTTAGCACGCCCTATACTTTCAATTGATATTGCGATTACGCTAAACATTGGGCTAAACATTGCTCATATTACAAGTTGAAAGTTATGTGTTGCTAAAAAAGTTAGTGCTGACTTGAGATCTGAAGTAAAGTTGTAGGGTTATAATAAAAGTAAAGCAAAACACATTTAAAACATTAAAATAAAGTATTACACTCATAAGTAAGCCTATTAAATGCAAAATATATGTTTATTAATTAACCCCCTTCGCTACTAGGGGGTTTGCTACAGAAGAACTTGCCCAAAATATCGGAGAATTTTTAGCATTTATGCTATCACTTCAAATAAATAGAAATAGAGCCTTGTTATTTTTTTATTTAGCTGTCAAAACTGTATTTTTTATTTAGTAGACAACCCATGGTATTGATCTAGGCCAATTTTGGTATATTTAATGCCACCATTTCACGGCCAAATACAATCAAGTAAAAAAAATTGTTAAATTTTTCACAAACTTTGGGTTTATCACTGAAATTATTTACATACTGCGTGTGCAATCATGACACATATTATTGTAAAAGCTTCTCTTGGATCCCCTTTGTTTAGAAATAGCAGACATACAGTACATGGCTTTGCCATTGATTTTTGGTAGTTAGAATGCCGCTAATTGCAGCTGCGCACCACACTCCTATTATTCTCTGCAGTTAAGGGGTTAATCAGGTAGATTGTAAGGTTAATTTTAGCTATAGTGTAGAGATTACCCTCCCACCCCCTTCATTTCTCTTAAAAAGCTCTCTTCCCTCCCTCTCCCCCACTAGTCACCACCATCTTAGGTACTGGCAGACAGTCTGACAGTATGCAGTTTAGTGGGGGGGTTTTAATATTATTAATAAAAAAAATTCCTGCAGTGTAGTGATCCTCTTCAACTTTACCACCTCCCTGACCCCCTCAAATAGTTCTCTAACCCTCCCACTCCCACCATATATATAGTATATAAACACACATATATAATACACACCAACAAATACATATATATATATATATATATATATATATATATATATATATATATATATTGAGATATATATATATATATATATATATATATATTGTATACTGTATGTATTATTCTTTTTATTGAGAGACAATTGCAATGTACAGGGTAGTCATAAAACACATAAAATCATAATACACATATACGCATGTGATACGCAGAGTGATACACAGATCACACAAAAGGAATACATCAGAAAGATGCATAACCATTTGTTAATTATATATAATATGTGTTGTATTTGCAATACTGATGAGCAAAATATGAGATCACAATGGGGTCAATTTATCAAGCTCTGTACAGAGCTTGATTCCCCGTGTTTCCAGCGAGCCTTCAGGCTTGCCGGAAACAGAAGTTATGAAGCAGCGGTCTAAAGACCATGTTCCATAACCTGTCCGCCTGCTCTGAGGAGGCGGACAGAAATCAACCCAATCGAATTTGCAGGGGCCAGTATTGCACCAGCTGTTCACAAGAACTGCTGGTGCAATGATAAATGCCGACAGCGTATGCTGTCAGCATTAATCAATGTGCAGCGGACATGATATGCTACATGATATCATGTCCACTCGCACTATAATAAATTGACCCCTTAGTCTCCTTTTATATTAGTAAGAACATAAACACACACAAAAATAATAATAATTTAAAAAAAAAACACCTAAAACCATGGCATAAGTGTAAAGAACAAACAGTTTTATAGGCAGAGTGATATGTTAATTAAGAGCTGCAGAGACACAGTGTTGGTGTCCAAGCAAATAGCTATCAATATGTCAAATATTTTAGTATTAGATAAGTCATTATTCTGTTATTAAGTTAGAAATACCGGTATATAACAAACAATGTTATAAGTACATAGAAATATAACCGACATCTGAAGTACACAAATATGTATACTGAGAGGGCAGTCATTTACTAATGTGATAATTTCAGTTAAAGGATGACACAATACAAGATATATTGCAAATTGTGCTGACAGTCCAGTGTTATTCGAGAAAGAACTACAACAGTATAATTAGAAGCCACCAGCCACTATTATTAAGTTGGTGACAACACTCTGCAAGAATGTTGTCTTTGTGTAGGCCATGAGATCAGGAAAATATGGAAGCTAGTTATATGTAATGAATGCATTGTGAGAATCTGCAAGCTTTTAACAGGGAACCAGCTAAAGAAGGGTTATAGATTTCAGCACAAATTGATGCATCAGCTCCTCATGGGTATCCCACATTTTCAAAACAAGAATTGCAAGTACATAAGGTAAAAGCTAATCATCAACATCAAATACCAAAAAAAAATACCAAAAATAGATTATGTCAATTACTTCAAGCATATGAGAAAAAGAGTAGAGCTGTAACTCTTACTGTAAAGCAACATTTACTAATTTTAAAAAAAAATGCACTTCACTCATAAACTCTAGGAAGTATTGTAAAGCTTAAAGTGAATGTAAATTTTGATGTTTAAGTGCCCGGTTTTTAAAACTTTGATTAAAAACAGGGGCACTTTAATTCATCAAAATTTACATTTCACTCCTGTTGTGACAAAAAACTTACCTTTTAATCTTCACAGCAGCTACAGCTTTCTCCGGTCTCACAAGCCATTTCTGATGTCAGAAATGATTGATAGGTCATCCTCCAATCACAGATTCCCCCCCGGGGGATTCAGTGTCTGATTCACTGCTGTGATTGGAGGAAGCCAGATACCTCATTTTAGACCCAGGAAGAGGCTTTGAAACAGGTGGAGGAAGCTGGAGCTGCTGTGAAGATTAAAAGGTACGTTTTTTTTCACAACAGGAGTGAAATTCAAATATTGATGAATTAAAGTGCCCCTGTTTTTAATCAAAGTTTTAAAAACCGGGCACTTTAGCATCAAAATTTACATTCACTTTAAGGGACAGTATACACTCATTTTCCTATAACTGCATGTAATAGACACTACTATAAAGAATAAGATGCACAGATACTGATATAAAAATCCAGTATAAAATGGTTTAAAAACTTAGAAGCTTTCAGTTTAGCTCTGTTGAAAAGTCAGTTGGAAATCCCACTGCAAGTGGGAAATAAGACACTCCCCCCTCCCCCTTCTTTTGCATATGAAAAGACCCTTTACACAAACAGGAGCAAGCTGGAGAAGGTAGCTGACGGTAATCAAATAAAACTTTGGGGCTTGGTTAAGAGTCTGAAAATCAGAGCAATGTTCTTTAAAAATAAGCAAAATTATACATTTAAAAAAAAAAAAAAAAAAACTTTATGGACTTTATAAATAGATCATCTACAAAACATTTATGCAAAGAAAAAATGAGTGTATAATGGCCCTTAGCAATTATAACAACAGCTAATATAAAATTAAGTGAAGTGGCAGTTAACTGAAATCCTAAGTAAGCTCAAATAAAATGTCCCATCTTAATAGAAGATTTCATTACATTAACCCACCCTCTCCTGACAAAGAGAGTCTATGAAGGGATAAAGAGACTGATGTCATTATTGTGGCTGTGTTCCTGATCTTTGCAAGTGAACCACCAAAGATGTTGTAGAAATAGTTGTTGTGTGATAAAGACAAGTTCCAGCACTCCTGCTCTAAAATGTTTTTTTTACAGGTAAAAGAACAGATTTCTTTGGGGCAATGCCCCGCAAAAGGCCCTTTTAAGGGCTATTGGTAGTTTAGTTTAGGCTAGGGTTTTTTTTATTTTGGGGGGGCTTTTTTATTTTGATAGGGCTAATAGATTAGGTCAAAGAAATACGGAGAAGAAGAAGAGGTATCTTGTGGCACACTTGAATGGAGAGCTTATATTTTCAATCTATATATCAGAAAAGGCACTAAGGAAGAAATTAAATTAAAATATAACTTTTATTGATTTCTTTAAAATAAAAACATTTATTGTGTTAATGAGAATTAAAATAGGGAAAATTTGTGTTTTCACAATAAAGAGTACATTCCAATTTGTACTGAGTTGTCACCCATGAGATTCATAGGAACAGCTAACTATCTATTATTACAGAGTAAACTGTATCAGTTCATGTATAGTTTTCCTATTTCCGTAGGAATATACTTGTGCTCATTTGTGTCAAATATCCCTAGAGATGATCTGAGTCATCGCACACTAATTACCATTGTTAAAATATAAGGTGCAAAAAGATAAAAATACTGTGCCCAGGATCACACAGGGTTACTAGGTAGTGATATGACTAGAGGTGTGGCTTGCAATTTCAAGAGGTGGGGTGATATGTCAAAATATTATTGTGTAGCAATATATTCAAATCTTATTCACCAGTTGCCGAAGGGGGTGCTTAAACAATATTACAGCATTACCCCGAACGGACACAGACTGATTTGGCTTAAAACACAAGATAGCATGTATAATGCCCAGTAATTCATTTTGAATGTAATGATTACCCCACATAGCAGTCACAGATATTAAGTTGAAAAAAAAACCTGAGGTGTCAAAATATTATTGGAGACGTCTTCCAATAACAAAATAGTGTCCTGAGACACAGTTTAGGTTAATAAAATGTATGTGTGCTTCTCGTTATACAAAAGGGGGAATGACCCCTATATCTAGGTTATCTAAATCTCATATATGTTAGCTGGGAACCCGGTATTGGGTAGTGGAGAGTGTTAGTACACTTGTAAAAGTAATAATTAGAAGTATCATCGATAAGAGCAATGTGGATACTCCACAAATCTGCTCCCTTTGCTAGCAATAATGACGATACTAGGCGATAATGATCTTTACAGTGTAGTTTTGACTTTTACCATAGAAAGATTCACCCACTAAATACCCGCCAAGTTTTAAGCTAAGGTGCCGATATACGGCCAACAAAATTAAATAATTTCATTTGTTTCAACAATTAGCATAAGGAGAACTAGAGCGTTCGCCTTGTATCGTCATTATTGCTAGCAAAGGGAGCAGATTTGTGGAGTATCCACATTGCTCTTATCGATGATACTTCTAATTATTACTTTTACAAGTGTACTAACACTCTCCACTACCCAATACCGGGTTCCCAGCTAACATATATGAGATTTAGATAACCTAGATATAGGGGTCATTCCCCCTTTTGTATAACGAGAAGCACACATACATTTTATTAACCTAAACTGTGTCTCAGGACACTATTTTGTTATTGGAAGACGTCTCCAATAATATTTTGACACCTCAGGTTTTTTTTTCAACTTAATATCTGTGACTGCTATGTGGGGTAATCATTACATTCAAAATGAATTACTGGGCATTATACATGCTATCTTGTGTTTTAAGCCAAATCAGTCTGTGTCCGTTCGGGGTAATGCTGTAATATTGTTTAAGCACCCCCTTCGGCAACCGGTGAATAAGATTTGAATATGTTGCTACACAATAATATTTTGACATATCACCCCACCTCTTGAAATTGCAAGCCACACCTATAGTCATATCACTACCTAGTAACCCTGTGTGATCCTGGATACAGTATTTTTAATGTTTTTGCACCTTATATTTTAACAATGGTAATTAGTGTGCGATGACTCAGATCATCTCTAGGGATATTTGACACAAATGAGCACAAGTATATTCCTACGGAAATAGGAAAACTATACATGAACTGATACAGTTTACTCTGTAATAATAGATAGTTAGCTGTTCCTATGAATCTCATGGGTGACAACTCAGTACAAATTGGAATGTACTCTTTATTGTGAAAACACAAATTTTCCCTATTTTAATTCTCATTAACACAATAAATGTTTTTATTTTAAAGAAATCAATAAAAGATATATTTTAATTTAATTTCTTCCTTAGTGCCTTTTCTGATATATAGATTGAAAATATAAGCTCTCCATTCAAGTGTGCCACCAGATACCTCTTCTTCTTCTCTGTATTTCTTTGATATATAACTTGGTATCAGGCACTGCCCTCCAGGGATACATAGGCCTACCCTGCTGGCATACTTTTGAGAGCTTTGACCTGTTCCCAAACTTAAATCCCCTTTTTCTCATGGGGGAATTACTAAATCCTAATAGATTAGGTGTAATTAGTTTAAATATCTGATAATTTCTTTTTTATTTTTTGTAATTTAGTTAATTGAATTTAAATTATGTAATTTATTTAATTGTAGTGTAAGGTTAGGTGTTAGTGTAAGAAAGGATAAGTTTTATTGTACAGGTAAATTTGTATTTATTTTAGCTAGGTAGTTAGTAAATAGTTAATAACTATTTAGTAACTATTCTACCTAGTTAAAATAAATACAAACTTGCCTGTAAAATAAAAATAAAATCTAAGCTAGATACAATGCAACTATTAGTAATATTGTAGCTAGCTTAGGGTTTATTTTACAGGTAAGTATTTAGTTTTAAATAGGAATTATTTTGTTATTAATAGTAGGTTTTATTTAGATTTATTTTAATTACATTAAAGTTAGTGGGCATTAGGGTTAGGGTTAGACTTAGGGTTAGGGGTTAATAAATTTAGTATAGTGGCGGCGACGTTGGGGGCAACAGATTAGGGGTTAATAATATTTAACTAGTGTCTGCGATGCGGGAGTACGGCAGTTTAGGGGTTAATATGTTTATTATAGTGGCGGCGATGTCCGGAGCGACAGATTAGGGGTTAATATAATTTTATTTTAGTGTTTGCGATGTGGGAGGGTCTCGGTTTAGGGGTTAATAGGTAGTTTATGGGTGTTAGTGTACTTTTTAGCACTTTAGTTATGAGTTTTATGTTACAGCTTTGTAGCGTAAAACCCATAACTACTGGCTTTCAGTTTACATTATGGATCTTGAAGTTTTAGGGTATACCGCTCACTTTTTGGCCTCCCAGGCAGACTCGTAATACCAGCACAAAGGAAGTACCATTGAAAAAGGACTTTTTGAAAGCTGCGGTAGTTACGTTGCATTATGGCCAAAAAAGTGTGCGGTGCCCCTAAACCTGCAAGACTCGTAATACCAGCGGTAGTGAAAAAGAGCCTTAACGCTGCTTTTTCACTCATACCGCAAAACTCGTGATCTATCCAATTATTTGAAATGCACAGTCCAGAACAGGCTTGGGGGGTTTTTAATGTCCAATTCAAAGTGAATTTTAATAAAAGTAAAGAAAAGGGTGGACATGGGTAAAGCACTCAAAGGAAAAAATAATCCTATAGGTATTAAATAGAGAAACACAAGGCAGGGAGGTTGCCAAGGGGATGAACAAATTAAAACTTAAAGGGACACTGTACCCAATTTTTTTCTTTTGTGATTCAGATAGAGCATGACATTTTAAGCAACTTTCTAATTTACTCCTATTATCAATTTTTCTTCGTTCTCTTGCTATCATTATTTGAAAAAAAGAAGGCATCTAAGCTTTTTCTTGGTTTCAGTACTCTGGACAGCACTTTTTTATTGGTGGATGAATTTATCCACCAATCAGCAAGGACAATCCAGGTTGTTCACCAAAAATGGGCCGGCATCTAAACTTACATTCTTGCATTTCAAATAAAGATACCAAGAGAATGAAGAAAATTTGATAATAGGAGTAAATTAGAAAGTTGCTTAAAATTTCATGCTCAATCTGAATCATGAAAGAACAATTTTGGGTACAGTGTCCCTTTAACGTTTATTAATTATATGCTAAATAATGGGTAGTCTAACAGTGTAGTGAATGCATAAAACTTAGATTAAAAACTGAGAAGGAGAAAGTACCAGCATACTTAAGTACCTATAAGTGGTCAAACAGAAACTGTTTGAAAATCGATGTGGCTACAAATTAGCAGATTAGTAACACAATATTGTCAAATTAGTATACAAACAGAACTGGAGGTCAGGGCTGATTTAGTATGGTATACACTCAAAAAGGTTCACGGATTGTATAACCACTATCTGAAAATCAGGATTGATCTCCACAAAACAAAATTAACTATCTAGGTACAATACTGGAGCAGTGTACATCAGACTAAGAGAGCTGACAAGTTTAAGTGAACGGTGGGGCACAATGACCCTTGAAATATATATATAATTAGTTATGCTGTATACAACAAGCTAAAAGCAGATTAGATATATTGAAAGTGCAAATTAAAGTAGCTGGTCTCTAGAGACGCCTGATGCACATTTCGCCGCAGCTGGCTTTATCAAAGGCTAACCCGACTTGGTGTGGCCTTCCTGCTAAAGTGAAGTTAGTGAACCAATCAGGGGGTCTGAGGTTATAAAGTATACTAATGTAACAATGTTGGTTTTGCAAAGCTGGGAAATGGGTAGTAAAGGCATTATCTATCTTTTCTTAAAAATAAAAATAAATACGTACGTGTCTCTGGGCAGAACCTTCAATGGATGCAATATCAGTAGCTCTAATTAGATTGTTAATAATCTGCCTATTATCAATGAGGTATAAGACCATCTAATCACTCCACCCTGATATCTGAAGTCTGCAGATTATGCTGATACAAAGGTTATATTATTATTGTAGATCCTACCTTTGCTAACTGAAACTGATCCAGAGCTTTAACTTAGGCAGGCTCTAATATGAGAGGTTTTCAACATCTCCCCCCCCCCCCCAGTAGACAATAGGCCAAGTAAACAGTGACACTGATCAAATGAAAGTTAATACTTATTTTTTTAAAGTGACTATTTTGCAAAGAGTCACACTTTTGGATCTAATTTGCTAAGTAAATCTATGCAGGCAGATTGAACCTCAACACAACATTGCATTGTGTATGCAAGAATTTGAAAACGCTATCATTTCGCTGTTTGAAAACCATTTTGCAAAGCTTGGTACACTTATTGATAAGTGCTTTGAATTCAGCTCTGACATCTCTGTTAAATCTCCATTTATCTGCCTTGCCAATTTTCCTTGCAAGGGGAGCAATGCCCTGGTGCTCAAACATTTGCCACCCATCACATCCCCTGATGTTAATGTGCAGGAGGTAGACAGCATGGAGGTAGACAAAAGCAAACTGGCATCTTATTTCAGCAAGAGCAATCACCCATGAGTCAAGTGGAGACTACTAAAATGGAGGGCAGTGTTGGACTGCTCTCTAAATTGGAAGTTGCCGAATATAGAGAATTTATGAAGTCCATTTTACAGGAAACATTGGTGACCCCTTCTCTGCAGCTGGAGAAAACCTTGTCTGTGGGACCTTCTCAGAATGTGTCGGATGTTCTAAGTTGACAGCCGCAGGCTAGAGTGGCAAGATTGGATTTCAAATACTATTTTGTTTGTTCTACCAGTGAGATGGGCTTCAGCTGCTGTGATGAGAGAGGGTTGCATGGCCCACAAGATCAGATTAACTGGCTGATGGGTAGCACCAAAACTAGAGTAGGTTAAACACCCAGGCTGACATCTACAAGAAGACGAGCATTGGGGCTTTTTATAAATGTATTTGTAAATGATGACCCACTGGTCTGATTTATGCTGTAACCTCTTAATCATATTTGCTCCATGTAGCACATTATGAGTATTATTTCTACACTCAGAAACTCAAAACCCATTACTAAAACTCATAAGTTATATCAAATATGTTTAATCTGTTTGCGTTGCAGAGAGAGGATATTATGGTTACTGTGTAATTATTTATTTTACTGCAGCAGTGACGATGTGTAAAATCTTTCTGTAAGATGTCATCAGGGAAGACACGCTACTTCTATGGGGGGCACTAGTCTCTTTGAAGGCTTCTTGTTTGCAGTTATTATGGTATGGGTAAGCTCAGCCTGAATGTAGATTCTATTTTACTGTTACATTACTAGTAGCTGAGTTTTATAAGGAATGTAATGATAGGTTTTATATGTTACAGTCAGTGGAAATAGAAATGTAAAGCTACCTTCAGCAGTTGGATATTTTCCTATATGTATTTATTAGTATACTGGCTAGGCTACGCATTCAGCTTCAACTTTGTGTTTGATGTTATTTGATCCTAGTGGTGATAAATCCAGGCTCCATGTTGCACAGTTAACCCTTATGACTTGTCTGCCTGCTTAGTTTTTTATGATATTGTTGAACACATACAGGCCCATTTATCAAGCTCCGTATGGAGCTTGAAGGGCCGTGTTTCTGGCGAGTCTTCAGACTCGCCAGAAACACAAGTTATGAAGCAGCGGTCTAAAGACCGCTGCTTCATAACCCTGTCCGCCTGCTCTGAGCAGGCGGACAGGAACCGCCGGAAATCAACCCGATCGAATACGATCGGGTTGATTGACAGCTCCCTGCTGGCGGCCGATTGGCCGCGAGTCAGCAGGGGGCGGCGTTGCACCAGCAGCTCTTGTGAGCTGCTGGTGCAATGTTAAATGTGGAGAGCGTATTGCTCTCCGCATTTAGCGAGGTCTTGCGGACCTGATCCGCAGTGTCGGATCAGGTCCGCAAGCCCTTTGATAAATGGGCCCCGTTGAGTGAACTTGTTTCTAAGTGTCACTGACCAAACGTGCTTTACAATACAGACCTACAAAGAATTTTATATAATTAAGTAAACAAGGCACAGTTGTAGAATATTTTATGTTATAGGGTATGTTGTTGGGTCACTTTCTATTTATATTTCCACCTGGAGCCATGAGCCCTGATTTATTGAGCAGAACACAAACTAAAGCCACCTATTATATTACATTTTCTAGGGTTAAAGTGAATTTTAGTTACTGTTACTCTACTAGATAAAGTGTTTGAGTACATTCTATTACACCTCTAACAAGATACTGTAAAAAAAAAACCTTTCAACAGCTTTAATACTGACCTTTGTAGTTTAACTGTTTATTTGTCTCAAGTAGCTGACACCTCCTTACCATTTCACATTCTGTAAATTAGAGGTAGAGATCACTTTATTTCCATGATATGTTGCAGATTCCTTTATATATATATATATATATATATATATATATACACACAACAATAATCCCAAATGTGTGCACTCTCACTAAATGTGGGGCAACCGCCAGGGTGCTTTAAGTATAGATAAACCAAAAATAGAACTGTCTTTTATTCCATACGTGGCGTTTCGGGACCACTCAGGTCCCTTCCTCAGACGAGACCAAAGAAGATTTGAAAAACAAACCAAACTTTTAAATGTACCCTCTGACCACTCCCACAAAGTTGCTCCAATCAAAGAGCAGCGTGTGCAAAAACACAGGAAATGACATGTGTAAACAAACATCATATGTAACAATAATATGAAAATAATGATACAAAAAAACAATAATATAAATAATAATATAAAAACGGCTTACTGTGATGCCTATGTGATCCTTCTATATGTATAAAGGAATTGCTATAATCTATCAGCCACGCAAAATGTCAGAAGTAGTGTATAGCAGAGACAAACAATATTACGTAGAGAGGTGACTGTGATATATACTATGTTTAATGAGTGAGTAACCATAAACAAGAAAGCCCACATTAATGCCATGTATGCCATCACATTCAAACACACTAGCTTCAATTTAAACTAGACTCAGACCTGAGCACCATCACTTCTGTAGTTCTATCATCAGTATCGTGGCCAGTGATGGGGCAGACTCTGATCAAGTACTGATCTAAACACCTCAATAAGTAATGGCTACTTTGAGATGTCAAGTAGTGTGTCCCAACAGCTCCCAGGACTTCCTCAATTCCCCTATAAGTTTCCTCTTATCTGGGGTGTAGGTGGTGACAAACGTCATGCGTTGAGTGTAATTTAAAACCCTCATGACCCCACTCATCTCGGTGTCATGAGGAAGTCCTGTGAGCTGTTAGAGACAGATCCAGCTCTCCCCTTCAAAAACTGGCCATATCCCCGCATTGCCTTCTGCAGGGGACAAAACCTTAGAGACATGACAGACACGAATAAGACCTGGGTGAAACGGAAAAAGGGTTGCTACAGGTGTACAAGCTGTGTAACTTGTAATATGAGTTAGAGACACTAGTGACTTTACCCCAAAGGACTCAATACCCATACGGGTTGGCAATGTTTCCTATGAATTTAACTGCTCTAGGATTGTCCTGGACTCTAGACTCACATTTGTATTCCGTACAGATTAGGTATTTCTTACCTACTACTTGGATACCAGTGTGTATTACCTATGGCTCAAACATTGCCACTCCCACAGACAGGGTAAATGGCTTACCAGATTTTTATGGGGTGACTGTGTTTTGAGCAAGGGGTGCCTTAGTGCAACACAGTATGATTTTAACAGGGTATGACTGCTTGTGATTTTTATATTGTATACTTCATGTATATGTTTTTTTCTTCACTTGGGGTGGTTCTATTATCTACTAGTGAGACAAGGTGCACCACAATCTAATTGACGTTTATTTTTTGAGGTTAGAAGTTTGAACCCGTTTGATCATTGTGGCCAATAGTGATACTTTGATTCTCACTAAGGGCTTGATGATGTAAACATTGCCTGCTCAGAGCTACTTTATCTCACCGATTCTCGCAGGGCTGTCCCGGTGGAATGATCGTAAAAAGTGCGAGTGGCGAGATGGCTCCTATTGAAATTAATGGAGCTCGCTGGATAGGGACACTTCGCTCCTTAGAACAAAGGTATCAGGGAGCAGGGGGAGCACTTTAAAATTTAAATCCTGCAGTCAATATAACTCACATTATGCTGCTTTCTGCATAGAGCATCTTACATTCGCCTATATTTTCGTATATATGTGTTTTTCTATTAGGATTATAAGTATTTTGAGTGTTTTGAGAAAAGCTTGCCACCTTTAAGTTGGCGAAAAAAAACTGTGAGATCTGCAGTCCGAAATTCTTTATAGAATTATGTTGGGATTAGAGAGACATTTTCATATACGCCCATGTTCAGCCCATTTTACGAAAAAACAATAATTACGCTTTGCATTTTGTATTCATAAGTACACATTTCTGTGTGATTTTTGCACATCCAGTGCCCTAAAATAATGATTTACGCTGTGCATATTTAATTAGATTTATTCCTGTGTAAATTACACACAAATTATAAATTTTTTGTTAAAATACGATTTTTGGTGAATAATTTTGTTACGATTTTTGATGAACCTTAACAATACAGATTTCCCTGCTTATTTTTGTGTGATTGGGTCAAAAATTTGTTTTGTATGATGTTTAAAATATGAATTTTATCGTGCATTTTTCATATGGAAATGCAGTATACGCCCTGTAGCGAGACACCCTGTTTTCAGGGTAAAAAGTGGCTTTAGATTGTTCCACCAGGGAAATAGAAGGATTGGCGAGGGTGCTTTTAATCATCGAGCCCTTAGGCAGGTCTAACATGACCCAGGTAACATGCAAGGAATATCTACTCACACATAGTTGTGTGACCCATAAAAATGGTACAGTAGATGACTTTTCCTGAGCCGGTCTTTACATTCAACTTGTATTTTTTTTTTTTTATAAATAATTTTTATTGAAAATTGGACACAAAAGTACAAACAAGCGTACACAATACAGAGTAAGAAGACACTTTGCATTACAAGGTGAGTCATACACCACAAATATAAACAGAGGGTGCTGGAGCTAAGGTTCAAGAAATCAATTATTATTAAGTACTCAGTCCATTATTGTAAGCTGTGAAAAGAATATATGAGTTATAACAATATTTTGTTTTATAATGCATTATCGATGGTGAGAAACATGGGCAAAAACACATCCATTCAGAAATAGGGGAGTGAATAAATCTAGAAAGCTAGTAGTAACGGTCAGATACCATGGAACAGGGGAAGAGAGGAAGGGAAAAAAATGGGGGAGGGGGAGGGAAGAGGAAGAAGGGAGAGAGGGAAGGGAGAGAGAGGGAAGAAAGAAATGAAAAGGAAAGGAAACGGCCAGGAGTGGGCTAGAGTATCCTCAGGGGCTAATATAGGGGGAGGAAATCTAGAGACTGTATCTGGTAGGGTATTATCTAAGAGACTTCCATTGATCCCAAATCTGTGAATGTAATAGGGCTTTGTTGTTCTGAGTGAAAAGTGGGAGCTCCATAAGCTCAAGATATGTCATTATCTTAGTAACCTCGCTCCATGCTGGGGTGGTTTTTTGTTTCCATAATCTAGCTATTGTCAATTTTGCTGCCATAAGCATATGCACGCTGAGTCCCCGGCATTTGTCAACGTTTTGATGTGGAGGTGAAATAGTAAGGTCTGTGGGGGAGTCTCTAGAGAAGGATCTAAAATATTCAGTTTGTACACTATCTCATGCCAGAATGGTTTAAACGCAGGGCACTCCCACCATATGTGAGAAGGCGTACCCACAGAACCACAATCTCTCCAGCAAAGGGGGGAATTAACCGGGGAGATCTTGAAAAGCCTGAGGGGGGTGAGGTGCCACTGGAGACATACTTTGATGTACAATTCTAACAGCGGTTATGTAAGCTGACTTATTAAAAATTGGGGGGTTCAGCAGGTCCTTATATGAGGTTGCAAGTGCATGCGGGACTTTAATACCTGCTACCCATCTTTTCTCCCATGTAGTAGGTTCTCTTGGTGGGGAATTCAAGAAACCCCAAGATTTTAGGAGTGGAACTGAATCGTACTAGCGATATCAAGCGACCCCCGGGAAATAGGTCAGCAATACGAATTATACCGTGATCTTCCCAAAGGGGAGGGTGAGAGTCTCGAAGAGCCAAAAGTAAACCTGAGAAAGAGTGAATAGGCGACGGGTGAGGTGCTATCTGTGGTAAGGAGCGAATCCTGTCCCAGAAGCGGAGTGCATGTAGGATAAGTGGATTTTGGATCTTATAGTAGGTCCTGATATGTTTTGGTAACCAAATAAGGTCTACCAGAAGGAGGGGATAGGGCAGGGTCGCCTGTTCCAAAATTTTCCATTTGCTCTGGGAGGCTTTAACATTCCAGGCAAGAATATGAGCCAATCTAGCGACCTCGTGATAGAAGATTAAGTTGGGGGCGCCTGCGCCTCCACTCAAAAGTGGTTGCTGCATAATTCTTGTGGCCACCCTGGGGTGTTTGCCTCTCCAGACAAATCGATTGCATGTAGCTTGAAATTTACCAATAAGGGATTTGGGGATAGGAATGGGAAGGGCGAGAACAGGTAGGTGAGCTTGGGAAGAAGTACCATCTTGAACGCGGCAATCCTACCTAGCCAAGATATGCAAGGAACGTTCCATTTTTCAGCACAGTTTTGGAATTGACGCAAGAGAGGGTAAAAATTAGCTTCTATTATGGTAGAGATATTGCTAGACAGATAGACACCCAGATGTTTGATCCTATGTTTAGACCAGTTGAATGGGTACATCTGCTTCAATTTTACAAATTCACTATCAGCTAAATTTATAGCATATGCATCTGTTTTGTTAACATTTAGTTTATAGAAGCTAATGTTGCCAAAGTTCTCAAGCAATGAGAAGAGGGCTGGGAGAGAGCCTGATGGGTCTCCCAAGAAGATAGTCAGATCGTCTGCAAATAAGGCGGTCTTTTGAGAAACACCTGCAACTTCAACTCCCTTAATATCCGGATGGATTCGAATAGCCTCCGCCAAGGGCTCCATGATCAGGGTGAAGATAAGAGGGGACAGTGGGCAGCCCTGCCTTGTTCCATTGGAAACAGGGAAAGTTGACGAGTGAAAACCCAAACCTCTGACTGAGGCTGAGGGTGCAGAGTACAGCGCAGCAACGCAAGAGTAGAATCGAGGAGGGAAGTCAAACCTTCTTAAGACCTCGAACATATATGTCCAGCCCACCCTGTCGAAGGCTTTTTCCGCGTCTAGAGCCAGGGTTGTACATGGTGAATTCGTTCTCCTGGCTTCTAAAAGTATATTGAGTATTCGTCTGGTATTGTCTGGTCCTTCCCTACCTGGAGTAAAGCCAACCTGGTCCCAGTTGATTAGTGAGGGGAGAATATGATTAAGCCTGGCAGCCAAAAGCTTAGCAAAGATTTTTATATCGGTATTGATTAATGAAATAGGGCGAAGGTTTTCACATATGTTAGGAGCTTTACCAGGCTTAGGGATTGTAATTATGGTAGCTTCTAGGAATTCAGCAGGGAATACGCTTTTATGTCTGGCTAGCGAGAACAATCTAGCAAGTAGAGGGGAAAGCAGTGGGAGAAATGTTTTGTAAAAAAGGGCGTTGTAACCATCTGGACCAGGGGCCTTGTGGTTTTTTAAAGAGTTTATGGTATCCTTAATTTCCTTTGGGCTAAAGGGGGAATCTAAGAAAGCTTTTTGTTCCTCCGACAGGGTGGGCAAAGACAGGGCGTCCAAGAACCTCTGAACCTGAGATACCAAGGGTGGGGGATCTACAGAGTGGTTTTCTAGATTGAACAAAGATGAGTAATAGCTAGCAAAAGCATTACCTATGTCCGAGGGGAGGCGAACTGTACCCGCGGGTGTCTTAATGTACGGGATTCGCGCCGCAGCTGTTCGCTGCCGCAGTTTATTAGCTAGCAGTCTGTCTGCTTTATTACCCTTAGCATAGAAGTTTTGTTTAAAATGTTGAATAGGAGCCTGCATGCACCGTGACTCCACCTCCTCAATCTGGCTTTTAATCTCTTTAATTTGAGTTAGGATCTGGGGGTCCAATGTCAACATATGGGCGGCATTTAAGTCCCTTAGAGCTATGTGCAACTGGGCTAGGGAATTACTTGTGCTTTTCTTGTTTTCAGCCTTAAGTTTAATGAAAAGGCCACGGACAAATGCCTTCAAGGAGCCCCAAAGATTATAGTCGCTTACAGCACCATTGTCGTTGGTCGCTAAAAAGTGTTCTATCTCAACCTTAAGGAATTCGGTATGCTCCACAGATGAGAGAATGAAGTCTGGCATTCTCCACAAGGGTCTTGGAGCCATTGGGTTGTGAGTTTGCAGGGTTAGCTGAACTGGAGAGTGGTCCGACCATGCACTGCCAGGCATATGTATAGACTGGATGTGGTCTAGTAAATGGGGCTCGCAAAAGACATAATCTATTCTTGTGTAAGTATTATGGATGGGAGAGTAATAGGAGTAGTCTCTAGAAGAGGGATGGTGGGAGCGTCATGCGTCAAACAAGTTATTTTGGGCTATGAGATTGTTAAATTGCTTAGCCTTCCTATTTAGAGAGGGATTGCAAGGTTTAAACTGTTGCGATCGCCTGTCAAAGGTAGTATCCAAAATCATGTTATTCAACTTGTATTTTAATGCCTCAATTGTATTTTTATATTCCCTAGTTTGTTCCCTATATATCCCCTACTTTGTTTCTATCATGACTTCCATACACATCATTTTATGATAGTGAATGTGTCTTCATGTTTCCTCTGCTTATCAAATCTAAGAGAGTATGGAGGTCTATATACCAGAGGGCGTTAATATTTGACAGGTAAGCATCTGACCTGTCACTTACTGGCCAGGTTGTACTTCTTATGTCATAGCCCTCTCCCTACAAATGCAGCTATTGTACATGATTAGCTGGAAAATACCAATACTGTGACCCCCCCCCCTGTCCATGATTGCGGTGACAGGGGGTGTGGCATAGATTGTAAACAATGATGCTGTCTTTCAGCTCCGCCTAAGGGGCGTGACTAATCTTTTGGCCAATTGGGGATTACGGATACGGATTTCTTTCCGGCCCTGTGGACACGCTACTTGACATCTCAAAGTAGCCGTTACTTAGTGAGGTATTTAGAATAATTTTTCTTAGAATAGTAATAGGACCAGTACTTGATCAGAGTCCGCCTCATCACTGGCCACGATACTGATGATAGAACTACAGAAGTGATGGTGCTCAGGTCTGAGTCTATTTTAAATTGAAGCTAGTGTGTTTGAATGTGATGGCACACACGGCATAAATGTGGGCTTTCTTGTTTATGGTTACTCACTCATTATACATAGTATATATCACAGTCACCTCTCTACGTAATATTGTTTGTCTCTGCTATACACTACCTCTGACATTTTGCGTGGCTGATAGATTATATCAATTACTTTATACATAGAGGTGGATCACATAGGCATCACAGTAAGCCGTTTATATTATTATTTATATTATTGTTTTTTTGTATCATTTTCATATTATTGTTACACATGATGTTTATTTACACATGTAATTCCCTGTGTTTTTGCTCTCTGATTGGAGCAACATGGTTTGAGTGGTCGGAGGGTACATTTAAAAGTTTGGTTTGTTTTTCACTTCTTGTTTGGTCTTGTCTGAGGAAGGGGCCTGAGAAGTCCTGAAACGTCACATATGGAATAAAAGACACATTCTATTTTTGGTATATATATATATATATATATATATATATATATATATATATATATATATATATATATATATATTAATACTTATAGTTCGCACTATCCAACAGTCACAAAAGTAGCTAAAAAGAGAGGTGTAGAGGAACTCCTCAAAAAACACCACAAAATTATTTAATATAGAGAAAAAAGAGAAATACAGAACAAACTCTATTCCAGCACTTAGCTATTTATTACACCATCATAGAGAAGTTAAATTGAAAATAGGGAACTCCATACCCTATATTAGGAGCATCTAATATTCCCCTAATATGAGTATACATAAATACAAGCTTATTTGACAAACATATAAACAAGCAAAAATACAAACACCAAATTAAATAACAGTCCCAATATGCATTAAATCGTCTCTCTAGAGGCATAAGACAGGAAATACCGTCCCTAGATAAATGCAAACAACAGGAAAGGGATGTATGCTTAATCCAAATGTTGCATATAGGCCTATATGGGTGTTATTATCACAAGGACTGCAGTCCCTTATTGATGGTTCCAGGAAGGAAATAAAGAGCCAATAAATTCAACACAAACAAGTCAATTTTGTGACCTTCTTCCGCTGTACATTACTGCAAATAATGTTACCTTCCTTCTCCAGTATTCTGATGATGCGTAGAAAGGAAAGAGCACATTAGTGTAAAACACGCTCCCTCTATAATCACTCCTGATGCGTAGCAAGAAAATAGCACATTAGTGTAAGACACGCTCCCTCTATAATCACTCCTGATGGGTAGCAAGAAAGTAGCACATTAGTGTAAAACATGCTCCCTCTATAATCACTCCTGATGCGTAGCAAGGAAAGAGCACATAAGTGTAAAACACGCTCCCTCTATAATCACTCCTGATGCGTAGCAAGAAAATAGCACATTAGTGTAAAACACGCTCCCTCTATAATCACTCCTGATGCGTAGCAACGAAAGAGCACATTAGTGTAAAACACGCTCCCTCTATAATCACTCCTGATGCGTAGCAAGAAAATAGCACATTAGTGTAAAACACGCTCCCTCTATAATCACCCCTGATGCGTAGCAAGGAAAGAGCACATTAGTGTAAAACACGCTCCCTCTATAATCACTCCTGATGCGTAGCAAGGAAAGAGCACATAAGTGTAAAACACACTCCCTCTATAATCACTCCTGATGCGTAGCAAGAAAAGAGCACTTAAGTATAAAAGATGCTCACTCTATAATCACTCCTGATGCATAGCAAGGAAAGAGCACATAAGTGTAAGACACGCTCCCTCTATATTCACTCCTGATGCATAGCAAGGAAAGAGCACATAAGTGTAAAACACGCTGAATCAGGGACGTGCACTCATAGGAGGCAGGGGAGGCAGTGCCTACCCTGCCATATGTAGCCAAAGCTTAATTAAATTTTAATTAAAACAAAAAAAAAGTCCAAAAAAAAAAATATTTCCCACCCGTGTAATGCTATGGAGAGGCAGGTACAGGAATGCTTCTCTCCATTGCAGTACATGGGTCAAAGGAAAAGTTGTGCTGCAGCGCCACCTGTGTATGTCAATATATTAGCAGCAAAAATTGGGACCAATAGGAGGCACCCCTCTTGATGCCTCCTAGCAAGTGAAGGATATATAGATTAATCAGGAGGATGCAGTGAGCAGGGTCATGTGACAACTGGAAGCTGAGGTAACCTAAGAACAGATGACACCAAGCAGAAGAGTAAAGTAGTATTCTACATTTCTTGTGATTCACAAATTGTGTTCAGATACAGCTTATTAACAGGGAGGGGACAGTAAGTGAGCATAACCCAATACTAACAGGAAGTCAAAGGGTCAATTCAAATTTAAATCCATAATTTAAATCCCAGATTTTGAAGTTAAGTGTGCAGTGTCCACATTATTTAAATTAAAGTTTTGATATTGAATATGGTTAAGCCTCCCTTTTTCATTGTTATTTGATTTAATTAGGTACAAACTCCATATATGTTATGTCTGTTCAGTCCAGGGACATGCACTCATAGGAGGCAGGGGAGGCAGTGCCTTCCCTGCCATATGTGGCCAAAGCTTAATTAAATTTTAATTAAAACAAAAAAAAAGTCCAAAAACAATATTTCCCCCCCATGTAATGCTATGGAGAGGCAGGTACAGGAACGCTTCTCTCCATTGCAGTACATGGGTCAAAGAAAAAGCTGTGCTGCAACGCCACCTGTGTTCTGTCCATATATTAGCAGCAAAAATTGGGACCAATAGGAGGCACCCCTCTTGATGCCTCCTAGCAAGTGAAGGATATATAGATTAATCAGAAGGAGGATGCAGTGAGCAGGGTCATGTGACAACTGGAAGCTGAGGTAACCTTAGAACAGATGACACCAAGCAGAAGAGTAAACTAGTATTCTACATCTCTTGTGATTCACAAATTATGTTCAGATACAGCTCATTAACAGGGGGGTACAGTGTGCAGTGTCCACATTATTTAAATTATTTAAATAATGTGTCCACATTATTTAAAATAAAGTTTTTGATATTGAATATGGCTAAGCCTCCCTTTTTCATTTCATTTGATTTAATTAGGTACAAACTCCATATATGTTATGTCTGTTCAGTCAGAGGACGCAGTATCTATTTTTATTTTTCTCTGTGTCTCCATTTATTTAAAGACTGCTGTTAACTTGTAATTCACAAATCAATTGAAAGCTGTTGCATTGTGTTTTTAATATGTACTGCTTTTACACAGGTTTATATTAATAAAAAGGAGAGTTGTTTAAAAAATATATGTAATTATTGCAGTTAAATGTTTTTAGAAATAATGCCACTGTAAAGTAACTGGTTAAACACATAGTCAAAGGGAGACATTTAAAATTAAACTTTCATGATTGAGGTAGAGCATGCTATTTTAATAGACTTTTCTAGTTATTTATATTTTGAGAATTATCATCAACTGTTACTGGCCCCATGTCAGCAAATCAAATTCGTTTTTGAAAGGAACATGAAAGTCATAATTACATTTCCATCATTCAGATAGAAATTGCACAAAAAAAATAAATAAATAAACTTTCTATTTAACTTTTATTATTATGTACTTCATTCTTTTGGTATCTTTGGTGTCCTTTGTTGAAGAGCACGTGCGTTTCTTCAACACCATATTACAGCAGTTGTGTTGGCAGTATTGATAACTTGTCCTTTGTGTAAAACTTGTATGGTAAATTATTTCTATTTTTACAATACAGTAGTGAGTAGAGAAGAGATTGTGGATGATTCTAATTGCTTAGTAACTGGCACTGTGCCACAGAATTGTGTGAGTGTGTATGTGAGCAGAGTGTGTGTGGGTGTCAGTGAGCAGAGTATGTGTGCTTTATTCTCCAGGTAATCAATACATTTCCGATGAGCTGGTGCTTTAGTGCAGTGTATCTCAACAATGGTCCTCAAGTACCCCCAGCAGGCCAGGTTTTCATTATAGCTGAATCAGTGCACAGGTGAAGTAATCAGCTGATCAGTAATTCAGTGGTTACTAACTTGCTGTGACCCATCACCTGATTATGTCGCCTGTGCACTGGTTCAGCTATCATTTAAACCTGCCCGGTTGTGGGTACTTGCGGCCCTCTGTTCATGTGTTTCTCCGGCATTACTGCAAATAATGTTACCTTCCTTCCGACGCCGAATTTTGCGCGGGTTTGGTATCCTACATACGGCGTAACCTAGAAGTTACACTCGTATATTCCTGCCTTCGCCCGTAGTTTTTTGGGCCATAGACAGGTATACCAAACCCGCGCAGTTTGGTATCCAATATACAGCGTAAGGACTTACGTGGCGAAAATGGAGAAATCTTATTCCATTTTCACCTCGCCACAAAATGCAGCCGTAGTAAGCCTTACGCTGTGTATTGGAGTCCCGTAACTCCCTAAACTGCCTGCCAAATAAAACCCAACGCATGCGCAATGTCTATCTATCTGTCAACCGCGATCCCCCGCCGCAATCCCTAATAAAGTAATTAACCCCTAAACCGCCGCTCCCGGACCCCGCCGCCACCTACATTAAATGTATAGCCCCTAATGTGATCCCCCTACACCGTCACCACCTACATTACATACCCCCTAATGTGAGCCCCTTACACCGCCGCCATCTACATTACATACCCCCTAATGTGAGCTCCTACCCCGCCGCCAGCTATATTAAAATAATTAACCCCAATCTAATCCCCTTACCCCGCCGCCAGCAATATTAAATTATTAACCCCTAATCTAATCCCCCTACACCGCTGCCAGCTATATTAAATTATTAACCCTTAATCTAATCCCCCTACACCGCTGCCAGCTATATTAAATTATTAACCCCTAATCTAATCCCCCTACACCGCTGCCAGCTATATTAAATTATTAACCCCTAATCTAATCCCCCTACACCGCCGCCAGCTATATTAAATTATTAACCCCTAATCTAATCCCCCTACACCGCCGCCAGCTATATTAAAATTATTAACCCCTAATTTAATCCCCCTACACCGCCACCAGCTATATTAAATACATTAACCCCTAACCTAATCCCCCAAAAGTAATCACCTCTATTACCAGCCCTTAAAAGGGCCTTTTGCGTGACATTGCCCCAAAGTAACAGCTCTATTGCCAGCCCTTAAAAGGGCTTTTTGCAGGGCTTTGCCCCAAAGTAACCAGCTCTTTTACCAGGGCTTTTGGCGGGGCATTGTCACAAAGAAATCACCTCTTTTGCCTATAATCTAAATCCCCCTATACCGCCGCCACCTATAATAAATGTATTACCCCCTAATCTAATCCCCCTACACCGCCGCCACCTATATTAAATAGATTAACCCCTAATCTGACCCCCCCTACACCGCCGCCACCTATATTAACTATATTAACCCTAATTATATTAGGGTTAATATAGTTAATACACACCTAGATTTAGAGTTTTGCGGCCAAAGGGGTGCATTAGCTACACGTGTTTTTTCCCCCCGCACCTTTTAAATAACGCTGGTATTTAGAGTTCTCTGAAGGGCTGCGTTAGGCTCCAAAAAGGGAGCGTAGAGCATAATTTACCGCCACTTCAACTCTCAATACCAGCGTTGCTTACGGTAGCGGCCAGCTTGAAAAACGTGCTCGTGCACGATTTCCCCATAGGAAACAATGGGGCAGTTTGAGCTGAAAAAAAACCTAACACCTGCAAAAAAGCAGCGTTCAGCTCCTAACGCAGCCCGATTGTTTCCTATGGGGAAACACTTCCTAAGTCTGCACCTAACACCCTAACATGAACCCTGAGTCTAAACACCCCTAACCTTACACTTATTAACCCCTAATCTGCCGCCCCCGCTATCGCTGACCCCTGCATTTTATTATTAACCCCTAATCTGCCGCTCCGGACACCGCCGCAACCTACATTATACCTATGTACCCCTAATCTGCTGCCCCTAACATCGCCGACCCATATATTGTATTTATTAACCCCTAATCTGCCCCCCCAACGTCGCCGACACCTACCTACACTTATTAACCCCTAATCTGCCGACCGGACCTCACCGCTACTCTAATAAATGTATTAACCCCTAAAGCTAAGTCTAACCCTAACCCTAACACCCCCCTAAATTAAATATAATTTAAATCTAACAAAATAAATTATTTCTTATTAAATAAATTAATCCTATTTAAAACTAAATACTTACCTGTAAAATAAACCCTAATATAGCTACAATATAACGAATAATTATATTGTAGCTATTTTAGGATTTATATTTACAGGGAGTGCAGAATTATTAGGCAAGTTGTATTTTTGAGGATTAATTTTATTATTGAACAACAACCATGTTCTCAATGAACCCAAAAAACTCATTAATATCAAAGCTGAATAGTTTTGGAAGTAGTTTTTAGTTTGTTTTTAGTTATAGCTATTTTAGGGGGATATCTGTGTGTGCAGGTGACTATTACTGTGCATAATTATTAGGTAACTTAACAAAAAACAAATATATACCCATTTCAATTATTTATTTTTACCAGTGAAACCAATATAACATCTCAACATTCACAAATATACATTTCTGACATTCAAAAACAAAACAAAAACAAATCAGTGACCAATATAGCCACCTTTCTTTGCAAGGACACTCAAAAGCCTGCCATCCATGGATTCTGTCAGTGTTTTGATCTGTTCACCATCAACATTGCGTGCAGCAGCAACCACAGCCTCCCAGACACTGTTCAGAGAGGTGTACTGTTTTCCCTCCTTGTAAATCTCACATTTCATGATGGACCACAGGTTCTCAATGGGGTTCAGATCAGGTGAACAAGGAGGCCATGTCATTAGATTTTCTTCTTTTATACCCTTTCTTGCCAGCCACGCTGTGGAGTACTTGGACGCGTGTGATGGAGCATTGTCCTGCATGAAAATCATGTTTATTTTGAAGGATGCAGACTTCTTCCTGTACCACTGCTTGAAGAAGGTGTCTTCCAGAAACTGGCAGTAGGACTGGGAGTTGAGCTTGACTCCATCCTCAACCCGAAAAGGCCCCACAAGCTCATCTTTGATGATACCAGCCCAAACCAGTACTCCACCTCCACCTTGCTGGCGTCTGAGTCAGACTGGAGCTCTCTGCCCTTTACCAATCCAGCCACGGGCCCATCCATCTGGCCCATCAAGACTCACTCTCATTTCATCAGTCCATAAAACCTTAGAAAAATCAGTCTTGAGATATTTCTTGGCCCAGTCTTGACGTTTCAGCTTGTGTGTCTTGTTCAGTGGTGGTCGTCTTTCAGCCTTTCTTACCTTGGCCATGTCTCTGAGTATTGCACACCTTGTGCTTTTGGGCACTCCAGTGATGTTGCAGCTCTGAAATATGGCCAAACTGGTGGCAAGTGGCATCTTGGCAGCTGCACGCTTGACTTTTCTCAGTTCATGGGCAGTTATTTTGCGCCTTGGTTTTTCCACACGCTTCTTGCGACCCTGTTGACTATTTTGAATGAAACGCTTGATTGTTCGATGATCACGCTTCAGAAGCTTTGCAATTTTAAGTGCTGCATCCCTCTGCAAGATATCTCACTATTTTTGACTTTTCTGAGCCTGTCAAGTCCTTCTTTTGACACATTTTGCCAAAGGAAAGGAAGTTGCCTAATAATTATGCACACCTGATATAGGGTGTTGATGTCATTAGACCACACCCCTTCTCATTACAGAGATGCACATCACCTAATATGCTTAATTGGTAGTAGGCTTTCGAGCCTATACAGCTTGGTGTAAGACAACATGCATAAAGAGGATGATGTGGTCAAAATACTCATTTGCCTAATAATTCTGCACTCCCTGTATTTTACAGGCAACTTTGTATTTATTTTAACTAGGTATAATAGCTATTGAAGTCCGAATGAAGGTTCCTTTAAATGACATCATCCAAGATGGCGTCCCTCGAATACCGATTGGCTGATAGGATTCTATCAGCCAATCGGAATTAAAGGGCCATAATACCCAAATGTTTAAACACTTGAAAGTGATGCAGCATAGCTGTAAAAAGCTGACTAGAAAATATCTCCTGAACATCTCTATGTAAAAAAGAAAGATATTTTACCTCAAAAGTTCCTCAGTAGCCACCTCCCATTGTAAAGGATTTCTAAGCAGCATTTTAGTGTGTCTGTCCTGGGACATCTGAAGGGATGAGCATTGTGCACTCTCATATTATTTCACCAATCAGGTAAAGGAAGTTTGCAATGAAATCTCATGAGAGTCAAGTCAAATCTCATGAGATCACAGTAAAAGTTCATGACCTCAGCACTGCTGATGCTGATTGGCTGCTGTTCATTTCTTCATTTTTTTAATTTTTTTTACCTGCAGCTGGGAGCAGTTGAGTATAACTTTTTACACAGAACTTACTCTGCTGAGCTGAGGAGATTGTGAGGTAAAATATCTTCCTTTTTTACATAGAGATGCTCAGGTGATATTTTCCTGTCAGCTTTTTACAGTTATACTGCATCAGTTTCAAGTGATTTAGCATATGAGTATTATGTCCCTTTAAGGTAGGAAAAATCTGATTGGCTGATTGAATCAGCCAATCAGATTCAAGTTCAATCGGATTGGCTGATCCAATCAGCCAATCAGATTGAGATTGCATTCTATTGGCTGTTCCGATCAGCCAATAGAATGCGAGCTCAATCTGATTGGCTGATTGGATTACCCCCTAATCTGACCCCCCTACACCGCCGCCACCTATATTAAATATATTAACCCCTAATCTAACCCCCTACACCGCCACCACCTATATTAAATATATTAACCCCTAATCTAATCCCCCTACACCACCGCCACCTAAATTAAATATATTAACCCTAATATAATTAGGGTTAATATAGTTAATATAGGTGGCGGCGGTGTAGGGGGGGGTCAGATTAGGGGTTAATATAATTAATATAGGTGGCAGCGGTGTAGGGTGGTCAGATTATGGGTTAATATAGTTAATATAGGTGGCGGCGGTGTAGGGGGGGTCAGATTAGGGGTTAATATATTTAATATAGGTGACGGCGGTGTAGGGGGGTCAGATTACTTTGTGACAATGCCCCGCAAAAGGCCCTTTTAAGGGCTGGTAATAAAGCTGGTTACTTTGGGGCAATGCCCTGCAAAAGGCCCTTTTAAGGGCTGGTAATAGAGCTGGTTACTTTGGGGCAATGCCCTGCAAAAGGCCCTTTTAAGGGCTGGTAATAGAGCTGGTTACTTTGGGGCAATGCCACACAAAAGGCCCTTTTAAGGGCTATTTGTAATTTAGTTTAGGGTAGGGACATTTTAGTATTTTAGTGGGTAATACATTTATTATAGGTGGCGGTGGTGTAGGGGGATTAGATTAGGGGTTAATCATTTTAAAATAGGTGGCGGCGGGGTAGGGGGATTAGATTAGGGGTTAATCATTTTAATATAGGTGGCGGCAGGGTAGGGGGATTAGATTAGGGGGTAATGTAGTTAAAATAGGTGGCGGCGGGGTAGGGGGCTCACATTAGGGGATAATAATTTTAATATAGATGGCGGCGGTGTAGGGGGATTACATTAGGGGGTAATAATTTTAATGTAGGTGGTGGCGGTGGGATTGCGGTTGGGTTTGTGGTTGACAGGTAGATAGACATTGCGCATGCGTTAGGTGTTAGCTTTTATTTTGCAGCCAGTTTAGGGAGCTACGGGGCTCCAATACTCAGCGTAAGGCTTACTATGCCTGCAATTTGTGGCGAGGTGAAAATGGAGTAAGATTTCTCCATTTTCGCCACGTAAGTCCTTACGCTGTATATTGGATACCAAACTGCGCGAGTTTGGTATACCTGTCTATGGGCCAAAAAACTACGGCCGAAGGAAGAAATATACGAGTGTAACTTCTATGTTACGCCGTATATAGGATACCAAACCAGCGCAATATTTGGCATCGCCGGCTTTTGCGGGCGATGCTGTATATCGGATCGGGCCCTCGGTGCGTGGCTTTTTGACAGCTTTTTTGATAATTATGGAGAACGTATAAGTTAGGCGATCTTAGGCGAGCGTATTGGTGCCGGCGAATGCAAGAAAGTCGACGTTTTGATAAATAGATGCAAATGTATTAAATCGATAGAAAACTGTTAAAATAATAAATAATGTGCATCAGAAGCTAAATGCGATCTGATTTGTATCCCTGTGATGTGTGATGCGATGCTCGTGAGCGACAAGTATCTGTTGAGCCACATAATTCTCATGGGGCGTGATCAGCCGACTGTGAACAAATTCAGCGTGATATATAGACCAATCACGTCAAGAGGAGATGAATGGGAGGCGTGACAGAACCACGCTGTCAACAAAGACAGTGTGAATAACTAGTCACATATTTTCGGTGTATTTTTCTAAGTGACAATAAAATGTCCAGATATAGTGAGAGTTACTAATACTCGCACATCTGTTTGAGGCTAAAACATCTATACTCGCACATCTATATTATCTATCCTTCTACAGGACAACCGTGTGGTTCCGGACTGCCTTTACTGCACACTAGTGCTTCTCACCACGTGAGTAGGATTCTTATTGTCCACCATTATTCTCTGTGTTACAGTTTGATTTGCACTATGTGGCACCCTCTATTTTCTCCTTTGTGATAATAACACCCATATTGGCCTATATGCACAGTTGGATTAAGCATACATCCCTTTTGCCTGTTGTTTGCATTTATCTAGGGACGGTATTGCCTGTTTTATGCCTCTAGAGAGACAATTTAATGCATTTTAGGACTGTTCATTTGGTGCTTCTATTTTTGCTTGTTTATATGTTTGTCAAATAAGCTTGTATTTATGTATACTCATATTAGGGGAATATTAGATGCTCCTAATATAGGTTATGGAGTTCCCGGTTTTCCACTTAACTTCGCTATGATGGTGTAATAAATAGCTAAGTGCTGGAAAAGAGTTTGTTCTGTATTTCTGTATATATATATATAAGGTTTTTTAATGAGGCCCAAGCGTTGTCTCCTTTATTTCAAGATACCGTCCATTAGTACAATTTCTGCTGTTTGAGGTCCAAGGGTGGATTTCTAAGTATCTTGGAAGGTTTATATTTTGCTAGACATGCTATTTCATTGCTGTACACTATAAATGTTTTATAATATTTTTGTAATATACTTGAATTTTACTATGGTATATTGCTTGTATGGCTTGACTCAAGCCTCAATAAAAAAAAAATCATGTAGACTATCCTTTTAATTGCTTCACAGGTCAAAGTGGTTAAATTTCGAGTATTGCCCTGCTTTCTCAGCCCCAAGGTAACTACACAAAGAAGTATCAGGGGTGCGCTAGAAGCGGCCATAGACAGTGCATGCAAGGACTGCCATGCGTTTTTACAAGCCCTCTGTGATAGGACCTGAATAATGACTATCACAGAGGGTTTGGAAATCATTTAAATTTATCTTAATTTTTAAAATAAAAGGAGGTCAAAGCTTTAATACTTCTATATTGATCAATTGTTTTTCAGATTACATAATTTACATTACTGCAATAAAAATGTCTGGGTTTATTGTCCCTTTAAGACAATGAGTCATGTGTTGCTGAAAGCTTCTATCATATCTTCTCTTCTCTAAACTACACATATAAAGCAATGGAGTCTTTCTTTGTAAGTTTTTTTTTTTTAGCTCTCATCTCAACAATTTTTAGTTTATTTCAGGGGCATAATTACATGGGGTCTCAGTGGTATCAGCAGTGGGTCTTTAATGATCTCTTTAGCAATCAATACTTTTAACAGAAGAAGGTTTGTAAACAGGGGTAACTTTTATTATTAACTTGTTTAAACTTTCAAACACTCCACTGCAATGATAAATAGTTGGATATAAAACACCTTTTGCTTTAGTGTAAAATGTATGGTTTGTCTCTCGCTCTCCCTGGCCTAGAAAGAGCAAAAAGCAAAATCTGGAACCCAGGGGCGCGATCCGATATATGGCGCAGGTTTTGGCACAAGCGTGGAAACCTGCGCCGCCTGTAGTCTCAGCTCGCACATCGAGCTATCACATATATGGCACCGGCAGTTGCTAAAGTGCCGTAAGTCGGACAAACTAGCGATGTCCAGAAATAAGCGTAAGTACAAATTTCTGGACTCGCCAGTGACTTATGGCACTTTAGAAACTGCCACCGCATTAAAAAACTCACTAAAGTATAAAATATTACGTAACTGTCTAACCTGCCTCCCAAAAATAGCCCGACACGTATACCCCTCTATCCGCAATCCCCCCTCTCACTCCTAACAATAACTATATTAACCACTAAACCGCCGCTCCCGGACCCCGCCGCCACCTATATTATATGTCTTAGCCCCTAATCTGATCCCTCTACACCGCCGCCACCTATATTATATGTTTTACCCCCTAATCTGATCCCCCTACACCACCGCCACCTATATTATGTTTTACCCCCTAATCTGATCCCCCTACACTGCCGCCACCTACATTAACTCTATTAACCCCTCATTTCATCAGTCCATAAAACCTTAGAAAAATCAGTCTTGAGATATTTCTTGGCCCAGTCTTGACGTTTCAGCTTGTGTGTCTTGTTCAGTGGTGGTCGTCTTTCAGCCTTTCTTACCTTGGCCATGTCTCTGAGTATTGCACACCTTGTGCTTTTGGGCACTCCAGTGATGTTGCAGCTCTGAAATATGGCCAAACTGGTGGCAAGTGGCATCTTGGCAGCTGCACGCTTGACTTTTCTCAGTTCATGGGCAGTTATTTTGCGCCTTGGTTTTTCCACACGCTTCTTGCGACCCTGTTGACTATTTTGAATGAAACGCTTGATTGTTCGATGATCACGCTTCAGAAGCTTTGCAATTTTAAGAGTGCTGCATCCCTCTGCAAGATATCTCACTATTTTTGACTTTTCTGAGCCTGTCAAGTCCTTCTTTTGACACATTTTGCCAAAGGAAAGGAAGTTGCCTAATAATTATGCACACCTGATATAGGGTGTTGATGTCATTAGACCACACCCCTTCTCATTACAGAGATGCACATCACCTAATATGCTTAATTGGTAGTAGGCTTTCGAGCCTATACAGCTTGGTGTAAGACAACATGCATAAAGAGGATGATGTGGTCAAAATACTCATTTGCCTAATAATTCTGCACTCCCTGTATTTTACAGGCAACTTTGTATTTATTTTAACTAGGTATAATAGCTATTGAAGTCCGAATGAAGGTTCCTTTAAATGACATCATCCAAGATGGCGTCCCTCGAATTCCGATTGGCTGATAGGATTCTATCAGCCAATCGGAATTAAAGGGCCATAATACCCAAATGTTTAAACACTTGAAAGTGATGCAGCATAGCTGTAAAAAGCTGACTAGAAAATATCTCCTGAACATCTCTATGTAAAAAAGAAAGATATTTTACCTCAAAAGTTCCTCAGTAGCCACCTCCCATTGTAAAGGATTTCTAAGCAGCATTTTAGTGTGTCTGTCCTGGGACATCTGAAGGGATGAGCATTGTGCACTCTCATATTATTTCACCAATCAGGTAAAGGAAGTTTGCAATGAAATCTCATGAGAGTCAAGTCAAATCTCATGAGATCACAGTAAAAGTTCATGACCTCAGCACTGCTGATGCTGATTGGCTGCTGTTCATTTCTTCATTTTTTTAATTTTTTTTACCTGCAGCTGGGAGCAGTTGAGTATAACTTTTTACACAGAACTTACTCTGCTGAGCTGAGGAGATTGTGAGGTAAAATATCTTCCTTTTTTACATAGAGATGCTCAGGTGATATTTTCCTGTCAGCTTTTTACAGTTATACTGCATCAGTTTCAAGTGATTTAGCATATGAGTATTATGTCCCTTTAAGGTAGGAAAAATCTGATTGGCTGATTAAATCAGCCAATCAGATTCAAGTTCAATCGGATTGGCTGATCCAATCAGCCAATCAGATTGAGATTGCATTCTATTGGCTGTTCCGATCAGCCAATAGAATGCAAGCTCAATCTGATTGGCTGATTGGATTACCCCCTAATCTGACCCCCCTACACCGCCGCCACCTATATTAAATATATTAACCCCTAATCTAACCCCCTACACCGCCACCACCTATATTAAATATATTAACCCCTAATCTAATCCCCCTACACCACCGCCACCTAAATTAAATATATTAACCCTAATATAATTAGGGTTAATATAGTTAATATAGGTGGCGGCGGTATAGGGCGAGTCAGATTAGGGGTTAATATAATTAATATAGGTGGCAGCGGTGTAGGGTGGTCAGATTATGGGTTAATATAGTTAATATAGGTGGCGGCAGTGTAGGGGGGTCAGATTAGGGGTTAATATATTTAATATAGGTGACGGCGGTGTAGGGGGGTCAGATTACTTTGTGACAATGCCCCGCAAAAGGCCCTTTTAAGGGCTGGTAATAAAGCTGGTTACTTTGGGGCAATGCCCTGCAAAAGGCCCTTTTAAGGGCTGGTAATAGAGCTGGTTACTTTGGGGCAATGTCCTGCAAAAGGCCCTTTTAAGGGCTGGTAATAGAGCTGGTTACTTTGGGGCAATGCCACACAAAAGGCCCTTTTAAGGGCTATTTGTAATTTAGTTTAGGGTAGGGACATTTTAGTATTTTAGTGGGTAATACATTTATTATAGGTGGCGGTGGTGTAGGGGGATTAGATTAGGGGTTAATCATTTTAAAATAGGTGGCAGCGGGGTAGGGGGATTAGATTAGGGGTTAATCATTTTAATATAGGTGGCGGCGGGGTAGGGGGATTAGATTAGGGGGTAATGTAGTTAAAATAGGTGGCGGCGGGGTTGGGGGCTCACATTAGGGGGTAATAATTTTAATATAGATGGCGGCGGTGTAGGGGGATTACATTAGGGGGTAATAATTTTAATGTAGGTGGTGGCGGTGGGATTGCGGTTGGGATTGCGGTTGACAGGTAGATAGACATTGCGCATGCATTAGGTGTTAGCTTTTATTTTGCAGCCAGTTTAGGGAGCTACGGGGCTCCAATACTCAGCGTAAGGCTTACTATGCCTGCAATTTGTGGCGAGGTGAAAATGGAGCAAGATTTCTCCATTTTCGCCACGTAAGTCCTTACGCTGTATATTGGATACCAAACTGCGCGAGTTTGGTATACCTGTCTATGGGCCAAAAAACTACGGCCGAAGGAAGAAATATACGAGTGTAACTTCTATGTTACGCCGTATATAGGATACCAAACCAGCGCAATATTTGGCATCGCCGGCTTTTGCGGGCGATGCTGTATATCGGATCGGGCCCTCGGTGCGCGGCTTTTTGACAGCTTTTTTGATAATTATGGAGAACGTATAAGTTAGGCGATCTTAGGCGAGCGTATTGGTGCCGGCGAATGCAAGAAAGTCGACGTTTTGATAAATAGATGCCAATGTATTAAATCGATAGAAAACTGTTAAAATAATAAATAATGTGCATCAGAAGCTAAATGCAATCTGATTTGTATCCCTGTGATGTGTGATGCGATGCTCGTGAGCGACAAGTATCTGTTGAGCCACATAATTCTCATGGGGCGTGATCAGCCGACTGTGAACAAATTCAGCGTGATATATAGACCAATCACGTCAAGAGGAGATGAATGGGAGGCGTGACAGAACCACGCTGTCAACAAAGACAGTGTGAATAACTAGTCACATATTTTCGGTGTATTTTTCTAAGTGACAATAAAATGTCCAGATATAGTGAGAGTTACTAATACTCGCACATCTGTTTGAGGCTAAAACATCTATACTCGCACATCTATATTATCTATCCTTCTACCGGACAACCGTGTGGTTCCGGACTGCCTTTACTGCACACTAGTGCTTCTCACCACGTGAGTAGGATTCTTATTGTCCACCATTATTCTCTGTGTTACAGTTTGATTTGCACTATGTGGCACCCTCTATTTTCTCCTTTGTGATAATAACACCCATATAGGCCTATATGCACAGTTGGATTAAGCATACATCCCTTTTGCCTGTTGTTTGCATTTATCTAGGGACGGTATTGCCTGTTTTATGCCTCTAGAGAGACAATTTAATGCATATTAGGACTGTTCATTTGGTGCTTCTATTTTTGCTTGTTTATATGTTTGTCAAATAAGCTTGTATTTATGTATACTCATATTAGGGGAATATTAGATGCTCCTAATATAGGTTATGGAGTTCCCGGTTTTCCACTTAACTTCGCTATGATGGTGTAATAACATAATTTATGCTTACCTGATAAATTCCTTTCTTCTGTAGTGTGATCAGTCCACGGGTCATCATTACTTCTGGGATATTACTCCTCCCCAACAGGAAGTGCAAGAGGATTCACCCAGCAGAGCTGCACATAGCTCCTCCCCTCTACGTCACTCCCAGTCATTCGACCAAGGACCAACGAGAAAGGAGAAACCAAGGGTGTAGTGGTGACTGGAGTATAATTTAAAAAATATTTACCTGCCTTAAAAAACAGGGCGGGCCGTGGACTGATCACACTACAGAAGAAAGGAATTTATCAGGTAAGCATAAATTATGTTTTCTTCTGTTAAGTGTGATCAGTCCACGGGTCATCATTACTTCTGGGATACCAATACCAAAGCAAAAGTACACGGATGACGGGAGGGATAGGCAGGCTCTTTATACAGAAGGAACCACTGCCTGAAGAACCTTTCTCCCAAAAATAGCCTCCGAGGAAGCAAAAGTGTCAAATTTGTAAAATTTGAAAAAAGTATGAAGCGAAGACCAAGTTGCAGCCTTGCAAATCTGTTCAACAGAGGCCTCATTCTTAAAGGCCCAAGTGGAAGCCACAGCTCTAGTAGAATGAGCTGTAATTCTTTCAGGAGGCTGCTGTCCAGCAGTCTCATAGGCTAAACGAATTATGCTACGAAGCCAAAAAGAAAGAGAGGTAGCAGAAGCCTTTTGACCTCTCCTCTGACCAGAGTAAACGACAAACAGGGAAGACGTTTGTCGAAATTCCTTAGTTGCCTGTAAGTAAAACTTTAGGGCACGAACTACATCCAGATTGTGCAGAAGACGTTCCTTCTTCGAAGAAGGATTTGGACACAAAGAAGGAACAACAATCTCTTGATTGATATTCCTGTTAGTGACTACCTTAGGTAAGAACCCAGGTTTAGTGCGCAGAACTACCTTATCCGAATGAAAAATCAAATAAGGAGAATCACAATGTAAGGCTGATAACTCAGAGACTCTTCGAGCCGAGGAAATAGCCATTAAAAATAGAACTTTCCAAGATAACAACTTTATATCAATGGAATGGAGGGGTTCAAATGGAACACCCTGTAAAACGTTAAGAACAAGGTTTAAACTCCATGGCGGAGCAACAGTTTTAAACACAGGCTTAATCCTGGCCAAAGCCTGACAAAAAGCCTGAACGTCTGGCACTTCTGACAGACGTTTGTGTAACAGAATGGACAGAGCTGAGATCTGTCCCTTTAATGAACTAGCAGATAAACCCTTTTCTAAACCTTCTTGTAGAAAAGACAATATCCTAGGAATCCTAACCTTACTCCAAGAGTAACCTTTGGATTCACACCAATATAGGTATTTACGCCATATCTTATGGTAAATCTTTCTGGTAACAGGCTTCCTAGCCTGTATTAAGGTGTCAATAACTGACTCAGAAAACCCACGTCTTGATAAAATCAAACGTTCAATTTCCAAGCAGTCAGCTTCAGAGAAGTTAGATTTTGATGTTTGAAAGGGCCCTGTATCAGGAGGTCCTGTTTCAGAGGTAGAGACCAAGGTGGACAGGATGACATGTACACCAGGTCTGCATACCAAGTCCTGCGTGGCCACGCAGGCGCTATTAGAATTACTGATGCTCTCTCCTGTTTGATTCTGGCAATCAATCGAGGAAGCATCGGGAAGGGTGGAAACACATAAGCCATCCTGAAGTCCCAAGGTGCTGTCAGGGCATCTATTAGGACTGCTCCTGGATCCCTGGATCTGGACCCGTAACGAGGAAGCTTGGCGTTCTGTCGAGACGCCATGAGATCTATCTCTGGTTTGCCCCAACGTCGAAGTATTTGGGCAAAGACCTCCGGATGAAGTTCCCACTCCCCCGGATGAAAAGTCTGACGACTTAAGAAATCCGCCTCCCAGTTCTCCACTCCCGGGATGTGGATTGCTGACAGGTGGCAAGAGTGAGACTCTGCCCAGCGAATTATCTTTGATACTTCCATCATTGCTAGGGAGCTTCTTGTCCCTCCCTGATGGTTGATGTAAGCTACAGTCGTGATGTTGTCCAACTGAAACCTGATGAACCTCCGAGTTGTCAACTGGGGCCAAGCCAGGAGGGCATTGAGAACTGCTCTCAATTCCAGAATGTTTATTGGCAGGAGACTCTCCTCCTGACTCCATTGTCCCTGAGCCTTCAGAGAATTCCAGACGGCGCCCCAACCTAGAAGGCTGGCGTCTGTTGTTACAATTGTCCAGTCTGGTCTGCTGAATGGCATCCCCCTGGACAGATGTGGCCGAGAAAGCCACCATAGAAGAGAATTTCTGGTCTCTTGATCCAGATTCAGAGAAGGGGACAAGTCTGAGTAATCCCCATTCCACTGACTTAGCATGCATAGTTGCAGTGGTCTGAGGTGTAAGCGAGCAAATGGTACTATGTCCATTGCCGCTACCATTAAGCCGATTACCTCCATGCATTGAGCCACTGACGGGTGTTGAATGGAATGAAGGGTGCGGCAAGCACTTTGAAGTCTTGTTAACCTGTCCTCTGTCAGGTAAATCTTCATTTCTACAGAATCTATAAGAGTCCCCAGGAAGGGAACTCTTGTTAATGGAACGAGTAAACTTTTCTTTTCGTTCACCTTCCATCCATGTGACCTTAGAAAAGCCAGTACTAACTCTGTATGAGACTTGGCAGTTTGAAAGCTTGAAGCTTGTATCAGAATGTCGTCTAGGTACGGAGCTACCGAAATTCCCCGCGGTCTTAGTACCGCCAGAAGAGCACCTAGAACCTTTGTGAAGATTCTTGGAGCTGTAGCCAATCCGAATGGAAGAGCTACAAACTGGTAATGCCTGTCTAGAAATGTCGTCCAGCGTAGCTGAACTAAGGTTCTCTTCCAGAGACTCAATCCAGAATGCCGCTGCAGCCGAGACCGGCGCAATGCATGCAAGGGGTTGCAATATAAAACCTTGTTGAACAAACATTTTCTTAAGGTAACCCTCTAACTTTTTATCCATTGGATCTGAAAAGGCACAGCTATCCTCTACCGGGATAGTGGTACGCTTAGCTAAAGTAGAAACTGCTCCCTCCACCTTAGGGACCGTTTGCCATAAGTCCCGTGTGGCGGTGTCTATTGGAAACATCTTTCTAAATATCGGAGGGGGTGAGAACGGCACACCGGGTCTATCCCACTCCTTAGTAATAATTTCAGTTAGTCTCTTAGGTATAGGAAAAACGTCAGTACTTGTTGGTACAGCAAAATATTTATCCAACCTACACATTTTCTCTGGTATTGCAACTGTGTTACAATCATTCAGAGCCGCTAACACCTCCCCTAGTAATATACGGAGGTTTTCCAGCTTAAATTTAAAATTTGAAATATCTGAATCCAATCTGTTTGGATCAGAACCGTCAGCCGCAGAATGAAGCTCTCCGTCCTCATGCTCTGCAAGTTGTGACGCAGTATCTGACATGGCCCTAGCATTATCAGCGCACTCTGTTCTCACCCCAGAGTGATCACGCTTGCCTCTTAGTTCTGGTAATTTAGCCAAAACTTCCGTCATAACAGTAGCCATATCTTGTAATGTTATTTGTAATGGCCGCCCAGATGTACTGGGTGCCACCATATCGCGCACCTCCCGGGCGGGAGATGCAGGTACTGTCACGTGAGGCGAGTTAGTCGGCATAACTCTCCCCTCGTTGTTTGGTGAAATTTGTTCAATTTGTACAGATTGACTTTTATTTAAAGTAGCATCAATACAGTTAGTACATACATTTCTATTGGGCTCCACTTTGGCGTTATTACAAATAGTACAGGTCTCATCCTCTGAATCAGACATGTTTAACACACTAGCAACTAAACTTGCAACTTGGAAATATTATTCAAATAAAATGAAAAAGCGTACTGTGCCTAAGAAGCACAGAAGATATATAACAGTTGAAATCAATAAACTTTGCAAAACAAAACACAATTTTAGCAAAGGCTTGTTCCCATTAGCAAAGAATAACTAACCCTGATGGCATAAAAAAGTTAAAGAATAAACGTTTCTTTATCACAGTCAACTACAATCTCACAGCTCTGTTAGATTACTTCCCTCAAACAAGCTTTGAAGACCCCTGAGTTCTGTAGAGATAAACCGGAACATGCAGGAAAAAACAATGAGCTTCTGACTGAAATTTTTGATGCGTAGCAAAAGCGCCAAAAAAAGGTCCCTCCCCCTCACACACAACAGTGAGAGAGATCAGTAAACTGTCATAATTAGATAAAGCAACTGCCAAGTGGAAAAATAGTGCCCAAACATTTTATTCACCCAGTACCTCAGAAAATGAAAACGATTTTACATTCCAGCAAAAACGTTTAACATAAATTAGTAAAAAACCAAATAGGCTAGAGATTATATACACAGTGTAATTCTAGTGAAGTACCATTCCCCAGAATACTCAAATGTAAAAAATACATACATGATATTATGTCGGTATGGCAGGATTTTCTCATCAATTCCATTGTCAGAAAATAAAAACTGCTACATACCTCTTTGCAGATTAAACTGCCCGCTGTCCCCTGATCTGAAGTTTACCTCTCCTCAGATGGCCGAGAAACAGCAATATGATCTTAACTACTCCGGCTAAAATCATAGTAAAAAACTCTGGTAGATTCTTCTTCAAATTCTACCAGAGAAGGAATAACACACTCCGGTGCTATTAAAAAATAACAAACTTTTGATTGAAGAAATAAAACTAAATAAAATCACCATAGTCCTCTCACACATCCTATCTAGTCGTTGGGTGCAAGAGAATGACTGGGAGTGACGTAGAGGGGAGGAGCTATGTGCAGCTCTGCTGGGTGAATCCTCTTGCACTTCCTGTTGGGGAGGAGTAATATCCCAGAAGTAATGATGACCCGTGGACTGATCACACTTAACAGAAGAAAAATAGCTAAGTGCTGGAAAAGAGTTTGTTCTGTATTTCTGTATATATATATATATATATAAGGTTTTTTAATGAGGCCCAAGCGTTGTCTCCTTTATTTCAAGATACCGTCCATTAGTACAATTTCTGCTGTTTGAGGTCCAAGGGTGGAGTTCTAAGTATCTTGGAAGGTTTATATTTTGCTAGACATGCTATTTCATCGCTGTACACTATAAATGTTTTATAATATTTTTGTAATATACTTGAATTTTACTATGGTATATTGCTTGTATGGCTTGACTCAAGCCTCAATAAAAAAAAAATCATGTAGACAGTCCTTTTAATTGCTTCACAGGTCAAAGTGGTTAAATTTCGAGTATTGCCCTGCTTTCTCAGCCCCAAGGTAACTACTGCTGGAACTACACAAAGAAGTATCAGGGGTGCGCTAGAAGCGGCCATAGACAGTGCATGCAAGGACTGCCGTGCGTTTTTACAAGCCCTCTGTGATAGGACCTGAATAATGACTATCACAGAGGGTTTGGAAATCATTTAAATTTATCTTAATTTTTAAAATAAAAGAAGGTCAAAGCTTTAATACTTCTATATTGATCAATTGTTTTTCAGATTACATAATTTACATTACTGCAATAAAAATGTCTGGGTTTATTGTCCCTTTAAGACAATGAGTCATGTGTTGCTGAAAGCTTCTATCATATCTTCTCTTCTCTAAACTACACATATAAAGCAATGGAGTCTTTCTTTGTAAGTTTTTTTTTTTTAGCTCTCATCTCAACAATTTTTAGTTTATTTCAGGGGCATAATTACATGGGGTCTCAGTGGTATCAGCAGTGGGTCTTTAATGATCTCTTTAGCAATCAATACTTTTAACAGAAGAAGGTTTGTAAACAGGGGTAACTTTTATTATTAACTTGTTTAAACTTTCAAACACTCCACTGCAATGATAAATAGTTGGATATAAAACACCTTTTGCTTTAGTGTAAAATGTATGGTTTGTCTCTCGCTCTCCCTGGCCTAGAAAGAGCAAAAAGCTAAATCTGGAACCCAGGGGCGCGATCCGATATATGGCGCAGGTTTTGGCACAAGCGTGGAAACCTGCGCCGCCTGTAGTCTCAGCTCGCACATCGAGCTATCACATATATGGCGCCGGCAGTTGCTAAAGTGCCGTAAGTCGGACAAACTAGCGATGTCCAGAAATAAGCGTAAGCACAAATTTCTGGACTCGCCAGTGACTTACGGCACTTTAGAAACTGCCACCGCATTAAAAAACTCACTAAAGTATAAAATATTACGTAACTGTCTAACCTGCCTCCCAAAAATAGCCCGACACGTATACCCCTCTATCCGCAATCCCCCCTCTCACTCCTAACAATAACTATATTAACCACTAAACCGCCGCTCCCGGACCCGCCGCCACCTATATTATATGTCTTAGCCCCTAATCTGATCCCTCTACACCGCTGCCACCTATATTATATGTTTTACCCCCTAATCTGATCCCCCTACACCACCGCCACCTATATTATGTTTTACCCCCTAATCTGATCCCCCTACACTGCCGCCACCTACATTAACTCTATTAACCCCTAATATGATCCCCCTACACCGCCGCCACCTATATTAAATTTATTACCCCCTAATCTAATCCCCCTACACCGCCGCCACCTACATTAAATTTATTAACCCCTAATTTAATCCTCCTACACTGCCGCCACCTATAATAACTACATTAACCCCTAATCTGAGCCCCCTACACCGCCGCCACCTCTAATAACTACATTAACCCCTAATCTGACCCCTCTACACCGCCGCCAACATCATTAACTATATTACCCCCTAATCTGATTCCCCTACCCCGTCGCCACCTATTTTAACTATATTACCCCCTAATGTGAGCCCCCTACCCCGCCACCACCTATTTTAACTATATTAACCCCTAATATGATCCCCCTACACCGCCGCCACCTATTTTAACTATATTAACCCCTAATATGATCCCCCTACACCGCCGCCACCTATTTTAACTATATTAACCCCTAATATGATCCCCCTACACCGCCGCCACCTATATTAAATATATTAACCACTAAACCTAAGTCTAACCCTAACACCCCGTAACTTAATTATTATTGAAATAAATCTAAATTTTATTAATATTATTATTTATTAATATTAATTATATTATTATTATCTACATATAACTAAATTATTCCTATTTAAAACTAAATACTTACCTATAAAACAAACCCTAAGATAGCTACAATATAATTAATAATTACATTGTAGCTATTTTAGGGTTTATATTTATTTTACAGGTAACTTTGTATTTATTTTAACTAGGTACAATAGCTATTAAATAGTTCATAACTATTTAATAGCTACCTAGTTAAAATAATTACCAAATTCAAGGTACGCAATTAAAAATGGCGTCCCTTGAATTCCTATTCGCTGATTTGAGCCTTCAAATTCAAATCAGCCAATCGGATGAGAGCTACTTTAATTCTATTGGCTGATTTGAATAGCCAATAGAATTACAGTAGCTCTTATTCTATTGGCTATTCAAATCAGCCAATAGAATTAAAGTAGCTCTCATCCGATTGGCTGATTTGAATTTGAAGGCTCAAATCAGCCAATAGGAATTCAAGGGATGCCATTTTTAATCGCGTACCTTGAATTCCTATTCAGTGTACTGCGGAGATCGTATGAAGAGATCCTCCACACTCCATGGTTCCGGTTTTCAGTTTCAGCGTCGCCGATCTTCAGTTCCAGCATCGCCGGTCTTCAATTCCAGAGTGGACGGTCTTCAGCTCTGCGGTCATCGGTCTTCAACTCCTCCGCTCCGTGCCGGCTGGTTCCTGGAAGAAGAGGTCGCCGCTTGGAAGAAGACTTCTCCGCCTGGAACAGGACCTTCTCCTCCAGTGTTCAGGACAGGTAAGGACCACTTGGGGGTTAGACTTAGGTTTTATTAAGGGGGGATCGGTGGGTTTTAGAGTAGGGGTGTGTGGGTTGTAATGTGGGGGGGGATTGTTCTTTTTTTTACAGGCAATGCCCCGCAAAAGGCCCTTTTAAGGGCTGGTAATAGAGCTGATTACTTTTTTAATTTAGTTTAGGGTAGGGAAATTTTATTATTTTGGGGGGCTTTTTTATTTTATTAGGGGGCTTAGATTAGTTTAGAATTAGCTTAAAATTCTTGTAATCTTTTTTTATTTTTTGTAATTTAGTGTTTGTTTTTTTTGTAATATAGATTAGTGTATTTAATTGTATTTTAGTTGAGATAATTGTAGTTTATTTAATTAATTTATTGATAGGGTAGTGTTAGGTGTAATGGTAACTTAGATTAGGATTTATTTTACAGGTAATTTTGTAATTATTTTAACTAGGTAGCTATTAAATAGTTATTAACTATTTAATAGCTATTGTACTTAGTTAAAATAAATACAAAGTTACCTGTAAAATAATATAAACCCTAAAATAGCTACAATGTAATTATTAATTATATTGTAGCTATCTTAGGGTTTATTTTATAGGTAAGTATTTAGTTTTAAATAGGAATAATTTAGTTAATAATATTAATATTATTTAGATTTATTTCAATAATAATTAAGTTAGGGGGTGTTAGGTTTAGACTTAGGTTTAGTGGTTAATATATTTAATATAGGTGGCGGCGGTGTAGGGTAATTAGATTAGGGAGTAATAAATTTAATATAGGAGGCGGCGGTGTAGGGGGATTAGATTAGGGGGTAATAAATTTAATATAGGTGGCGGCAGGGTAGGGGGCTCACATTAGGGGTTAATATAATTAATGTAGGTGGCGGCGGGGTAGGGGGCTCACATTAGGGGTTAATATAATTAATGTAGGTGGCGGCGGGGTAGGGGGCTCACATTAGGGGTTAATATAATTAATGTAGGTGGCGGCGGGGTAGGGGGCTCACATTAGGGGGTAATAAAATTAATGTAGGTGGCGGCGGGGTAGGGGGCTCAGATTAGGGGGTAATATATTTAATGTAGGTGGCGGCGGGGTCCGGGAGCGGCGGTTTAGGGGTTAAGCACTTTATTAAAGATTGCGGTGGGGGGTTGCGGTTGACAGGTAGATAGACATTGCGCATGCTTTAGGTGTTAGTTTTTTTTTTTGCAGGTAGTTTAGGGAGTTACGGGGCTCCAATACTCAGCGTAAGGCTTACTACGCCTGCATTTTGTGGCGAGGTTAAAATGGAGTAAGATTTCTCCATTTACGCCACGTAAGTCCTTACGCTGTATATTGGATACCAAACTGCGCGGGTTTGGTATATCACTCTATGTGCCAAAAAAGTACGGCCGAAGGGTGAAATATACAAGCGTAACTTCTATGTTACGCCGTATATAGGATACCAAACCAGCGCAAAATTTGTCGGCGCCCGGCTTTTGTGGGCGACGCAGCATATCGGATCGGGCCCTAGGTTTTTAAAATGCAGCAAATTTCCTAAACTGGTTATGAGATTTGCAGCATTTGCAGGTTACATGATATGCTTTTTGGAAAGCAAGCAAAAAAGCAAGATTTTGTTTTGGAATAGCTTAATAGACATATTATTTATGAGTGATTGTTTGTTAAAACAAAGAAAGCAGGCATGATATTTTAATATGTGCACTGAGCAATATTTTGTATACTACATGTCACATAGCATGTATTAGCTAAAGCTGTGGAAAATGTAAACGGACAGTCGAGTCAAAATTAAACTTTCATGATTCAAATAGGGCATGCAATTTTGAACAACTTGTCAAATTACTTTTATCATCAAATGTGCTTTGTCCTCTTGGTATTTGTTGAAAGCTAAACCTAGGTAAGAATATATTCTAATTTCTAAGGCCTTGAAGGCACCTTTTATCTCAGTGCTTTTTCTTAGCTTTTCACAGTTATACAGTACTAGTTCATGTGTGTCATATAAATAACATTGTGCTCACTCCTGTGGAGCACTGATTAGCTAACATGCAAGTCTGTCAAAAGAACCGAGATAAGGTGGCAGTCTGTAAAGGCTTAGATACAAGGTAATCACAGAGGTTAAAAGTATATTAATATAACAGTGTTGGTTATGAAAAACTGGGGAATGGGTAATAAAGGGATTATTTATCTTTTTAAACAATAAAAAAAAATCAAGTAGTCTGCCCCTTTAAGCTAATTTACAGGATAAAAAAACAATGATAATGATAAAGAGTGATATACAATTTATGGAGATTTAAGAAATTCATTTTTTTTGCTAGTGTGAATTTTTTTTCAAGATTTTCTTATTCTTTTTTAATGAAGTATCTTTGAATTACACTAAATTAGCTGATATCTAAAGGACAGAAAAGTTCCTACTACAAAAGCCATTTATGAAACAAGTGACAAAAGTACTTGTCATAACACGCCTTTGGCAGTGTTTGAAAATGCTGAAGACACGATTACCAAAAAAAACTTTCCACTGTCCACAAAAAATGTGTTCCGTGAATACAGCTGCTTTGGCATCAAAATGGCTGCAGGCTTATACCCAGACAGTCAGAAGCCTATCTGTTGTAGAGAGTATTATGTCACTTTAAGTCTCTCACCTGATTTGATTATTCAAAATTAAAGGGACATTAAACTGAAGATTATTCCCCATAAAGGCCTTAATTACAAATGGAATGATATAATATTAGCATCATTGCTCAAGCACAATCAATCAATAGCACCAATTGCACAAGTACATAAGTTATTTTGTGTTGATCAAGCAATAGTCTAGGGGGAGATAGTATCTGAACGTTGGATAGTGACAGAACAAAAAAGAATACATTTATTCTACTAGTTTTTCCTGCAATTCTGAAAATTGAGACTGAAGTGGCTCCTGTAGAATTCTGACACTACCTGTTCAGCACACTGACTGCTAAACAATGTGGGAACTAATTTATATTTGGGCCTGATTGACCAAAATAAATTAGATAAGACAACCAGCGCCAAAGAAGTCATGTCTTTGGCCTGCAACACAATACAAGGTTTGCTAACAAAAGGACAGTTTTAAATGATTGTAAAATATTTATTTTGGGTTCTAAATTTGCTTTGCCTAATTTTTTTAAAATAAATATTGTGTAAATATACTAAATAAAATACTTTAAAGGGACAGTCTAGCCCAAAATTGTTATTGTTTAAAAAGATAGATAATGCCTTTACTTTACTATTTTAACATTTAAACCTCTACATTTCTGCCTGTTTCTAAGCCACTACAGACAGCCTCTTATCACATGCTTTTTTATTTGCTTGTCACAACAGGAGACTGCTAGTTCATGTGGGCCATATAGATAACATTCACCAAGATTACAAGTTTTGCGCTTTACCGGGTGCTTAAATAACGCAAAAAAAAAATAGCGTTATCGTGCTTTCCATAGCGCTGTCATTACAAGTTACTGAAAAACCTCCTCTTGTTGTGCGGTATGGTGCGTTAAGCTCCATACCGCACAAAAAACCCAAGGCCTGACTTTACGGGCTCGTGCACACTTTCCCCCATAGACATCAATGGGGAGAATATGTCAGAAAAAAACTAACACCTGCGATCGCCGTAACGCAACCCTTTTGATGTCTATGGGGAAAAAGAAAGTTATGTAAAACCCTAACACCCTAACAACACACTACATTAAACTATTAACCCCTAAACCTAACATCCCCCTAATTTTAAATTCAGTTTACAATATAACTATCTTTAAATAAATAAAAACTACCTGTGAAATAAAAAAAAAACTAAGTTTAAACTATAAAGTAACCTAACATTACTATTTTAAAACAATTAAATTAACGAAAAATAAAAAAACTTAAATGTAAAAACCTAACACCCTAACAACACACTAAATTAAACTATTAACCCCTAAACCTAACATCCCCCTAATTTTAAATTCAATTTACAATAACATAATTTATGTAAGAACTTACCTGATAAATTCATTTCTTTCATATTGGCAAGAGTCCATGAGCTAGTGACGTATGGGAAACTTTGCCCCTCCTGGTAGGATTGTGAGGGGCAAAGTTTCCCAAAACCTCAAAATGCCTATAAATACACCGCTCACCACACCCACAATTCAGTTTAACGAATAGCCAAGAAGTGGGGTGATAAAGAAAGGAGTAAAAAGCATCAACAAAGAAATTTGGAAATAATTGTGCATTATACAACAAAACATAACCACCAAAAAAAAAAAGGGTGGGCCTTATGGACTCTTGCCAATATGAAAAAATTAATTAATCAGGTAAGTTCTTACATAAATTATGTTTTCTTTCATGTAATTGGCAAGAGTCCATGAGCTAGTGACGTATGGGATAGCAATACCCAAGATGTGGAACTCCACGCAAGAGTCACTAGAGAGGGAGGGATAAAATAAAAACAGCCATTTTTTGCTGAAAAATTAATCCACAGCCCAATATATAAGTTTATTCTCATAAATGAAAAGCTTAAAACATAAGCAGAAGAATCAAACAGAAACAGCTGCCTGAAGAACTTTTTTTACCAAAAACTGCTTCCGAAGAAGCAAATACATCAAAACGGTAGAAATTAGAAAATGTATGCAAAGAAGACCAGTTGCTGCTTTGCAAATCTAAACAACTGAAGCTTCATTCTTAAAAACCCACAAAGTGGAGACTGATCTAGTAAAATGAGCTGTAATTATCTGAGGCGGAGCTTGACCCGACTCCAAGTAAGCTTGATGAATCAAAAGCTTAACCACGAAACCAAGGAAACAGCAGAAGCCTTCTGACCTTTCTTAGAACCAAAAAATATAACAAATAGACTAGAGGTCTTCCTGAAATCTTAAGTAGCATCAACATAATATGTCAAAGCTCTTACCACATCCAAAGAATGTAAGGATCTCTCGAAAGAATTCTTAGGGTTAGGACACAAGGAAGGAACAACAATTTCTCTATTAATGTTGTTAGAATTCACAACCTTAGGTAAGAATTTAAATGAAGTCCGCAAAACCGTCTTATCCTGATGAAAAATCAGAAAAGGAGATTAACAAGAGAGAGTGGATAATTCAGAAACTCTTCTAGCAAAAGAGATGGCCAAAATAAACAACACTTTGCAAGAAAGTAGTTAATGACAAAAGAATGCATAGGCTCAAACAGAGGAGCCTGTAAAGCCTATCAAAACTAAATTAAGACTCCAAGGAGGAGAGATTGATTTAATGACAGGCTTGATACGAACCAAAGCCTGCACAAAACAATGAATATCAGGAAGTATAGCAATCTTTCTGTGAAATAAAACAGAAAGAGCAGAGATTTGTCCCTCAAGGAACTTGCAGACAAACCTTTATCCAAATCATCCCGAAGAAACTGTAAAATTGTAGGAATTCTAAAAGACTGCCAAGAGAATTTATGAGAAGAACACCATGAAATGTAAGTCTTCCAAACTCAATAATATATCTTTCTAGAAACAGATTTACGAGCCTGCAACATAGTATTAATCACTGAGTCAGAGAAACTTCTATGACTAAGCACTAAGTATTCAATTTCCATACCTTCAAATTTAATGATTTGAGATCCTGATGAAAAAAAAACGGACCTTGAGATAGAAGGTTTGGCCTTAATGGAAGTGGCCAAGGTTGGCAACTGGACATCCGAACAAGATCCGCATACCAAAACCTGTGAGGCCATGCTGGAGCTACCAGCAGCACAAAAGATTGCTCCATGATGATTTTGGAGAACACTCTTGGAAGAAGAACTAGAGGCGGGAAAATATAAGCAGACTAATAACACCAAGGAAGTGTTAATGCAACCACTGCTTCCGCCTGAGGATCCTTGGACCTGGACAGGTACCTGGGAAGTTTTTTGTTTAGATGAGAAGCCATCAGATCTATTTCTGGAAGCCCCACATCTGAACAATTTGAGAAAAAACATCTGGGTGCAGAGACCATTCTCTTGGATGTAAAGTCTGACGACTGAGGAAATCCACTTCCCAATTGTCTATACCTGGGAAATGAACCGCAGAAATAAGACAGGAGCTGGATTCCACCCAAACAAGTATCAGAGATACTTCTTTCATAGCTTGAGGACTGTAAGTCCCACACTGATGATTGACATATGCCCTAAGAATCGCACAGAGATTCCAAAATATTGATTGGTAATCTCGCCTCTTGAGATTTCTAAACCCCTTGTGCTGTCAGAGATCCCCAAACAGCTCCCCAACCTGAAAAGACTTGCATCTGTTGTGATCACAGTCCAGGTTGGATGAACCAAAGAGGCCCATAGAACTATACGATGGTGATCTAACCACCAAGTCAGAGATAATCGAACATTGGGATTTAAGGAAATTAATTGTGATATCCTTGCAAAATCCCTGCACCATTGATTCAGCATACAAAGCTGGATAGGTCTCATAAAAAGACGAGCAAAGAGAATCACGTCCGATGCTGCAGTCATAAGACCTAAAACTTCCATGTACATAGCTACTGAAGGGAATAATAGAGACTGATGGTTCCGACAAGATGAAACCAATTTAAATTGTCTCTTGTCTGTTATAGACAGAGTTATGGACACTGAATCTATCTGGAAACCTAAAAAGGTGACCCTTGTCTGAGGAATCAAGGAACTCTTTGGTAAATTGATCCTCCAACCATGTCTTTGAAAAAACAACAGTAGTTGAATCGTGTTAGATCTTGCAGAACGTAAAGACTGAGCAAGTACCAAGATATCATCCAAATAAGGAAACACCGCACATCCCGCTCTCTGATAACAGAGAGTAGGACACCAAGAACCCTTGAAAAGATTCCTAGAGCTGTCGATAAGCCAAAAAGGAAGAGCAACAAATTGGTAATGCTTGTCTAAAAAAGAGGATCTCAGAAAATTTAAAGCAATCTAGATGAATTGGAATATGAAGATATGCATCCTGTAAGTCTATTGTGGGCATATAATGCCCTTGCTGAGCAAAAAGCAGAATAGACTTTATAGTTAATTGTTTTGAAAGTTGGTACTATTTCATATCGATTCAAAATTTTTAGATCCAAAACTGGTTTGAATAAAATTACTTGGCATGGAACTGGCATGATTACCCCAGATAACTCCAGGTCTGAAACACACTTCAGGAAAGCCTGAGCCTTTACCGAGTCTGCTGGAATGCGTGAGAGAAAAAAATCTTCTCACAGGCGGTCTTACTCTGAATCCTATTCTGTACCCCTGAGAGACAATATTCTAAATCTAATGATTTTGGACCGAATTGATCCAAACAACTTAGAAAAATCTTAATCTGCCCCCTACCAGCTGAGCTGGAATAAGAGCCGCACCTTCATGTGGAGTTAGGGGCTGGCTTTGATCTCTTAAATGGCTTGGAATTATTCCAATTTGAAGAAAGCTTCCAATTGGAAACAGATTCCTTGGGGAAGAATTAAGTTTCTGTTCCTTAGTTAAGAACAAAAATGGTTATAAGCTTTAAATTTAGCCTCAGATCTTATCTTGAGGCAAAAAAAATCCCTTCCCCCCAGTTACAGTTGAAAATATTGAATCCAACTGAACCAAATAAATTATTACCTTGGAAGGAAAGAAATAGCAATCTGGACTTAGAAGTCATATCAGCATTCCAAGATTTAAGCCACAAAGCTCTTTAAAGGGACAGTCTAGTATAAATTAAACTTTCATTATTCAGATACAGTGGGGCAAAAAGTATTTAGTCAGCCACCAATTGTGCAAGTTCTCCCACTTAAAGGATTACTTTCTGTTATATTTTTTAAGCTAAACAACTAACATATTAAAGTTAATAAACATTAATTAAAACCTACTGACCTATATTTTCTCCAAAGCGAAGTTTCATAACGTTCTAAAAGTTATATATTTTATTCGCCGATGATGTCACGTTATCCTGCCCACTATTTTCAGCACTGAGTGTTCAAAATACTTAAACCAATAACTTTGTGTTTAAAGCGCCATTTTGAAACCTAGGTATTGTAAGAGGATTGGTACAGAGCAAAGGATACCCACGGAGTGGGTTTGGAAAACAATTAAATTTGCAGACAAGATTTCTGATATACGGTAGAGATATGTTAATGAAATGCTATTAATAAAAAGCGTATTTGGGGTAGTTAGTTAGTAACAGGCATAGAAAATATTTACTTACAGTGGCCCTTTAAGAAGATGAGAGAGGCCTGTAATTTTCATCATAGGTATACCTCAACTATGAGAGACAAAATGCGGAAACAAATCCAGACAATCACATTGTCTGATTTGGAAAGAATTTATTTGGTGGAAAATAAGTATTTGGTCACCTACAAACAAGCAAGATTTCTGGCTCTCACAGACCTGTATCTTCTTCTTTAAGAGGCTCCTCTGTCCTCCACTCATTACCTGTATTAAAGGCACCTGTTTGAACTTGTTATCAGTATAAAAGACACCTGTCCACAACCTCAAAAAGTCACACTCCAAACTACACTATGGCGAAGACCAAAGAGCTGTCGAAGGAAACCAGAAACAAAATTGTAGACCTGCACCAGGCTGGGAAGACTGAATCTGCAATAGGCAAGCAGCTTGGTGTGAAGAAATCAACTGTGGGAGCAATAATTAGAAAATGGAAGACATACAAGACCACTGATAATCTGACTCGATCTGGGGCTCCACGCAAGATCTCACCCCATGGGGTCAAAATCATCACAAGAACGGTGAGCAAACATCCCAGAACCACACGGGGGGACCTAGTGAATGACCTGCAGAGAGCTGGGACCAACGTAACAAAGGCTACCATCAGTAACACACTACGCCGCCAGGGACTCAGATCCTGCAGTGCCAGACGTGTCCCCCTGCTTAAGCCAGTACATGTCAGGGCCCGTCTGAAGTATGCTAGAGAGCATTTGGATGATCCAGAAGCGGATGGGAGAATGTCATATGGTCAGATGAAACCAAAGTAGAACTGTTTGGTAGAAACACAACTCGTCGTGTTTGGAGGAGAGAGAATGCTGAGTTGCAACCAAAGAACACCATACCTACTGTGAAGCATGGGGGTGGCAACATCATGCTTTGGGGCTGTTTCTCTGCAAAGGGAACAGGACGACTGATCCGTGTACATGAAAGAATGAATGGGGCCATGTATCGTGAGAGTTTGAGTGCAAACCTCCTTTCATCAGCAAGGGCATTGAAGATGAAATGTGGCTGGGTCTTTCAGCATGACAATGATCCCAAACACACTGCCCGGGCAACAAAGGAGTGGCTTCGTAAGAAGCATTTCAAGGTCCTGGAGTGGCCTAGCCAGTCTCCAGATCTCAACCCCATAGAAAACCTTTGGAGGAAGTTGAAAGTCCGTGTTGCCCAGCGACAGCCCCAAAACATCACTGCTCTAAAGGAGATCTGCATGCAGGAATGGGCCAACATACCAGCAACAGTGTGTGAAAACATGTAAGACTTACAGAAAACGTTTGACCTCTGTCATTGTCAACAAAGGATATATAACAAAGTATTGAGATGAACTTTTGATATTGACCAAATACTTATTTTCCACCAAAATATGCAAATAAATTATTTCCAAATCAAACAATGTGATTGTCTGGATTTGTTTCCACATTTTGTCTCTCATAGTTGAGGTATACCTATGATGAAAATTACAGGCCTCTCTCACCTTCTTAAGTGGGAGAACTTGCACAATTGGTGGCTGACTAAATACTTTTTTGCCCCACTGTAGGACTTTTAATTTTAATCAACTTTCCAATTTGCTTTTATCATCAAATTTGCTTTTTTTCTCTTGGTATTCTTAGTTTAAACTAATCATAGGTAGGCTCATGTGCTAATTTCTAAGCCTTTCAGGGCTGCCTCTTATCACAGGCTTTTTAAATCTCTTTTTAACACAAAGACAGGAAGTACACGTGGGCTATATAGATAACACTGTGCTCAGGCACAGGGGGTTATTTAAGATTTAGCACAAAACAATGGTAAATGAAAGACAATAGATAATAAACAGTCACAGTCATGTGATCAGGGGGCAGGAAGAAGGTTCCTAGATACAAGGTAATCACAGAGGTAAAAAGTATATTAATATAACTGTGTTGGTTATGCAAAACTGGGGAGTGGGTAATAAAGGTATTATCTATCTTTTAAAACAATAACAATTCTATGGTAGACTGTCCCTTTAAGCTAAAATAGCTAAAGACAGAGATGATTTAACATCAATTTTGAAGATAACAAAAAAAGGCATTACAAATAAAATTATTAGCATGCTGAATCAAGTTAACAATGCTAGACAAATCATGATTTGATACTTGTTGCGCTAAAGTTTCCAACCAAAAAGTTGAAACAGCTGCAACATCAGCTGAATAAATTGCAGGCCTAAGAAGAAGACCTGAAAATAAATAAGCTTCCCTTAGATCAGATTCAAGTTTCCTATCTAAAGGATCTTAACAAGAAATACTATCTTCCGTAGGAATAGTAGTATGTTTAGCAAGAGTAGAGATAGCCCCATCTATTTTGGGGATCTTTTCCCAAAACTCCAATCTAATTGCTGGCAAAGGATACAATTTTTTAAAACCTTAAAGAAGGAATAGTACCAGGCCTATTCCATTCCTTAGAAATCATATCAGAAATAGCATCAGGAACTGAAAAAAACCTCTGAAATAACCACAGGAGGTTTATAAACAGAATTTAAATGTTTACTAGCGTTAAAATCAAGAGGACTAGTCTCCTTAATATCCAATATAATCAACACTTCTTCAACAAAGAACGAATGTACTCTATTTAAAATAAGTAGATTTATTAGTGTCAATATCTGAGGAAGGATTTTCTGAATCAGATAGATCCTCATCAGAAGAGGATAATGCAGTATGTTGTCGGTCATTTGAAAATTCATGAACTTTATGAGAAGTTTAAAAAGACCTTTACATTAATTAGAAGGTGGGATGGCAGACAAAGCCTTCTGAATAGAATCAGCAAAAATATTCTTATAAATTCACAGGTATACATTAGATGTTAAAAGAACAGTAACAGGCAATGTATTATTACTGATGGACACATACTCTGCATGTAAAAGTTTATCATGACAACTTATTACAAACCACAGCTGGAGAATAATCTCCATAAGATTACAATAAATGTACTTAGCTTTGGTAGAACTGTTATCAGTTAGCAGGATTCCAACAGTGTTTTCTGAGACAAATTGAGACATCTTGCAAAATGTAATAGAAAAAACAACATATAAAGCAAAGTTATCAATTTCCTTATATGGCAGTTTCAGGAATGGGAAAAAAATGCAACAGCATAGCCCTCTGATAGAGAAAAAAAAGTCAAGAGGCACATAGGAATGGGGTTTAAATTATGAAAATATTTGGCGCTAAAAATGACGTACAAACAAACAGAGAAACATTTTTGGTGCTAACAACATCCGGAAATGACACACTCGCGTCATTGAAGACGCAACCTTGTGAAGGGACTCGGCATCAACAAAGACGCCAGAAATGACGAATTTGCATCATCGAACGTAACTTTGCGCCAAAAATTACGCAATATAGTTTGGCATTTTGCGCCCTTGCGAGCCTAATTCTGCCCGTGAATTTAAAATGACAGTCAATTGCAAAAAAGACTATACCTCAGGTAAGAAATAAATTTTCCTAAAAAATGCATTTCCCAGATATGAAACTGACAGTCTGCAAAAGGAAATATACTGAAATCTGACTCATGGCAAATATAAGTACTATTCATATATTTAGAACTTTATATAAATACATAAAGTGCCAAACCATAGCTGAGAGTGTCTTAAGTAAATGAAAACATACTTACCAAAGACGCCCATTCACATATAGCAGATAGCCAAACCAGTACTGAAACGGTTATCAGTAGAGGTAATGGAATATGAGAGTATATCGTCGATCTGAAAAGGGAGGTAGGAGATGAATCTCTACGACCGATAACAGAGAACCTATGAAATAAATCCCTGTGAGGAAAACCATTGCATTCAATAGGTGATACTCCCTTCACATCCCTCTGACATTCACTGTACTCTGTGAGGAATCGGGTTTCAAAATGCTGAGAAGCGCATATCAACGTAGAAATCTTAGCACAAACTTACTTCACCACCTCCATAGGAGGCCAAGTTTGTAAAACTGAATTGTGGGTGTGGTGAGGGGTGTATTTATAGGCATGTTGAGGTTTGGGAAACTTTGTCCCTCCTGGTAGGATTGTATATCCCATACGTCACTAGCTCATGGACTCTTGCCAATTACATGAAAGAAATCATTATCTTTAAATCAATAAAAACTACCTGTGAAATAAAAAAAAACTAAGATTAAACTATAAAGTAACCTAACATTACTATTTTAAAACAATAAAATTAACGAAAAATAAAAAAGTTAAATAACAAATTTAAAACATTTTAACACTACGAAAAAAAAATTACATTACAAAAAAATAAAAACTCTAAAATTACGAAAAATAAAAAACTCTAAGATTACAAAAAAATAATAAACTAAATTATCCAAAAAAATAAGAATTAAAACTAATCTAATACCCCTATAAAAACAAAAAAAGCACCCAAAATGAAAACAACCACCCCTAACCTAACAATAAACTACCAAAAAGCCATTAAAAGGGCCTTTTGTAGGGCATTGCTCTGAAGCAATCAGCTCTTTTACCTTAAAAAATTACAAAGTCCCCTCTAAAAGTAAAATCCCCCACCCAAACAACCCCCTAAAATTAAAAAACCTAAGTCTAAAAAAAAATAAGCTACCCATTAGGTGGGTGGGCAGCAGATTAGGGGTTAATAAGTTTAATATAGTATTTGTGATGTGGGAGGGTGGCAGTTTAGGGGGTTAATAGGTAGTTTATGGGTGTTAGTGTACTTTGCAACATTTTAGTTTATGAGTTTTGTGAAACATTTTTGTTTTTCGCAAAATCAATAACTACTGGTCTCAGATCGCGGTATGGATAAGGGTGGTATAGGCTATAACACAAGCATTTTTGCCGGACCGCACAACCTGTAATACAGCGATATGGAAATCCTGCACTCAAATGTAATTTTTTGAGGGTGGAATGGATCATTGCGTTACAGGCGACTTGCCATTCCACGCGCAATGGCCATACTGCACCATACCGCAAAATGTGTAATCTGGGTGACTGTGCTCATGCCCATGGAGTTATTTATGAGTAATTGGCTAAAATGCAAGTAACTAGATAATAAATAGCCATGTGATCAGGGGGCTGTCAGAAGAGGCTTAAATACAAGGTAATCAAAGAGGTAAAAAGTATATTAATATAACCATGTTCGCTGTGCAAAATTGTGGAGTGGGTAATAAAGGGATTATCTATTTTTTTAAACAATAAAATTGTACCTTTAATGTCCATTTAGCTGTTACCTTAGTACAAGAAGTTATAGAGATTACAATCTCTAAATAGTCATTTGCAAAATGTATTAGCAGAGGAAATACAGCTGCATTTTAAACTCATTAATTGCTCCCAATTGCCCTTTTTCTGCCATCTGACAAGCTCATAAATATGTTATCAGAGGAATTCTTACTTCCTTTAGGACTTTGGAAAGGAAATAAAAGGCACTACATTGGAAAGAAAACAATTACAAGTTGTTCAAAAACAGAAAAAGTCAATAAAGTAATGCTAGCATATATTTTTAAGAAGAAATTAAACGGATGTGAAACCCAAAGTTGTTCTTTCATGAATCAGATAAAGTATAGAATTTTAAACAACTTTCCAAATTACTTCCATTATTAAATTTTGCTTCATTCTCTTGGTATCCTTTGTTGAAGAAGCAGCAATTCACTACTGGGAGCTAGCTGAATATCTGATGAGCCAATGACAAAAGGCATATATGTGCAGCCACCAATCAGCGGCTAGCTCCCAGTTGTGCATTGCTGCTCCTAGGCTTACTTAGTTGTGATTTTCAACAAAAGATACAAAAAGAACAAAGCCAATTAGATTACATTAGTAAATTGTAAAGTTGGAGAACTAAATGCTATGGCCTCTAGTTATCAAGCCGTCAACCGCAAATACGCTGGAATTCTGCAGCGTATTTGTGGCGAGGCTGATTTGCCTTAGTTATCAACCCCTACTGCCCGGCAAAAGTAGAATATAGTGACGTAAGCTTCGATCCGCCGGACTCAGTCCGACACAGATCGATGCTTTACGTCACTACAGATGTTTCCGAACGCAAGTTCGGCACAATCTGACTACTTTTGGTAGTTATCAAACTACTACCAGGTACGCTCGCCACTATTCCGGGCCAGCGTACCTGGATTTCAATCCCATAGGATCCCATAGGAATCAATGGGAGTCTGACCATAGCGAAAGCTCATGTTCGCTGCTGCCCGATATCCCATTGATTCCTATGGGAAACGTCTACATCTAACACCCTAACATGTACCCTGAGTCTAAACACCCCTAATCTGCACCCCCCCTGCAACTAAATAAATTCATTACCCCCTAAACCGCCGCTCCCGGACCCCGCTGCCACCTACATTATACCTATTAAGCCCTAATCTGCCACCCCCTATACCGCCGCCACCTACATAAACTAATTAACCCCTATCCTGCGGATCCCGGACCCCGCCACAACTAAATAAATTGTTTAACCCCTAAACCGCCGCTCCCGGACCCCGCCACCACCTATATTAAACTTATTAACTCCTATCCTGCACCCCCTATACCGCCTTCACCTATATTAAACTTATTAACCCCTAAACCTAAGTCTAACACTAACTCTAACCACCCCCTAACTTAAATATTATTTTAATAAATCTAAATAACAATTACTATTATTAACTAAATTATTCCTATTTAAAACTAAATACTTACCTATAAAATAAAACCTAATATAGCTACAATATAACTAATAATTATATTGTAGCTATTTTAGGATTTATATTTATTTTACAGGCAACTTTGTATTTATTTTTAACTAGGTACAATAGCTATTAAATAGTTATTAACTATTTAATAGCTACCTAGTTAAAATACTTACAAAATTACCTGTAAAATAAATCCTAACCTAAGTTACAATTAAACCTAACACTACACTATCATTAAATTAATTAAATAAATTACCTACAATGACCTAAAATTAAATACAATTAAATAAACTAAACTATAGTACAATTTTTTTTTACAGAAAATAAAAAAATATTACAAGAAGTTTAAACTAATTACACCTAATCTAAGCCCCCTAATAAAATAATAAAGCCCCCCAAAATAATGCCTGGTCCTTTAAATGACGTCATCCAAGATGGCGTCCCTCGAATTCCGGTTGGCTGATAGGATTCTATCAGCCAATCGGAATTAAGGTAGGAAAAATCTGATTGGCTTATGGCTGATGCAATCAGCCAATCAGATTGAAGTTCAATCCTATCAGCCAACCGGAATTCGAAGGGACGCCATCTTGGATGACGTCATTTAAAGGACCAGGCATTCGTCGTTAGTCCGTTGGCCAGGAAGGATCGCTCCGCGCCGGAGGTCTTGAAGATGGAGCCGCTCCTCGTCGGATGGATGAAGATAGAAGATGCCACTTGGATGAAGATGTCTGCCGGTCTGGATGTCCTCTTCTGCCCGGATAGGATGAAGACTTCTGCCGGTCTGGATGTCCTCTTCTGCCCCATCGGATGAAAACTTCGGCCCGGGCTGGGTGGGAACACGACTCAAGGTAGGATGATCTTCAGGGGGTTAGTGTTAGGTTTATTTAAGGGGGGTTTGGATGGGTTAGAGTAGGGGTATGTGGGTTTTAATGTTGGGGGGGGGGGTTGTATTTTTTTTTACAGGTAAAAGAGCTGATTACTTTGAGGCAATGCCCCGCAAAAAGGCCCTTTTAAGGGCTGGTAAAAGAGCTGGTTACTTGGTAATTTAGAATAGGGTAGGGCATTTTTTTTTATTTTGGGGGGGCTTTATTATTTTATTAGGGGGCTTAGATTAGGTGTAATTAGTTTAAAACTTCTTGTAATATTTTTTTTATTTTCTGTAAAAAAACAATTGTACTATAGTTTAGTTTATTTAATTATATTTAATTTTAGGTCATTGTAGGTAATTTATTTAATTAATTTAATGATAGTGTAGTGTTAGGTTTAATTGCAACTTAGGTTAGGATTTATTTTACAGGTAATTTTGTAAGTATTTAAACTAGGTAGCTATTAAATAGTTAATAACTATTTAATAGCTATTGTACCTAGTTAAAATAAATACAAAGTTTCCTGTAAAATAAATATAAATCCTAAAATAGCTACAATATAATTATTAGTTATATTGTAGCTATCTTAGGGTTTATTTTACAGGTAAGTATTTAGTTTTAAATAGGAATAATTTAGTTAATAATAGTAAGTTTTATTTAGATTTATTTAAATAATATTAAAGTTAGGGGGGTGTTAGTGTTAGTGTTAGACTTAGGTTTAGGGGTTAATAAGTTTAATATAGGTGGTGGCGGGGTCCGGGAGCTGCGGTTTAGGGGTTAATGAGTTTAATGTAGATTGCGGCGGTGTAGTGGGTGGCAGGATAGGGGTTAATAACTTTAATATAGGTGGCAGTGGGCTCCGGGGTGCGGTGGATTAGGGGTTAAACAATTATTTATTTGTGGCGGGGTCAGGGATCCGCAGGATAGTGGTTAATAACTGGAATATAGGTGGCGGCGATGTAGGTGTGGGGGTAGGATAGGGGTTAATAGGTATGATGTAGGTGGGCGGCGGGGTCCGGGAGCGGCGGTTTAGGGGTTCATAAGTTTATTTAGTTGGTGGGGGGTTCCGGGAGCGGCGGTTTAGGGGGTATAACAGTATAGTTTAGTGTGGGTGCTTAGTGACAGGCTATCAAAAAAGCTGCGAAGAAGCAGATGAGCAGCGAGATCGATGACTGTTAGTTAACAACAGTCCGCTGCTCATCGCTTCGTACTTGGTGCGCGGCTTCTTGACAGCTTTTTTGATAACTTTGGCGAACGTATTCAGGTCCGCAGCGGCAATGGTAGGCGAGCTTAGATGAGCGTATTGGGCCGGCGAATGCAGCTAAGTAGACGGCTTTATACATAGAGGCCTATGTCTGAATCATGAAATAAAACATTTAGGGTTTGTGCCCCTTTAAGAATTGACTTTACCAGAATAAAATAATTAAATGGATGTAAAAACACAGTTAATAATATTAAAAGAACATGTTACCCAAAGTAATGCAACCTATCTGAAAAAAAGGTGACCAGAATATGTGAGATGCGCATCTCTATGTAAAATAGATATTTTACCTCAACATTTCTTCTGCTTACCAAAGTAGGTACTGTGTGAGCAATTATCCTTCAACTATTATTTTTACTGTCATCTGCGTGGTTTAAAAAAATAAATATCTTAATCAGTGCAAGATTACATAGTAAACTTCCTTAAACTGAGGACATAAGGAACTGTGCAGGCCCATGCCAGTGTCATAATCTGCAACCCGACGGAATGTGCGACCATGACGTCACCACAATCCTGAGCGCACACGTGACTGGTTGACCACCAATCACCTGCTAGAGACACCTCCTTCCCAGGCTGCTGGTTATTGGGACTGACTCGCACTGTCACTAAGCGACCTACGGATTGTTTTACAAACATCTTTATGAGATATTGTGGAATATGCTTAACGAAATAATGACCCTGCAGTCCTATTCAATTTGATTAGAAATGTATGGTACATGGATTAAAATAGATACATTATATATTATTTTATAGCATCTGGAAGCGAATGCTGAAATTAGGGTAATTATTATTAATAGGACTGCAGCGTCATTGTTTCGATAAACATATTCCACAATATTTCATAAAGATCTTTGTTAAACAATCCGTAGGTCACTGCGAGTCAGTCCCAATAAATTATTAATATAACAAAGATGCCCAGTGAGATGATATTTGTTACCCAAAAACATACATGTGTTGGAGATATCAAGGGTGCAAGATTATTAGGATTTTGTAGCAAATTTGGTTGCTTGTTACACTTTTATCTCATAAAGATGTTTGTAAAACAATCCGTAGCTCGCTTAGTGATAGTGCGTGTCAGTCCCAATAAACCAGCAGCCTGGGAAGGAGGTGTCTCTAGCAGGTGATTAGTGGTCAACCAGTCACATGTGTGCTCAGGAATGGGGTGACGTCACGGTCACACATCAGGTTGGGTCGCAGATTTCGACACTACACCGGAAGCACTTTTTTGCAAGAAATTTTGAAGTAAAATATCTTATTTTTTACATAGATATTTTCTGGTCAGCTTTTTACAGATACACTGCATCACTTTCATTAAAGGGGCAGTCTACTCCAGAATTGTTATTGTTTAAAAAGATAGATAATTCCTTTATTACCCATTCCCCAAGTTTGCATAACCAACACTGTTATATTAATATATGTTTTATCTCTGTGATTACCTTGTATCTAAGTGTTTGCAGACTGTCCCCTTATTTAAGTTCTTTTGACAGACTTCCATTATAGTCAATCAATGATGACTCATAAATAACTCTACTGGAGTGAGCACAACGTTAGCCATAATTTCTCAACCGTGGTCCTCAAGTACCCCCAACAGGACAGGTTTTCATTATAGCTGAACTAGTGCACAGGTGAAGTAATCATCTGATCAGTAATTCCATGGTTACTGACCTGCTCTCATCCATAAGCTGATTATTTCACCTGTGCACTGGCTTAGCTACAATGAAAACCTGGCCTGTTGTGGGTACTTGAGGACAGTGGTTGAGAAACAATGATCTATATGACACACATGAACTATTGCTGTCTAGCTGTGAAAAACTACTAAAATGCAGTGAGGTAAGATGTGGCTTTCAAGGGCTTAGAAATTGGCATATGAGCCTACCTAGGTTTAAATTTCTATAAAGAAAACCAAGAGAGAAAAAAGCAAATTTGATGATAAAGGTAAATTGGAAAGTTGTTTAAATTTGTATGTTCTATCTGAATCATAAACGTTTAATTTTGACTAGACTGTCCCTTTAATAGAAATCATTGCAATGTGTATTATTCATCTATTTAAATTTATTTTACTTTTTATTTATTTTTTAAACTACATTTTTGCTTCCTGTCACAGCCCTACAAGGAGGAGGCCTTTGCAGGAAATATTATCTCATAAAACTTCTAGGCTAGTGAAAAGACTAGAAAACAGGGAGTCAGGTTTGCTTATAAAAACGTAGGTTGTGAAAATCCTCTGCTCTGAAAACACTGGGGGCAGGGGCTACACTGAGAATTTCTAAGTGCTAATTTTGCAAGAAAACAAGTGTTTTTGCTGATTTCTTTTAAACAATCTTTTTCTTTGTATATTTACTTTTAACATATTTGTTTTTACCAAAGGAGCACTGCTTAATATCCCTTTAAAGTCCTCTTTTATTAAAAAAATTATATATCATAAAACAAGGCAACAAGATGGAAACAGTTAAAATGAAAAACAGCACAAAGCACCAGAATAGGGTGTCAGTTCTAAAAAATACAGCCCAAAATGAAATGAATGAATGTTTGTTCGGCTAATATAGTATGCAAGAGATGGGAAAAAGATAGTTGAACAGTGTGAGAATGTTATGGTGTAATGTATGTGATATAAATGCTGTAGTACTGTAACTTTTTGTGTTGGTATAGCTTTATTTGTGTTGTGAAAGAAAGGGTTTCAATCCTCTCCAAAAGTAAATAATTAAATTTACCCACCCCACCTCCAAGATACATGTATGCAAACCAGCAATAAATAAATAACTGACCATTTCCCCCTAGTTCTTAATTAACTACGTTTTACAAGTACTCTTTTTTTTAATTACCATTAATAAAGTAGTGAAATAAGGAAAGTGAGAAGGTAAACTCTGATATAAATGTAGGATTTTTCCAGTTTATTTTTCCTACTTAAAAGTTGGTTGCAAACTAACGGCTAATTTAGAGTTGGGCGGTAGCCGTCAAAACCAGCGTTAGAGGCTCCTAACGCTGTTTTTTACCACCCCGCTGGTATTTGGGAGGTCAGTCAGGAAAGGGTCTAACGCTCACTTTGCATGCACGCGACTTTTCCATACCGCAGATCCCCCCTACGCCATTTGCGTTTCCTATCTTTCAATGGGATCTTCCTAACGCCGGTATTTAGAGTCTTGGCTGAAGTGAGCGTTAGAAATCTAACGACAAATACTCCAGCCGCAGAAAAAAGTCAGTAGTTAGACTTTCTGGGCTAACGCCGTTTATAAAGCTCTTAACTACTGTGTTCTAAAGTACACTATCACCCATAAACTACCTATGTAACCCTAACACCGAGGTCCCCCCACATCGCCCGCCACTCTATTAAAATTTTTTTAACCCCTAATCTGCCGACCGCTACACCTCCTGCACCTACGTTATCCCTATGAACTCCTAATCTGCTGCCCCTAACACCGCCGACCCCTATATTATTTTATTAACCCCTAATATGCCGCCCCCCAACTCGCCGCTACGCTACCTACACTTATTAACCCCTATCTGCCGCCGGAACCGCACCGCTACTATAATAAATGTATTAACCCCTAATCTGCCTCACTCCCGCCTCAATAACCCTATAATAAATAGTATTAACCCCTAATCTGCTCTCCCTAACATCGCCGACACCTAACTTCAAGTATTAACCCCTAATCTGCCGACCGGAGGCTCACTGCTACTCTAAGAAATTTTTTAACCCCTAAAGCTAATTCTAACCTAACCCTAACCCTAACACCCCCTAAATTAAATATAATTTTATTCTAACGAAATAAATTAACTCTTATTAAATAAATTATTCCTATTTAAATCTAAATACTTACCTGTAAAATAAACCCTAATATAGCTACAATATAAATAATAATTATATTGTAGCTATTTTAGGATTAATATTTATTTTACAGGCAACTTTGTATTTATTTTAACCAGGTACAATAGCTATTAAATAGTTAATAACTATTTAATAGCTACCTAGTTAAAATAATTACAAAATTACCTGTAAAATAAATCCTAACCTAAGTTACAATTAAACACTACACTATCAATAAATTAATTAAATAAACTACCTACAATTATCTACAATTAAACCTAACACTACACTATCAATAAATTAATTAAATACAATACCTACAAATAAATACAATTAAATAAACTAACTAAAGTACAAAAAAATAAAAAGAACTAAGTTACAAAAAATAAAAAAATATTTACAGACATTAGAAAAATATTACAACAATTTTAAACTAATTACACCTACTCTAAGCCCCCTAATAAAATAACAAAGCCCCCCAAAATAAAAAAATGCCCTACCCTATTCTAAAATTAAAATAGAACAGTTCTTTTACCTTACCAGCCCTGAAAAGGGCCCTTTGCGGGGCATGCCCCAAAGAATTCAACTCTTTTGCCTGTAAAAAAAAGTGGGCGATGAAGAAGTCCATAATCGGGATGAAGTCTTCTATGAAGCGGCATCTTCAATCTTCTTTCTTCCGGAGCCATCATCTTCCAGCCGACGCGGATCCATCCTCTTCTACCGACGCCTACTCGCCGAATGACGGTTCCTTTAAATGACGTCATCCAAGATGGCATCCGTCGAATTCCGATTGGCTGATAGGATTTCTATCAGCCAATCAGAATTAAGGTAGGAAAATTCTGATTGGCTGATGGAATCAGCCAATCAGATTCAAGTTCAATCCGATTGGCTGATCCAATCAGCCAATCAGATTGAGCTCGCATTCTATTGGCTGATCGGAACAGCCAATAGAATGCGAGCTCAATCTGATTGGCTGATCGGATCAGCCAATCGGATTGAACTTGAATCTGATTGGCTGATTACATCAGCCAATCAGAATTTTCCTACCTTAATTCCGATTGGCTGATAGAATCCTATCAGCCAATCGGAATTTGACGGACGCCATCTTGGATGACGTCATTTAAAGGAACCATCATTCGGCGAGTAGGCATCGGTAGAAGAGGATGGATCCGCGTCGCTGGAAGATGATGGCTCCGGAAGAAAGAAGATTTGAAGATGCCGCTTCATAGAAGACTTCATCCCGATGATGGACTTCTTCAGCGCCCGCTTGGATCAAGACTTCAGCCCGATGATGGATTTCTTCAGCCGCCGCTTGGATCCAGACTTCAGCCGGAGGATGGACGTCACTCTTCAGCCCCCACTTGGGCTTGGATGAAGATTTCGGAGGCTCTTCTGGACAGATCGGGACCCGGTGTGGTGAAGACAAGGTAGGGAGATTCTTCAGGGGCTTAGTGTTAGGTTTATTTAAGGGGGGTTTGGGTTAGATTAGGGGTATGTGGGTGGTGGGTTGTAATGTTGGGGGGGGTATTGTATGGTTTTTTTTTACAGGCAAAAGAGCTGAATTCTTTGGGGCATGCCCCGCAAAGGGCCCTTTTCAGGGCTGGTAAGGTAAAAGAGCTTTTCTATTTTAATTTTAGAATAGGGTAGGGCATTTTTTTTATTTGGGGGTCTTTTGTTATTTTATTAGGGGGCTTAGAGTAGGTGTAATTAGTTTTACATTTTTTTAATATTTTTCTGTTTCTAAATATTTTTTTATTTTTTGTAACTTAGTTTCTTTTTTATTTTTTGTACTTTAGTTAGTTTATTTAATTGTATTTATTTGTAGGTATTGTATTTAATTAATTTATTGATAGTGTAGTGTTAGGTTTAATTGTAGATAATTGTAGGTAGTTTATTTAATTTATTTATTGATAGTGTAGTGTTAGGTTTAATTGTAACTTAGTTAGGATTTATTTTACATGGTAATTTTGTAATTATTTTAACTAGGTAATCTATTAAATAGTTATTAACTATTTAATAGCTATTGTACCTGGGTTAAAATAAATACAAAGTTGCCGTAAAAATAAATATAATCCTAAAATAGCTACAATGTAATTATTATTTATATTGTAGCTATATTAGGGTTTATTTTTACAGGTAAGTATTTAGATTTAAATAGGAATAATTTATTTAATAAGAGTTAATTTATTTAGTTAGAATAAAATTATATTAACTTAGGGGGGTGTTAGGGTTAGGGTTAGAATTAGCTTAGGGTTAAAAATTTTATTAGAGTAGCAGTGAGCTCCGGTCGGCAGATTAGGGGTTAATACTTGAAGTTAGGTGTCGGCAATGTTAGGGGAGAGCAGATTAGGGGTTAATACTATTATTATAGGGTTATTGAGGCGGGAGTGAGGCGGATTAGGGGTTAATACATTTATTATAGTAGCGGTGCGGTCCGGTCGGCAGATTAGGGGTTAATAAGTGTAGGTAGGTAGCGGCGACGTTGGGGGCGGCATATTTAGGGGTTAATAAATATAATATAGGGGTCGGCGGTGTTAGGGGCAGCAGATTAGGGGGTACATAGGGATAACATAGGTTGCGGTGGTGTACGGAGCGGCAGATTAGGGGTTAATAATAATATGCAGGGGGTCAGCGATAGCGGGGGCGCAGATTAGGGGTTAATAAGTGTAAGGTTAGGGGTGTTTAGACTCAGGGTTCATGTTAGGGTGTTAGGTGCAGACTTAGGAAGTGTTTCCCCATAGGAAACAATGTAGCTGCGTTAGGAGCTGAACGCTGCTTTTTTGCAGGTGTTAGGTTTTATTTCAGCTCAAACAGCCCCATTGTTTCCTATGGGGAAATCGTGCACGAGCACATTTTTGAAGCTGGCCGCGTCCGTAAGCACCGCTGGAATTTAGAGTTGCAGTGGCGGTAAATATGCTCTACGCTCCCTTTTTGAAGCCTAACGCAGCCCTTCTGTGAACTCTAAATACCAGCGGTATTTAAAAGGTGCGGGAGAAAAAAAGCCAGCGTAGCTAACGCACCCCTTTGGCCGCAGAACTCTAAATCTAGCCGTTAGTACTTAAACCATAAACCTTCTCTCCAGCCATTAGATACACTAAGAATTATACTGATGGAGCCATTAAAGCCTTTGTATGCTTAGGACACTTCAGTATAAGTTCTGATACATGATAAAATAACTCCAACTGCTTTTACACCTCTCCCTCAAATTACTCCTACTCTACTACCCTTCACCCAGGGACAGACTGAGACCAATCAGGGCCCGGGCAAAAATTAGGGAAGGGCCCTCCCACTGACCCAATATTATTAAAATATATGCAAATGAACATGGTAGCCTCCCCGCCCTGCCCCTATCAGGCCCCCCAACCTCCAGGGCCAACCCCCAACATCAAGGACTAGAAACAGGGTCCCCAACTTCCAGGGCCAGACCCCACCCCACACTCCATGGCCCTTACAGTGACAGACCCCTGACAGGACCCCCACACTCTAGGACCCCCATGCAACAAACCCCACATCCAGGCGGCAAAAGGCCCCCCTAAACCCACACTTACCTGCTTAGTTACTGATAGGGCAGCTGAAAGCCCCAACTTAAGCAGCACACCAGGAGCCATGTTGATGCCATTTGTAGACCCCCTAGATGCTGGGCCCTTGGGCCAGGTCCTACTTACCCGGCTGATCAGTCCGCCCCTGCCTTCAGCTTGAGATCATGACACCTTGTTCTTGAATTTTCCATTTAATGTTAAATACCCACAGCCTCAGTTTTACTAAGCCCTTTAACGTACTTGAAAGTTGCTATCATATCACCTCTTTCCCTTCTCTCCTCTAAGCTATACATATTTAGGTCATTGAGCCTATCCTGGTAAGTTTTATTTTTAAGACCATGAACCATTTTGGTAGCCCTCTTTTGCACAGATTCAAGTTTGTAAATGTCACAATGATATCACCTTATAAAAAATAAAAATATTTTACATATATATATATATATATATATATATATATACAGTAAGTATATATATATATATATATATATATATAAAATAGAATATGACACTTGTTACACATACCAAAACTGCTAAAACAGATCTTCTTTATTCAAAATTCAAATGTTACAAACTATAAAATAAGTACAGACATGCCAGGCATGTCATACGCATTTCGGCCCTGACAGCCTTAATCATAGACAAATTGCCACCATCACCTGTGAAGCTAATAAATGCTTCCTCACAATCTTATTGGTTAATTGGATGACCATACTCTAAACATAGCTCTGGATTCTAAAAGGCACAGTGCTAGGTATGCAAAGACAGTATATAAAACTTTTTTCTATTTCATATCATCAGTCAACTGATTATTTGATATCTAATAAATGCTAAACAATTCCCTTACGCAAAAGCGATATTTGTGCTCAACTGAGTAATACCAGCGTACGCAAATGTGCGCTGATATTACAAAGTGAGGTGCAATGTGAACTCAACCTCGAATTCGCATTGCACAGAAGCATTGCACTCACAAGAGCACGCTTCCTTAGGCTCCAATAGGAGCCTCATTCTCATGCTGTCAGACATGGCATGAGAACTAGCGCAATGAAGGGGGTAAGTCACACAGTGATGGGCAGCAATTTTAAATATTTATGTATATGAATATATACATATATATTTTTATCAGGGGTAAAGTCCTACAAAAAAAGTGTTGGAACTCACCAAGATTTCCACCCCCCTCACAATTAATATTGTTTTATGTACACACACACACACTTTATTTATCCTATAATATAAAAGGCCAAGTGTGTTTGTCCGAAGCTGTCATGCGCAGTAGAGACAGCACAGGACAAACACACCTGGCCTTACCTGACATGCTGTTTGAGACGGTGGGGCAAAAGTGGGTGTGGCCGGGCGGCAGCGTGGACGTGGTCGAGCGGGAGTGTGGGCGTGGCCGGGCATGACCGAGGCATGGTCAGGCGTGGCTGGGCGCGGTTGGAGCGAGAGAGAGGGGAGAGAAATTGTCAGGGTGCCAGGAATCAGACTGAGACAAGTAGTGCAAAAATAATCACACCTTTATTAATAGCAAAAAATAATGAATAGTCCACAAGACAAATAACAAGCCAGGAATCAAAACCAGAACTGGTAGTCAGACGAGCCGAGTCAGGAGCCAAAGCGAATAGTCAGACGAGCCGAGTCAGTAGCCAAAGCGAGTAGTCAGACGAGCCGGAATCAGGAACAAGGAGAACAGCAGAGTCAGGAGAAAGCCAGGGAGCCAGGGATTAGGAACCAGGAGGGACGTCAGACAGCCAAGTAATACACAGGAGCTCTCACAAACAGGTCTGAGACAACGCAAGGGCAAAGCATACTGAACAGAGACCCTTTAAATAATAAGTGATGACATCACAATTCTGAGACTGCATCCTGTCTCACACTGATGATGTACACCAGTCTGTCCATAAAAGGAAGTGCAGGAAATGAGCAGCATCACACAGTATGCACCAGAGTCAGCAAGAGAGGTGAGTAAAATGGCTGCCAGCAGCACATGGCAAACAAAGCAGGGAAAAAAGATTCTCAGGAACAAAACACTTACCACTAGGTTTCTCAGAAGGTGCATTGGTTTGTGCAGCCAGGATCTCCTCCCCCAAGGGAGAAATCAAATTAGTACGTATGGTAGCAAAAATATGGTCAGGAGGTTTAACTGGAGTAGGTACAGACTCCTCCTTGGACAGAGGCGAAAATTGTTGAGAGAGGGCATCAGCCCTAACATTCTTACTACCAGGCAGGTAGGAGACCACATAATTTAACCGAGACAAAAATAGCGCCCATCTGGCCTGTCGGAGCGACAAACGCTTTGCTTCAGATAGATAAGTTAAATTCTTGTGGTCAGTAAGAATGAGCACTGGCATGCTAGTACCCTCGAGAAGATGCCTCCATTCCTTGAGTGCCAAAATTATGGCCAGTAATTCCCTGTTGCCAATTTCATAATTGCACTCTGCTGGAGACAATTTCTTAGAGAAGAAACCACACGGATGCAAGGAACCGTCAGGCATAGGACGTTGAGACAAGAGGGCACCTACTCCAGTCTCAGATGCATCGACCTCAAGAACGAAAGGCAGGACAGGGTTAGGATGAGCCAGAACTGGAGTGGCAGCAAAGGCAGTCTTAAGACTATCAAATGCCTTGATGGCAGTAGGTGACCAATGGAGTGGATCATTTTCTTTACGGGTCATGTCTGTGATAGGTTTGACCAAGGAAGAAAATTTTTAATAAACTTTCTATAGTAATTGGCGAACCCCAAAAAATGTTGAATAGACCGAAGACCAACTGGGCGAGGACACTGCAGAATTGCAGATAACTTGTCAGGATCCATGGAGAACCCTGCAACAGAGATAACATAACCTAGGAAGGTTACTTGAGTCTGATGGAACTCACATTTCTCGAGTTTACAAAACAGGCCGTTCTCACGTAGGCAGGTAAAGGTGGATTATTAGCACCATCAGGATTCATGGCCCTTGCGTAATGTCAGGGTGCCAGGAATCAGACTGAGACGAGAAGTGCAAAAATAATCACATCTTTATTAATAGCAAAAAATAATGAAAAGTCCACAAGACAAATAACAAGCCAGGAATCAAAACCAGAGCTGGTAGTCAGACGAGCCGAGTCAGAAGTCAAAGTGAATAGTCAGACGAGCCGGAATCAGGAACAAGGAGAACAGCACTCAGGAACAAGCCAGGGATCAGGAACCAGGAGGGACGTCAGATAGCCAGTTAATACACAGGAGCTCTCACAAACAGGTCTGGGACAACACAAGGGCAAAGCATACTGAGACCCTTTAAATAATAAGTGATGACATCACAATTCTGAGACTGCATCCTGTCTCACACTGATGATGTACACCAGTTTGGCCACAAAAGGAAGTGCAGTAAATGAGCAGCATCACACAGTATGCACCAGAGTCAGCAAGAGAGGTGAGTAAAATGGCTGCCAGCAGCACATGGCAAACAAAACAGGGAAAAAACCCTGACAGAAATAAAAAGAGAGGGGGAGAGACAAAAAGAGATAGGAAAGAGCTGGGGACAGCAGAAGAGAGGGGAAAGAGCAGAAGAGAGGGGGGAGAGAGAGCAAAATAGAAGAGAAAGGTCAAAAGAGAGGGGAAAGAGCAAAATAGAGGGAAGAGAGAGAAAAAGAGAGGGGGGAAAGAGAGCAAAAGAGAGGGGGAGAGAGAAAATAAGAGGGGGAAAGATAGAGAGCAAAAGAGAGGGGAAGAGAGAGAGAGAGCAAAAGAGAGGGGAGAGAGAGCAAAAGAAGAAAGGGGGAAAGAGGGGGAGAGAGAGCAAAAGAGAGGGGGGAGAGAGAGCAATAGAGAGTGGAAGAGAGAGAGCAAAAGAGAGGGATGGAGAGAGAGCAAAAGAGAGGGGAAAAGAGCAAAAGAGAGGGGGAGAAAGAGCAAAAGAGAGTGAAGAGAGCAAAATAGAGGGAAGAGAGAGAAAAAGAGAGGGGGAGAGAGAGCAATAGAGAGGGGGGAGAGAGAGAGCAAAAGAGAGGGATGGAGAGAGAAAGCAAAAGAGAGGGGAGACAGAGCAAAAGAGAGGGAGGAGAGGGGGGGAGAGAGAAAAAAAGAGAGGGATGGAGAGAAAGAGCAAAAGAGAGGGATGGAGAGAGAGAGCAAAAAAAAGGGGAGAGAGACAGAGCAAAAGAGAGGGGGGAGAGAGAGAGCGCAAAAGAGAGGGGGGATAGAGAACGCAAAAGAGGGGGGAGAGAGAGCGCAAAAGAGGAGGGGGGAGAGAGAGCGCAAAGAGAGGGGGGAGAGAGAAAGCGTAAAAAGAGAGGGGAGAGAGAGAGTGCAAAGAGAGGGGGAGAGAGAGAGCACAAAAAAGAGGGGGAGAGAGAGCGTGTAAAAGAGGGGGGGAGAGAAAGAGCACAAAAGAGAGAGAGAACACAAAAGAGAGGGGGAGAGAGAGCTTAAAAGAGAGGGGGAGAGAGAGCACAAAAGAGAGGGGGAGAGAGAGCAACAGAGGGGGGTAGAGAAAGCAAAAGAGAGGTGGAGAGAGCGCAAAAGAGAGGGGGAGAGAGCACAGAAGAGAGGGGGAGAGAGAGAGCAAAAGAGAGGTGGAGTGAGAGAAAGCGCAAAAGAGAGGTGGAGAGAGCGCAAAAGAGAGGGGGAGAGAGCAAGGAGTGGGACCGCTGTACTGCAAAAAATGGCCCATGTAAACGGGCTTTAGGACTAGTATGTATATAATCTATACACTTTGGTTAATGAAATTAAATCCAATGAAGGGTTAAATGGTTGCCTTTTGGTCTGAGACTCCTCCTGTCACATAGTCTCACCCACTTTCTGCTGAGAGGAACTAAATAACCCCAGAGCAAGCCACACAGAAATGTAAGCACCATGTGTTCCACACAGTGCAGGGTGATCATGCAACAGGCTCGCTGACAGGCTTGAATTTCGTGTATTGTAGGAAATGTTACTGCCCATTACTAGAGGATCTCACTATCCTTCTAACCAGACTGTGCTCCAGCTCCCCCCACCAGCAGCAGCAGTGTTTACTGAAGCATTTCTGTTCTCAGTCCTGGGTGAACTTAATTCCTCCTGCAAAAATAGTGCAGGAACTCAGTTCCATACGTTCCCGCTCGACTTGACCCCTGATTTGCATATAAAAGAACTTTTCAGTGCCGTTTTGTTTTTAACACCCCTTAGGCAACACTTTCAGCCCCTTATGAATGTTTTTTGCAGTTACTTTATTAAAAAATAAATATGCTACCATTTTTATTTTTTAATAAAGATTAACATATTAAAATTTGTGGCCAATTGGGGGACTTTTAGAAATTAACTGGATCTTAATTTTCTGATGCTAATTGCTATTTCGACCTTGCATCACTTGTAATGGCGGGTTATTTAATGAACACCCGTAAACTGGCAAATTTACGTCTAGATTTAGAGTTCTGCGTTAGCCGTCAAAAGCAGCGTTAAGGGCTCTTAACGCTGCTTGTTACTGCCCGCTGGTATTTAGAGTCAGTCAGGAAAGGGTCTAACGCTCACTTTCCAGCCGCGACTTTTCCATACCGCAGATCCCCTTACGCCAATTGCGTATCCTATCTTTTCAATGGGATCTTCCTAACGCTGGTATTTAGAGTCTTGGCTGAAGTGAGCGATAGACCCTCTACCGACAAGACTCCAGCCGCAGAAAAAAGTCAGGAGTTAAGAGCTTTCTGGGCTAACGCCGGTTTATAAAGCTCTTAACTACTGTGCTCTAAAGTACACTAACACCCATAAACTACCTATGTACCCCTAAACCGAAGTCCCCCCACATCGTCGCCACTATAATAAAAAAATTTAACCCCTAATCTGCCGACCGGACACTGCCGCCACCTACATTATCCCTATAAACCCCTAATCTGCTGCCCCTAACACCACCGACACCTACATAATATTTATTAACCCCTAATCTGCCCCCCCCCAACGTCGCCGCTACCTTCCTACACTTATTAACACCTAATCTGCCGACCGGACCTCGCCGCTACTCTAATAAATGTATTAACCCCTAAACCGCCTCACTCCTGCCTCGCAAACCCTATAATAAATTTTATTAACCCCTAATCTGCCCTCCCTAACATCTGCGACACCTAAGTTCAAGTATTAACCCCTAATCTGCCGACCGGACCTTGGCGCTACTCTAATAAATGTATTAACCCCTAAAGCTAAGTCTAACCCTAACCCTAACAGCCCTCTAAATTAAATATAATTTTAATCTAACAAAATAAATTATTTCTTATAAAATAAATTAATCCTATTTAAAGCTAAATACTTACCTGTAAAATAAACCCTAATATAGCTACAATATAAATAATAATTATATTGTAGCTATTTTAGGATTTATATTTATTTTACAGGCAACTTTGTATTTATTTTAACTAGGTACAATAGCTATTAAATAGTTATTTACTATTTAATAGCTACCTAGTTAAAATAATTACAAAATTACCTGTAAAATAAATCCTAACCTAAGTTACAATTAAACCTAACACTACATTATCAATAAATAAATTAAATAAATTAACTACAATTACCTACAATTAAATCAACTAAACTAAATTACAAAAAAAAACCCCACTAAATTACAAAAAAAAAATTACAAGAATTTTAAACTAATTATACCTACTCTAAGCCCCCTAAAAAAATAATAAAGCCCCCCAAAATAAAAAAATGCCCTACCCTATTCTAAAATAAAAAGTTAACCGCTCTATAACCTTACCAGCCCTTAAAGGGGCTTTTAGCTCTTTTGCCTGTAAAAAAAACATACAATACCCCCCCAAAATTACAACCCACATACCCCTACTCTAACCCACCCAAACCCCCCTTAAAAAACCTAACACTAAGCCCCTGAAGATCTCCCTACCTTGTATTCACCCAGCCGGGTATCACCGATCCGTCCAGAAGAGGGTCCGAAGTCTTCATCCTATCCGGCCAGAAGAGGTCCTCCAGAGGGTCCGAAGTCTTCATCCTATCCGGCCAGAAGAGGTCCTCCAGAGGGTCCGAAGTCTTCATCCAGGCGGCATCTTCTATCTTCTTCCATCCGGAGTGGAGCGGGTCCATCTTGAAGCAGCCGACGCGGAGCCATCCTTCCTCACCGACGGACTAACGATGAATGAAGATTCCTTTAAATGACGTCATCCAAGATGGCGTCCCTCGAATTCCGATTGACTGATAGGATTCTATCAGCCAATCGGAATTAAGGTAGGAAAAATCTGATTGGCTGATTGAATCAGCCAATCAGATTCAAATTCAATCCGATTGGCTGATTGGATCAGCCAATCAGATTGAGCTTGCATTCTATTGGCTGTTCCGATCAGCCAATAAATGCAAGTTCAATCTGATTGGCTGATTGGATCAGCCAATCCGATTGAACTTGAATCTGATTGGCTGATTCAATCAGCCAATCAGATTTTTCCTACCTTAATTCCGATTGACTGATAGAATCCTATCAGCCAATTGGAATTCGAGGGACGCCATCTTGGATGACGTAATTTAAAGGAATCTTCATTCGTCGTTAGTCCGTCGGTGAGGAAGGATGGCTCCGCATCGGCTGCTTCAAGATGGACCCGCTCTGCTCTGGATGGAAGAAGATAGAAGATGCAGCCTGGATGAAGACTTCCGACCCCCTGGAGGACCTCTTCTGGCCGGATAGGATGAAGACTTCGGACCCTCTGGAGGACCTCTTCTGGCCGGATAGGATGAAGACTTCGGACCCTCTTCTGGACGGATCGGTGATACCCGGCTGAGTGAATACAAGGTAGGGAGATCTTCTTGGGCTTAGTGTTAGGTTTTTTAAGGGGGGTTTGGGTGGGTTAGAGTAGGGGTATGTGGGTGGTGGGGTTGTAATGTTGGGGGGGGTATTGTATGTTTTTTTACAGGCAAAAGAGCTGATTTCTTTGGGGCATGCCCCGCAAAAAGCCCTTTTACGGGCTGGTAAGGTAATAGAGCTGTTAACTTTTTATTTTAGAATAGGGTAGGGCATTTTTTTATTTTGGGGGGCTTTGTTATTTTTTTAGGGGGCTTAGAGTAGGTGTAATTAGTTTAAAATTCTTGTAATTTTTTTTTTTGTAATTTAGTTTAGTTGATTTAATTGTAGGTAGTTGTAGTTAATTTATTTAATTTATTTATTGATAGTGTAGTGTTAGGTTTAATTGTAACTTAGGTTAGGATTTATTTACAGGTAATTTTGTAATTATTTTAACTAGGGTAGCTATTAAATAGTTAATAACTATTTAATAGCTATTGTACCTAGTTAAAATAAATACAAAGTTGCCTGTAAAATAAATATAAATCCTAAAATAGCTACAATATAATTATTCGTTATATTGTAGCTATATTAGGGTTTATTTTACAGGTAAGTATTTAGCTTTAAATAGGATTAATTTATTTAATAACAGTTAATTTATTTCGTTAGATTAAAATTATATTTAATTTAGGGGGGTGTTAGGGTTAGGGTTAGACTTAGCTTTAGGGGTTAATACATTTATTAGAGTAGCGGAGAGGTCCGGTCGGCAGATTAGGGGTTAATACTTGAAGTTAGGTGTCGGCGATGTTAGGGAGGGCAGATTAGGGTTTAATACTATTTATTATAGGGTTTGCGAGGCGGGAGTGAGGCGGTTTAGGGGTTAATACATTTATTATAGTGGCGGCGAGGTCCAGTCGGCAGATTAGGGGTTAATACGTGTAGGTAAGGTAGCGGCGACGTTGGGGGGGGCAGATTAGGGGTTAATAAATATAATATAGGGGTCGGCGGTGTTAGGGGCAGCAGATTAGGGGTACCTAGGTATAATGTAGGTGGCGGCGGTGTACGGAGCGACAGATTAGGAGTTAATAATAATATGCAGGGGTCAGCGATAGTGGTGGCGGCAGATTAGGGGTTAATAAGTGTAAGGTTAGGGGTGTTTAGACTCGGGGTTCATGTTAGGGTGTTAGGTGCAGACTTAGGAAGTGTTTCCCCATAGGAAACAATGGGGCTGCGTTAGGAGCTTAACACTGCTTTTTTGCAGGTGTTAGGTTTTTTTGTTTCCTATGGGGGAATCATGCACAAGCACGTTTTTCAAGCTGGCCGCTACCGTAAGCAACGCTGGTATTGAGAGTTGAAGTGGCGGTAAATTATGCTCTACGCTCCCTTTTTGGAGCCTAACGCAGCCCTTCAGACAACTCTAAATACCAGCGTTATTTAAAAGGTGCGGGGGGAAAAAAACACGCGTAGCTAACGCACCCCTTTGGCCGCAAAACTCTAAATCTAGACGTTAGTGTTATAGGGGGTACTTTTCTTGTGACTGAATACAAAAGACACTTGGGGGACGATTTACTATGCAGCGTATGCTGCAGTTTCCGCACGAGCCTTCAGGTTCACCCGAAACAAGAGTTAAGAAGCAGTGGTCCTAAGAACGCTGCTCCTTAACTCGTCCGCCAACATTGAGGCGGCGGACAGCAATCATCCTGATCGTATCCGATCGGGATGATTGACAACCCTGCTAGCGGTTGATTGGCTGCGAATGTGCCGGGGCGACATTGCACAAGCATTTCACTAGAAATGCTTGTGCAATGATAAATGCCAACAGCATACTCTGTCGGTATTTATCGATGTGGGGCGGACATGACCATGTCCGCCCACATATTCATAAACCGGCCCCTTGGTCTTGCTAGAAACAATTAGAGTGTGTTTACTAACAAACTCCTTATATAAATTATTTCCACTAGAAATGCGTTTGTGTTTACACTATGCACAAAATAGTTTTTGCATTTAAAGGGCCAAGAAACCCACATTATTTCTTTCATTATTTACCTACAGAATGCACTTTTAAACTGCTTTCTATTTTACTTCTATTATTAATTTTGTTCAAATATTTGGTAATACTTTGTTGAAGGATCAGCAGCACACTACTGGGAGCTAGTTGAAAGCATTGAGTGAGCCAGTGATATGAGGCATATATGTTCAGCAACCATTCAACAGCTAGCTCCCAGTGGTGCATTTCTGTAATAAGGACCACCATACCTCAATATATAGCAGCTATAATTCTATATACAGTTAGCATAAACAGCAATTTTAGCACAATTAGCTAGCACCAGCTTAAATATTAGAATCATCTGCATGACTGCTATATTCAATGACGCTTACAGCGTTTAGCAGTTAACATTTATATAACTATCTCCTGACATAGCAAGGCACTAGTAATTTAAACATTAGTGGCAATAATCCTTCCTGTTGAAGTTGATACTTTATTTGTATGTGCTGTCCTGCACAGATATATTGCAACATCTTGATAGCCTGCTATTTGTATACCTTAGATTCAGTTTAACAATATCCTGATACATTCAATTTGCAACGTTATAGCAGAAGTTGTATCTACTAAGTATCTCTGGAGCTGACTGCACTACACATCAGATAGCATATCGATACTGAATTTGCACTGACCAGTTGTTTTATGGAACTCATATAGAGAGGTTGGGCCATAACCCCTATAATTCAAACAAACTCATCCCATTATTGTGTACCCCATCACGTGTTCAAGCATAACATACATCTTTATTTACCATTTTTTATATGAAACACACATCAGTTGCACATTGGGAACTATAAGTGTGAATCATTATTTATTAGATGCACAACTATCTAATACATCTGTTGGATCTAGCTATCTAATTTATTAACTATTGGAATTTTCACCTTTGTCGCAATCAAATATACGGCACAGGTTTCGGCGCAAGCGTGGGAACCTGCGCCGTTCGTAATTTTACCTCGCACATCGGGGTATTACATAAACCCCGCCGGCAGTTCCTAAAGTGCCGTAAGTCTGATAAACTAGCGATGTCCAGAAATGAGCGTAACTACAAATTTCTGGAGTCGCTAGTGACTTACAGCACTTTAGAAACTGCCGGCACCTAAGAAAAGTAAATAAAATAACAAATCTCCCGTAAAAGTCTAACACGCCTCATAAAAAATAAGCCCGACACGTAAAACCCCTATATCCGCAATCCCCCCTCTCATTACTAATATTAAATGTATTAACCCCTAGACCGACAACCCCCCACAACGCAATATGCCTATTTAAACTATTAACCCCTATATCCGCCAACCCCAACATCGCAAACTACCTCTTAAAATGATGAACCCTTAATCCGTCATTAACCCACAACGCAATAAACCTATTCAAGTATTAACCCCTAAAGCGCCATAGCCCACATAGCCTATTAAATATATTAACCCCTAATCTGCCGCCGCCAACGTCGCCGCCACTATAATAAAGTTATTAACCCCTAAACTTAAGTCTAACCCTAACCCTAACACCCCTCCCCCTAACTTAAATATTATTTAAATAAATCTAAATATAATTTCTATTATTAACTAAATTATTCCTTTTTAAAACTAAATACTTACCTATAAAATAAACTCTAAGATAGCTACAATATAATTAATAATTACATTGTAGCTATTTTAGGATTTATTTTTATTTTACAGGCAACTTTGTATTTATTTTAACTAGGTACAATAGTTATTAAATAGTTATTAACTATTTAATAGCTACCTAGCTAAAATAAATACAAATATGCCTGTAAAATAAATCCTAACCTAAGTTACAATTACACCTAACACTACACTATCATTAAATAAATTAAATTAATTAACTACAATTACCGAAAATTAAATACAATAAAATAAAATAAACTAAAGTACAAAAACAAACACTAAATTACAGAAAATCCGACGAGAAGTGGCTCCATCTTGAAGACATCCGACGCAGAGCATCCTCTTCTAACGACGGCCGTCGACTAAATGAAGGTTCCTTTAAATGACGTCATCCAAGATGGCGTCCCTTCAATTCCGATTGGCTGATAGAATTCTTTCAGCCAATCGGAATTTAGGTAGGAAAAATCCTATTGGCTGATTGAACAGCCAATAGAATGCGAGGTCAATCCTATTGGCTGATTGGATCAGCCAATCGAATTGAACTTCAATCCAATTGGCTGATTGCATCAGCCAATAGGATTTTTCCTACCTTAATTCCGATTGGCTGATAGAATTCTATCAGCCAATCGGAATTGAAGGGACGCCATCTTGGATGATGTCATTTAAAGGAACCTTTATTCAGTCGTCGGCCGACGTTAGAAGGGGATGCTCCGCGTTGGATGTCTTCAAGATGGAGCCGATCCTCGTCGGATGGAAGAAGATAGAAGATGCCGCTTGGATGAAGACTTCTGCCCAGCTGGAGGACCTCTTCTGTCCGGATTCGATGAAGACTTCTGCCCGGCTGGGTGAAGACGGCTCAAGGTAGGGTGATCTTCAAGGGGTTAGTGTTAGGTTTTTTAAGGGGGGATTGGGTGGGTTTTAGAGTAAGGTTGGGTGTGTGGGTGGTGGGTTTTAATGTTGGGGGGGGGTTGTATTTCTTTTTTACAGGTAAAAGAGCTGATTACTTTGGGGCAATGCCCCGCAAAAAAAAAACCTTTAAGGGCTATTTGTAATTTAGTATAGGGTAGGGAAATTTTATTATTTTGGGGGGCTTTTTATTTTATTAGGGGGCTTAGATTAGGTGTAATTAGTTTAAACTTCTTGTAATTATTTTTATTTCTGTAATTTAGTGTTGTTTGTTTTTTGTACTTTAGTTTATTTTATTTATTGTATTTAATTTAGGTAATTGTAGTTAATTAATTTAATTTATTTAATGATAGTGTAGTGTTAGGTGTAATTTGTAACTTTAGGTTCGGATTATTTTTACATGTAAATTTTGTATTTATTTTAACTAGGTACAATAGTTATTAAATAGTTAATAACTATTTAATAACTATTGTACCTAGTTAAAATAAATACAAAGTTGCCTGTAAAATAAAAATAAATCCTAAAATAGCTACAATGTAATTATTAATTATATTGTAGCTAGCTTAGGGTTTATTTTATAGGTATTTGGTTTTAAATAGGAATAATTTAGTTAATAATAGTAATTTTATTTAGATTTATTTAAATAATATTTAAGTTAGGGGGGTGTTAGGGTTAGGGGTTAATAACTTTATTATAGTGGCGGCGACATTGGCGGCGGCAGATTAGGGGTTAATACATTTAATAGGCTATGTGGGCTATGGCGATTTAGGGGTTAATATTTGAATAGGTTTATTGCGTTGTGGGTTAATGGCGGATTAAGGGTTCATCATTTTAAGAAGTAGTTTGCGATGTTGGGGTTTGGCGGATTTAGGGGTTAATAATTTAGGTTATTACTTGCGGTGTGGGTTTGATGGCGGATATAGGGGTTAATAGACTTTATTAGTTATTGCGGTGGGGGATTGCAGTTGACAGGTAGATAGACATTGCGCATGCGTTAGATGTTAGTTTATTTTTGCAGGCATTATCGGGAGTTACGGTGCTCCCATACTCAGCGCAAGGCCTGCTACGGCTGCCTTTTATGGCGAGGTAAAAATGGAGTAAGATTTCTCCATTTTCGCCACATAAGGCCTTGCGCTGGATATTAGATACCGATTTACGACGCGGTCCCATGTTAGCCTATGGAAGTAATAATTGCGAGCAACAGGTGAAATATACACGCGTAACTTGTATGCTACGCCGTATATGTAATACCAAAATCGCGTAAAAACTGGCAGCGGCGGATTTTGCGGGCGACGCTGCATATGTAATGGAGGCCCTTATGTGTATTTTGTTCTTGTGGGAATTACAAATATTATTTACTTCTCAGGCCTTAACCATATGTGAACTGTGACCATTTGAACCCATTATTGATAATGCCTAATTCCCTTTATATTTAATATTTGTTCTTCCCGTTTTTAATTTCATTATTAAAAGTTATGTTTTAACCTAGTAAGCCTAGTGAGTGCCTAGTGAGTGCTAGAACCTAATGAGCCTAGTGAGTGCTAGATGTGCACCCTTTTGGTGGAATATCTCTCTCTTTTTCCACAAATTTTCGTGTTATACATTAGTGCACAGCACCACTCTTAATCAGAGACTATTATTGTGTAACTCCATTTGGATACCACTTTTATTTATACTAAGATTAGGTGACTGCCTTGTATAGTTTATTGCTGCTCCTTCAACAAATCATACTAAGAGAATGAAGCAAATTTGATAATAGAAGTCAATTTGACAGTTGTTTAAAATTGCACCTAAATCATGAAAGAAAATTTTTGGTTTTCATGTCCCTTTAAGGTGGTATATATATATATTTTAAATTCAGGCATCTGATAACTTTTAGCCACTACCTCCGTTTTGACCTCACCAGACTTCCGGCTATTTTCATCTACACTATTTAACTGACCTTCAAATATCCTCAGTGTTACAATTCCTACAAAACAGCCACATTAGGATCTTACAGAGCTGTGAGCAACTGTTTTACAAATTCTTTTTATATTTAGCAATACAGAAATATATATTTTATATCATCTTTAAATGAACAATACTTCATACACACAATGCATTTTCCCTAAGATAAAAGGAATATTTCCCGGCTTTAGCTTTCAGTAGCATGAATTAAGCACATGGTCGGTCACTCTCAGTGTACTGGGAATACGGAAAAGTTAAAGGGACAGTACACTGTAAAATAGTTTTTATATGAATGTATTTTCAATTATTTGTTATAGCAGCTGCAGAGTATAACATTTATGAGAAATTGAATGTTCAGGTTTATTTGTGTATATGAAGTAGCTGGTTTTGTGCTTTTAAACCACAGCCTATTACAATGGGTTGAGCTTCAGGTAATATCAGATCTCATTATGTTATTACTTTTATGTACACAGACTTGCTTCCTTATCTTATATTTGTCTAGAAAACCAAAGCTCAATACAGAGAGAGAACAATGGAAAATTATCATTTAATTAGTTAACTATCATACCCCCCACTGAGAGTGTAATCTCTTCTGCTGGCTGTGTTTACTTGGGCTATTCAATAGAACATACTCCAGTATAGAAACTTTAAGTATAGGTTGGGATACTACAAGCTAAATCAGCTATTTAAAATGCCAAAATAGGGGTAAAGGAGCTACGTGTAAACAATTTAAAACACTCCAGCAGGTAAAATTAATCATTGGGAACAATTTAAAGGGGAGAACATTTTTGGGTGAACTGTCCCTTTAAGAATGGATGTGGGGTCAGTTAGAGTTAAAGTGATGGTAAAATTTACATGTTTTAAAATCTGAGCGATATTTTACAGGGACTTTAATTGATCAATAAAATAATTATAATAAAGATGTACTGTAACTTACTTTTCAATCTAGCTGTTCCATTCTAATACCCAGTGCTTTGGCTGCCCACTTCAAAACTATATTTTGTGAGCTAATGGTTTGAACTGTTTTCTAATCTGCACTCTTGCTACAAAAAAAAGTGCCCTAGGGCTAGAGCTCTGATTGGACAACAGTTCATACTGTTAGCTCGCAAAAAAAAGAGTTTTGAAGTGAACAGATGGTATTAAAATGGCACGGCTAGAATAAAACTAAAGTTACAGCGCATCTTCATTAGAACTAATCAATTAAAGTCCCTGAAAAATATTGCTTAGATTTTAAAACATGTAAAGTTTACCATCACTATAAATGCTTCATTAAAACATCACACAATCATCGCAGATGTTATTCAGTTTGATAATAAAAATACACTACACAGCCAAGTTGTGGCCCCTGGCCATAGGTTGAACAGGATTAAAAGAAACTAGCTCCTGTCTAGTACTTTCAGAATAAAAATGAGGCAACTATGAATGAGGTTGTGACTTGGGGCCGAATGCCCCTGTTTCCACGCAAACCTTCAGGCTCGCCCCAAACAGCAGTTATGAAGCAGCTTAAGACTGCTGCTCCATAACTGGTCCGCCTGCTCTGAGGCTGCGGACATCAATCCGCCCGATCCTATATGATTGGGCTGATTGACACCCCCTGCTAGCGGCCAAATGGGCATTGCACAAGAAGTTCATAAGAACTGCTTGTGCAATGACAGCGTATGCTGTCGGCATTCATGGATGTCTGTCGGACATGATACGCTGAGCGATGATAAATCGGCCCCAATAACTGAAACATTTATTTTCTTTTTTATTATTAAAATGTGAGGCAACACAAAGAGACTAAAAGTTAAGAGATGTTTAAATACTGACAAGTTAAGAATGTTTTTCTTACCATGCTTTAAGGGGTGCCAAATCATAAATTTACAGTTATTTTAAAGGGACAGTCAAGTCCCAAAACAACTTTCATGATTCAAATAGGGCATGTAATTGTAAACAACTTTCCAATTTACTTTTAGCACCAATTTTGCTTTGTTCTCTTGGTATTCTCAGTTGAAAGTTAAACCTAGGAGGTTCATATGCTAATTTCTTAGACCTTGAAGGCCGCCTCTAATCTAAATGCATTTTGATAGTTTTTCACCACTAGAGGGCACTAGTTCACGTGTTTCATATAGATAACATTAAGCTCATGCACGTGAATTTACCATGGAGACAGCTCCGATTGGCTAAAATGCAAGTCTGTCAAAAGAAGTGAAATAAGGGGGCAGTCTGCTGAGGCTTAGATACAAGGTAATTACAGAGGTAAAATGTGTATAATTATAACTGTGTTGGTTATGCAAAACTGGGGAATTGGTAATTAAGGGATTATCTATCTTTTAAAACAACAAAAATTCTGGTGTTGACTGTCCCTTTAATGTAATAAAAACTTTGCTCCCACCACTTGCTGCGTGGCAGACCCTAAATCAAAGAAAATAAAATTAATGAGGAATCATTTTCTGTCAAGTAGTGTAAATTGAGGCTTTGGAATTTTTAAGGTCAAATTAAGGACAAAGAATAAACATGCAATAATTTTAAGAACCACTATCTTGGTTTATCAGTAGCTGCAATTTTATGAGAGTGCTAAATTCTCAAGAATCAGGACAGAACATTGATCATTAATAATTCTATATCCATATCTAATAATGTCCATGCAAATGTAATATTTTTCTGATTTAAAACAGCTTTACATTACAGCTCTAGATATTTAATTGTGGTCATGGGCTACTTGCAAATTCAATAAAAAAATAGAAGTTTGGTTATTAAACAGTGTTAAATATTTATTACTCAATTAATAAAAATTGTATAAGGCCATTTTAAAAGACGTTCAACATGTTTAACAGAAGATACAAGGAGCTGAATGTTCAAATGTAGGAGAAAAAAATATTACCGTTTTGAATGAAAAACATAATTTATGCTTACCTGATAAATTCCTTTCTTCTGTAGTGTGATCAGACCACGGGTCATCATTACTTCTGGGATATTACTCCCTCCCCAACAGGAAGTTGCAAGAGGATTCACCCAGCAGAGCTGCATATAGCTCCTCCCTCTACGTCACTCCAGTCATTCGACCAAGGACCAACGAGAAAGGAGAAGCCAAGGGTGAAGTGGTGACTGGAGTATAATTTAAAAAATATTTACCTGCCTTAAAAAACAGGGCGGGCCGTGGACTGATCACACTACAGAAGAAAGGAATTTTATCAGGTAAGCATAAATTATGTTTTCTTCTGTTAGTGTGATCAGTCCACGGGTCATCATTACTTCTGGGATACCAATACCAAAGCAAAAGTACACGGATGACGGGAGGGATAGCAGGCTCTTTATACAGAAGGAACCACTGCCTGAAGAACCTTTCTCCCCAAAAATAGCCTCCGAGGAAGCAAAAGTGTCAAATTTGGTAAAATTTGGAAAAAGTATGAAGCGAAGACCAAGTTGCAGCCTTGCAAATCTGTTCAACAGAGGCCTCATTCTTAAAGGCCCAAGTGGAAGCCACAGCTCTAGTAGAATGAGCTGTAATTCTTTCAGGAGGCTGCTGTCCAGCAGTCTCATAGGCTAAACGAATTATGCTACGAAGCCAGAAAGAAAGAGAGGTAGCAGAAGCCTTTTGACCTCTCCTCTGACCAGAGTAAACGACAAACAGGGAAGACGTTTGTCGAAATTCCTTAGTTGCCTGTAAATAAAACTTTAGGGCACGAACTACATCCAGATTGTGCAGAAGACGTTCCTTCTTCGAAGAAGGATTTGGACACAAAGAAGGAACAACAATCTCTTGATTGATATTCCTGTTAGTGACTACCTTAGGTAAGAACCCAGGTTTAGTACGCAGAACTACCTTATCCGAATGAAAAATCAAATAAGGAGAATCACAATGTAGGGCTGATAACTCAGAGACTCTTCGAGCCGAGGAAATAGCCATTAAAAATAAAACTTTCCAAGATAACAACTTTATATCAATGGAATGAAGGGGTTCAAACGGAACACCTTGTAAAACGTTAAGAACAAGGTTTAAACTCCATGGCGGAGCAACAGTTTTAAACACAGGCTTAATCCTGGCCAAAGTCTGACAAAAAGCCTGAACGTCTGGAACTTCTGACAGACGTTTGTGCAACAGAATGGACAGAGCTGAGATCTGTCCCTTTAATGAACTAGCAGATAAACCCTTTTCTAAACCTTCTTGTAGAAAAGACAATATCCTAGGAATCCTAACCTTACTCCAAGAGTAACCTTTGGATTCGCACCAATATAGGTATTTACGCCATATCTTATGGTAAATCCTTCTGGTAACAGGCTTCCTAGCCTGTATTAGGGTATCAATAACTGACTCAGAAAAACCACGTTTTGATAAAATCAAGCGTTCAATTTCCAAGCAGTCAGCTTCAGAGAAGTTAGATTTTGATGTTTGAAAGGACCCTGTATCAGAAGGTCCTGTTTCAGAGGTAGAGACCAAGGTGGACAGGATGACATGTCCACCAGGTCTGCATACCAAGTCCTGCGTGGCCATGCAGGTGCTATTAGAATAACTGATGCTCTCTCCTGTTTGATTCTGGCAATCAATCGAGGAAGCATCGGGAAGGGTGGAAACACGTAAGCCATCCCGAAGTCCCAAGGTGCTGTCAGGGCATCTATCAGGACTGCTCCTGGATCCCTGGATCTGGACCCGTAACGAGGAAGCTTGGCGTTCTGTCGAGACGCCATGAGATCTATCTCTGGTTTGCCCCACTGATGAAGTATTTGGGCAAAGACCTCCGGATGAAGTTCCCACTCCCCCGGATGAAAAGACTGACGACTTAAGAAATCCGCTTCCCAGTTCTCCACTCCCGGGATGTGGATTGCTGACAGGTGGCAAGAGTGAAACTCTGCCCAGCGAATTATCTTTGTTACTTCCATCATTGCTAGGGAGCTTCTTGTCCCTCCCTGATGGTTGATGTAAGCTACAGTCGTGATGTTGTCCGACTGAAACCTGATGAACCCCCGAGTTGTCAACTGGGGCCAAGCCAGGAGGGCATTGAGAACTGCTCTCAATTCCAGAATGTTTATTGGTAGGAGACTCTCCTCCTGACTCCATTGTCCCTGAGCCTTCAGAGAATTCCAGACGGCACCCCAACCTAGAAGGCTGGCGTCTGTTGTTACAATTGTCCAGTCTGGCCTGCTGAATGGCATCCCCCTGGACAGATGTGGCCGAGAAAGCCACCATAGAAGAGAATTTATGGTCTCTTGATCCAGATTCAGAGAAGGGGACAAGTCTGAGTAATCCCCATTCCACTGACTTAGCATGCACAGTTGCAGTGGTCTGAGGTGTAAGCGTGCAAAGGGTACTATGTCCATTGCCGCTACCATCAAGCCGATTACTTCCATGCATTGAGCCACTGATGGTTGTTGAATGGAATGAAGGGTGCGGCAAGCACTTTGAAGTCTTGTTAACCTGTCTTCTGTCAGGTAAATCTTCATTTCTACAGAATCTATAAGAGTCCCCAGAAAGGGAACTCTTGTGAGTGGAACGAGTGAACTTTTCTTTTCGTTCACCTTCCATCCATGTGACCTTAGAAATGCCAGTACTAACTCTGTATGAGACTTGGCGGTTTGAAAGCTTGAAGCTTGAATCAGAATGTCGTCTAAGTACGGAGCTACCGAGATTCCCCGCGGTCTTAGTACCGCCAGAAGAGCACCCAGAACCTTTGTGAAGATTCTTGGAGCTGTAGCCAATCCGAATGGAAGAGCTACAAACTGGTAATGCCTGTCTAGGAAGGCAAACCTTAGGTACCGGTAATGATCTTTGTGAATCGGTATGTGAAGGTAAGCATCCTTTAAATCCACAGTGGTCATGTACTGACCCTTTTGGATCATGGGTAAAATTGTCCGAATAGTCTCCATCTTGAACGATGGAACTCTTAGGAATTTGTTTAGGATCTTTAAGTCCAGGATTGGTCTGAAAGTTCCCTCTTTTTTGGGAACCACAAACAGATTTGAGTAAAACCCTTGTCCCTGTTCCGACCGTGGAACTGGATGGATTACTCCCATTAACAAGAGCTCTTGTACGCAGCGTAGAAACGCCTCTTTCTTTGTTTGGTTTGTTGACAACCTTGACAGATGAAATCTCTCTCTTGGAGGAGAGTATTTGAAGTCCAGAAGGTATCCCTGAGATATTATCTCTAGCGCCCAGGGATCCTGGACATCTCTTGCCCAAGCCTGGGCGAAGAGAGAAAGTCTGCCCCCCACTAGATCCGATCCCGGATCGGAGGCCCTCAATTCATGCTGTTTTAGGGGCAGCAGCAGGTTTCCTGGCCTGCTTGCCCTTGTTCCAAGACTGGTTAGGTCTCCAGCCTTGTCTGTAGCGAGCAACAGATCCTTCTTGTTTTGGGGCAGAGGAAGTTGATGCTGCTCCTGCTTTGAAATTCCGAAAGGAACGAAATTAGACTGTCTGGCCTTAGGTTTGGCCCTGTCTTGAGGCAGGGCGTGGCCTTTACCTCCTGTAATGTCAGCGATAATTTCTTTCAAACCAGGCCCAAATAAGGTCTGCCCTTTAAAAGGTATATTAAGTAATTTAGACTTAGAAGTAACATCAGCTGACCAGGATTTTAGCCACAGCGCTCTGCGTGCCTGAATGGCGAATCCTGAATTCTTAGCCGTAAGTTTAGTTAAATGTACTACGGCCTCCGAAATGAAAGAATTAGCTAGTTTAAGGACTCTAAGCCTGTCCGTAATGTCGTCCAGAGTAGCTGAACTAATGTTCTCTTCCAGAGACTCAATCCAGAATGCCACTGCAGCCGTGACCGGCGCAATGCATGCAAGGGGTTGCAATATAAAACCTTGTTGAACAAACATTTTCTTAAGGTAACCCTCTAACTTTTTATCCATTGGATCTGAAAAGGCACAGCTATCCTCCACCGGGATAGTGGTACGCTTAGCTAAAGTAGAAACTGCTCCCTCCACCTTAGGGACCGTCTGCCATAAGTCCCGTGTGGTGGCGTCTATTGGAAACATTTTTCTAAATATCGGAGGGGGTGAGAACGGTACACCTGGTCTATCCCACTCTTTAGTAATAATTTCAGTTAGTCTTTTAGGTATAGGAAAAACGTCGGTACTCGTTGGTACCGCAAAATATTTATCCAACCTACACATTTTCTCTGGTATTGCAACTGTGTTACAATCATTCAGAGCCGCTAACACCTCCCCTAGTAATACACGGAGGTTCTCCAGCTTAAATTTAAAATTTGAAATATCTGAATCCAATCTGTTTGGATCAGAACCGTCAGCCGCAGACAGAAGCTCTCCGTCCTCATGTTCTGCAAGCTGTGACGCAGTATCTGACATGGCCCTAGTATTATCAGCGCACTCTGTTCTCACCCCAGAGTGATCACGCTTGCCTCTTAGTTCTGGTAATTTAGCCAAAACTTCAGTCATAACAGTAGCCATATCTTGCAATGTTATCTGTAATGGCCGCCCAGATGTACTGGGCGCCACAATATCGCGCACCTCCCGAGCGGGAGATGCAGGTACTGACACGTGAGGAGAGTTAGTCGGCATAACTCTCCCCTCGCTGTTTGGTGAAATTTGTTCAATTTGTACAGATTGACTTTTATTTAAAGTAGCATCAATACAGTTAGTACATAAATTTCTATTGGGCTCCACTTTGGCATTGGAACAAATAACACAGGTATCTTCCTCTGAATCAGACATGTTTAACACACTAGCAAATAGACTTGCAACTTGGAATACAATTCTAGTAAAATATTATGAAAACGTACTGTGCCTATAAGAAGCACAGAAGATTTATGACAGTTGAAAATTAATAAACTGAAACAGTTATAGCATCAATCCTTGTAAACAACACAACTTTAGCAAAGGTTTGTTCCCATTAGCAAAAGACAACTAACTCTGATAGCAGAAAAATTACAGAATAAACGTTTTTTATCACAGTCAACTACAATCTCACAGCTCTGCTGTGAGAATTACCTCCCTCAAAACAAGTTTTGAAGACCCCTGAGTTCTGTAGAGATGAACCGGATCATGCAGGAAATACAATGAGCTGCTGACTGAAATTTTTTGATGCGTAGCAAAAGCGCCAAAAAACGGCCCCTCCCCCTCACACACAACAGTGAGAGAGATCAGAAACTGTCAGGAATTAGATCAAGCAACTGCCAAGTGGAAAAATAGTGCCCAAACATTTATACACTCAGTACCTCAGAAAATGAAAACGATTTTACATTCCAGCAAAAACGTTTAACATAAATTAAGAGTTATTAAAAAGCCTGTTGCTAGTCCCTGCAAAATAGGCTAAAAAGTTTTATGTACACAGTGTAATTCCAGTGAAGTACCATTCCCCAGAATACTGAAGTGTAACATATACATACATGACATTATATCGGTATGGCAGGATTTTCTCATCAATTCCATTGTCAGAAAATAAAAACTGCTACATACCTCTTTGCAGATTAATCTGCCCGCTGTCCCCTGATCTGAAGTTTACCTCTCCTCAGATGGCCGAGAAACAGCAATATGATCTTAACTACTCCGGCTAAAATCATAGTAAAAACTCTGGTAGATTCTTCTTCAAACTCTGCCAGAGAGGTAATAACACACTCCGGTGCTATTATAAAATAACAAACTTTTGATTGAAGATATAAAACTAAGTATAATCACCATAGTCCTCTCACACATCCTATCTAGTCGTTGGGTGCAAGAGAATGACTGGGAGTGACGTAGAGGGGAGGAGCTATATGCAGCTCTGCTGGGTGAATCCTCTTGCACTTCCTGTTGGGGAGGAGTAATATCCCAGAAGTAATGATGACCCGTGGTCTGATCACACTTAACAGAAGAAATAAAAGTTTGCTATCAAATTGAATTGTACTAACATAATAACTATTTAATTCTGAATATTATTAAATGCATTTCAATGTTAAAATCAGAAGACCAACTAACTACAATCATTATGTATATCATGATGAAGTGATTAATATGTCATAGTTTAAATGCTAGGGTGTGTTTTATGGTAAAATCCCCAATCCATTCCATTTGCAGAATAATATCCCACTAGTTTATGCTTGCAGAGTTGACCTATTAGCAATTCAGGATTCCACTAAATTGAGTCAAGATGGATTCCTCTCCACTGACTTAGTGGGGAGTACAACTTTTTTAAAAACTGCAAGTCCTGGCAGCATCCCTTTATATTTGTTTTTATTGTTGTGTTTTCTGTAAATTCCCTAGAGACAGGGTGCAGCAGAAGAAAGAGCCTTGTTGCACACATGATGATGATGTTTGAAAAATGTTGCCTCACTGGCTACAAAAGCGTAACTCAAGTGGATTTTCCCAATTATCTAACCCCCCCCCCCCGCATCTAGATAATCTGCCCTGTCATTTTATGACCAACTCTGCTTTGCGATCTTGTGATCTCTTGTGTCCTAATTTTCCCACCTGTAATGGTGGATGAAATAAAGACTGGAAAAGCACTACTTTTCTGATATGAAATCCCATTAATGGAATACGTTTACTTTAAGCACAATTAGCGGCGCACAAGCAAAAAGGTTATTTGGTGTGCCCCTTGTAATCTGGCCCATTAAGGGGAAACCAGTTTTACAGTACACTGTCCCTTTAAATTTCAGGAAATGATGACAAAATAAATATTGACAGTACAGTGTAAAGTTTTTTTACTACATATAATTATTATATTTTATGTTAAAATCTCAAAGATTCTCAAAGTGTTTAATGTCCCTTTCATGATTCAGAGCATGGAATTTTAAACAACTTTATTATTTACTTCTACTATCATATTGTCTTTGCTCTCTTGGTATCATTTGATGAAAAACAGCCACATAAGATCCAGAGTGTGCATGTCTGGAGCACTATATGGTAGCAGTCTTGCAAGAATGTCATCCACTAGATGGCAGCACTATTAGAAGACCAATCACACTCACAATTTAGCCACTGAAATGCCTTTTCTAGATCATTGTTTAAGAGGAAAGTACTCTGTACAATTGTTTTTCCCTTAATGTATTTTCAATGACTTTTTATACCAGCTGCAGAGTATGAAATGTATTAGAAATTGCATCTTCAGGTTTATTTGTGTATATGAATTAGTTGGTTTTGTGCTTTTAAACCACAACCTATTAAAATGGGTTGAGCTTTCAGGTAATATCAGATCTCATTATGTTATCACTTTGTGTACACACACTTGCTTCCTTATCTTACATTTGTCAGTAAAACTAAAGCCCAATACTTAGCGAGAACAATAGAAAATTTATATTTTTTACTTAAAGGGACAATAAACCTACCAAATAATGTTATATAATTCTGCGCATAGTGCAGAATTATATAACATTAGCTTAGTGCCAGCTTTCTAAAGCAAAGGACTGCAGAGATATTTTACTATGAAAATGAATTTTACAGAACTCCGCTACTGACTCTACTGAGCGGGTCTGTTTATTCCTAAGTGCATCACAGGCACGCTGTCTAGTCACAGCGCACCCAATTGCACCATTAAACTGAATGTAGCTCGCTCCTGCAAAATTGCGTTTAGGCGAGTACGATATTTTCACTCCTCTCGTAATACCAGCGCACGCAATTGTGCTCTGGTATTTGAAGTGAGCTGCAATGTGAACGTGACCTCGCATTCGCATTGCATGGAAACTTTGTGCTCATGAGAGCGCGCGCTTCCATAGACTCCCATGGTAGACTTGTTCTGATGCCGTCATACACGGCACAGAACCTGTATGTGTATATACACATATTAACACATAAATATATATATAATAATAAATGGTGACCGCACCACCTCTCAGTCAGACAAATGCTCAGGCACGGGATGGAGTCTGGCCTAAGACTCTAATAATATAAAAATATAAAGAATCCCAGCCAAGGAGTCTTAGAAATCAATTAAATTTTTTAATTTTTGATGTTTATAGATACAAAATTATACCAAAAAGAATAGCACATTCCATCTCTTGTGCTATTCTTTTTGGTATAATTTTGTATCTATAAACATCAAAAATTAAAAAATTGAATTGATTTCTAAAACTCCTTGGCTGGGATTCTTTATATATTTACATAAATATATATGTATATAATCATATACATATATATTTTGAGTAATTACACAGTCCCCATAGACCGCAATGTAAAGGCACTTTTCAGTGTCGTTTTTTTTTTTCTAATACCCCACATCCGCAAACTTTAAGCCATTAAAACTGCTTTGTGCAGTTATATTTAAAAAAAATAAAGATGCTACATTTTTTTTATTTGATCAAGGAACCTTAAACTTTATTTTGGGGACAATTGGGAAACATTTTTTAAATTAACCAGAAGTCTGACCTCTGGTTAATTTTCGGAGTGCTAATTGCTACCACGAGCTTGCAGTAGCATTAACCAGCCACTTGTAATGGCTGGTTATTTATCGTGCGCCCATAAACGGGCGAATATGCCCGTTTACAGGCACACTATAAATTAGTGCTCAATTTGTAATCTGGCCCTAAAACTGTAATTTTAAATGGTGATATAAGGATAAAGGAGCTACTTGTAAACAATTTAATACACTCCAGCAGGTAAATTGTATAATTGGGAACAATTCAAAGGGAGACATATTTTGAGTAAACTGTCTCTTTAGGTGCTGAAGCAGTAAGTGAATCTCGGAACGTAAACTGAAAGATTTTGAGTAAATAATTTCAGAGGAAAATTTCCTATTTTAATTTACTATACAACCCTTAAAGCATGTGTTAAAAAATCAGTGATTGGGGAAGGCTTTAGTGAGTTAGAGCAAACAGGAAATGAATGTTAGCCTGCAAGCACAAGGTTACCAAGACTGTTGTTGCTAAAACTGTTTAGTGTGTGGAATGTGACTGATTATGTTACAGACTATTATCTAGCATGTTATTCCTTCTGGTGCTTGTATGTATGTATTTAACAAATAAATATCCTGCCTCTTTACAAGCTATATGGGTCTGCATGTAAGTAACTTGCCTAAAAAAGTGATCTGTACTCTTTGCATGTGAATATTCTGCTTCTTATTTCTGAGATATATTTGTATCACAGCCAAATATTCTGTTTCACCAGAAGCTAAATATGCTGGGAAGGTAGCTTTCTCAGAAACGCATTTTTTAGAAAATATGTGCATTTCTTAGGTAAATTGCTGATAAATGATTACACTTTTCATAACAGCTTTATATATTGCCTGTTTGGGAAACAGCTTTCAATCTGAAGAGGAACTTTCTGATTTTTGTATTCAGTGGCTAATTATATCAGTGTTATCATTTCTGTCATTTTACTGATTTACCTCCTATTACTGTGTTTTATTACAACCAGAATATTATTATATCATCTTGCAGATAATACTATTAATATCCCATGAAATGACAAGGCGGCACAACCTGTTTGTGGAAGTTTAACGTAATTAAAACTGAAAGGTCAGGGTTAAAACCATTGTGGGAAATGTCAGTCTATATATATTAGAAATACTGGAGAAAGAAAGAAAGAAAGAAAGAAAGAAAGAAAGAAAGAAAGAAAGAAAGAAAGAAAGAAAGATATTTATTTCTTACTTTAGATTCATGGCACATTGATGACGTTCCTAGTACACAAACAAACTGGATATTATGTTATGTTTACCAGTTAAATTTACTATACCTCATTGTAGTTTAATGTAGCACTTGTAAAAGAACATGAAAACCAATTCAAAATTAAACTTTCATGATTCATATAGAGCATGCATTCAGAAAAAGATTTCTAATTTGCTAGCATTACAACATGTTGCTATACGTTTATATGCACCTTTTCTGTGTCACCAGCTCCTACTAAGCATGCACTAGGTTCAAAGTATATGTATATAAGTCTATGATTGGTTGATGGTAGTCACATGATACAGGAGATATGGAACTTAAAGGAAACTTTGATATTGGTCCTAAAAAAATCTACTGCTCAATGCTCATTTGAAGTTCAAATGTAAGTTTTATTGCACTGTATTTCTATTATGCATTTGTTGACTATGCAATTATATTTGGTTCTTTAATAGGGTTTAATCAGCTTGTTGCAAGAGGGTGCTGAAATGAATTGTTAAGCAGCAAAGTGGTTAATGTCATGAAATAATTTTATATGACACATAATTTACATTTACTAGAATACAAAATAACAAGATAATTTGAGCTGCTCTTATTAAACCTAAATAACGAGGCCCTATGCAAATCTCAAATATTACACCTTCGGCACAAGGGAAAAACAATGACAAATTTAAAGCAGCAATTTATTTTCTACATTCGCTATTTTAATGTGAAACAAAGCATGTCCTAGTGAGCCTGCAGATTCAGAACAGATCCCAGACAAGTTGTATGACCCTTTGCCATAAGTTCTCCAACTCTGGACCCTTCTTTTTTTTTGACAACCATGACCTCAGATGAGAAATGCAAGCACAGCAATGTTAAAGGGACATAAACATCTTGAGATTTGTTTCAAATAAAATGTTTAGTTATATAAAATGAAACAACTTTGCAATATATTTATATGATTTATTTTGTCCCCTTTTATGTAATTTAGCTCTGAAAAATCCTTCTCAGAGTATGAAAAGCACCTTAACTGATAACTCCAAAAAGAATAATTTGTTTAAATTGGCTGACATGTTATTCTATACTAGCAACACAAAATAAATGTCTTGTAATGTCCCTTTAAATGATTGTTCCACCCATAATGAGTCTACTGTTGTACAACGGACCAGGATCCCGACTCCTATACATATTTTGCCAAGTCCAATGATCAGGACCAGAGCGCAGACTCCAGACCAGATCCATGACACGGTTAATCCTTTTTTTTCTGTGACTGGTTCAATCCAAAAACTTGACGTGCCCAAACATGCCTGACCTTGGAATGATGACATTTACTGACATCTTGGAGCATGACCTATATTACTGACTGCCAATTCCCAAAAATCAATAATCCCCATTCCAAACCATTTAAATGTGTGAAAAAAATGACATGCAAACTTTTTGTTTCTGTATCAATCCATTAGATGTGGCAAAAACAAAATCAAATTACATATATACTGTAATAAACCTGAAAAAATACTATAAAAAATTGTAATTTAATGGGGCTACGAAATTAAAGAAACAGCTGATTGATTCAATAATGGTAATGATCTGCTATTGGGTTTGAACGCAAACATGTTAAAGGGAAAGTCTACACCAAAATTGTTATTGTTTAAAAAGATAATGCCTTTATTACTGATTCATACATTTTATTTAATTTTGTGTTTTATATTTAACATTTTTATAAACATCCAATCACTCAATTGCAATTACAAACAAATATTCTAATGCTGTGTACAAGTTTCATAGTCTGATTTGTGCTATGCATGATTAACTTTTACTAAGGCCAGGAAATGAAAAGGTCTGGTATTTGACCTGAGCATGAGAAAAATTAAGATTTATGTTCAGAGTAAGAGGCAAAATTTGTTCTCAAGACTTTACACATTTTCTAATGCATTGGAGTAGACCCCTAAGTAATCATAATATATTTTATATTTAATTCATGTTATTGCATTTTATGTATTCTATTACATAGCTAGACATATTATAGCTATGCTTTCTATTTCCCTGCCGGCCACCGCTGAATTACCTCAAGTATCAGGAAAGTTTGGCATTATCATATCATAATGCATGTATTCTATGAGTGAAGTAGGAATATTATATATGACATCACTTCTGCATCTAACTGCACTACATATGCAGCATATCAAACTTATTTAATTGTGACCTAATTGTGTACAGTACACTTTACATGGCACATTTCACTATAGCATATTTTCTTGTAAAATTTCACTGAACCCATAACAGCAACCAAACCATACCCCTTACAAAAGCTCCAGGTACCTCAGGGATACATGTGCCACAGGCTGGGGAACAAGGTATTGCAACACTGCATGTGATATAAAATAATTGACATGTGTGGCATATGGTTGTTACAGTGTAAAATACATTATAAGAATAAGGCATATATGTTAAATGGGTCATTCCATATGAAATCAACAACTTTTAATTAATTGTTTTATTTTGCCTCACCATTGTTTCAAAATGTTGATTTTCAGCCATTTTTTTAAACTGATGGGCAGCATTTGTATGTATAACAAGAAATGACCCAAATACATGATAGAAACCGTTTTAACAGCAGATCAAAACCAGAATGCCCATGTGTCTACCCGTTTCTTCTGAAGAGGAAACTTAACCCCTTAATGACCGCAGCACTTTTCCATTTTCTGTCCGTTTGGGACCAGGGCTATTTTTACATTTTTGCGGTGTTTGTGTTTAGCTGTAATTTTCCTCTTACTCATTTACTGTACCCACACATATTATATACCGTTTTTCTCGCCATTAAATTAACTTTCTAAAAATACCATTATTTTCATCATATCTTATAATTTACTATAAAAAAAATTATAAAATATGAGGAAAAAATGGAAAAAAACACACTTTTTTTAACTTTGACCCCCAAAATCTGTTACACATCTACAACCACCAAAAAACACCCATGCTAAATAGTTTCTAAATTTTGTCCTGAGTTTAGAAATACCCAATGTTTACATGTTCTTAGCTTTTTTTGTAAGTTATAGGGCCATAAATACAAGTAGCATTTTGCTATTTCCAAACTACTTTTTTCTTTTTTTCAAAATTAGCGCTAGTTACATTAGAACACTAATATCTTTCAGGAATCTCTGAATATCCATTGACATGTATATATTTTTTTTTAGAAGACATCCCAAAGTATTGATCTAGGCCAATTTTGGTATATTTCATACCACCATTTCACCGCCAAATGCGATCAAATACAAAAAATCGTTCACTTTTTCACATATTTTTTCACAAACTTTCGGTTTCTCACTGAAATTATTTACAAACAGCTTGTGCAATTATGGCACAAATGGTTGTAAATGCTTCTCTGGGATCCCCTTTGTTCAGAAATAGCAGACATATATGGCTTTGGCATTGCTTTTTGGTAATTAGAAGGCCGCTAAATGCCGCTGCGCACCACACGTGTATTATGCCCAGCAGTGCAGGGGTTAATTAGGGAGCTTGTAGGGAGCTTGTATGGTTAATTTTAGCTTTAGTGTAGTGTAGTAGACAACCCAAAGTATTGATCTAGGCCCATTTTGGTATATTTCATGCCACCATTTCACCGCCAAATGCGATCAAATAAAAAAAAAAGTTAAATTTTTCACAATTTTAGGTTTCTCACTGAAATTATTTACAAGCAGCTTGTGCAATTATGGCACAAATGGTTGTAAATGCTTCTCTGGGATCCCCTTTGTTCAGAAATAGCAGATATATATGACTTTGGCGTTGCTTTCTGGTAATTAGAAGGCCGCAAAATGCTGCTGCGCATCACACGTGTATTATGGCTAGCAGTGAAGGGGTTAATTAGGAAGTTTGTAGGGAGCTTGCAGGGTTAATTTTAGCTTTAGTGTAGAGATCAGCCTCCCACCTGACACATCAGACCCCCTGATCCCTCCCAAACAGCTCCCTTCCCTCCCCCACCCCACAATTGTCCCCGCCATCTTAAGTACTGGCAGAAAGTCTGCCAGTACTAAAATAAAAGCTTTTTGGGGGGTTCAGGTTTTTAAAAAAAAAATAAAAAAAATTCTTCTGCTGTGTAGGACCCCCCTTAGCCTCCAACCTCCCTGATCCCCCCCAAAACAGCTCTGTAACCTTCCCCATCTGCCTTATTGGGGGCCATCTTGGGTACTGGCAGCTGTCTGCCAGTACCCAGCTTGCACAAAAAAGGGCTTTATTTTCTTAGGTTTTTTTTTTTCTGTAGTGTAGCTTCCCCAAACCCCCCCCACCACCACCACAAACCCCCACCACCTCATTGATCGTTTATCGTTTTTGTTTTTTCACTTGTTTAACCGATATATTTTAAACCTTTTTCTGTAGTGTAGCGGTTCCCACCCGCTCCCTCCCGTGCACGCGCCCGCCCCCGCCCTCCCGTGCACGCGCGCACATCCGTGCGCGCCCCCGGGCATCCCCGCCCACGATCCCGCCCCCCTCCACATCTCCAGGGCCATCGATGGCCGCCACCCGCCTCCCGGTACTGCTCCCACCCACCAACGAAGGAAGCCACCGATCTCCGGTGCAGAGAGGGCCACAGAGTGGCTCTCTGTGCATCGGATGGCTTCAAAAGGTTATTGCAGGATACCTCCATATCGAGGCATCACTGCAATAACCGGAAAGCAGCTGGAAGCGAGCAGGATCGCTTCCAGCTGCTTTCCACACCGAGGACGTGCAGGGTACGTTCTCAGGCGTTAACTGCCTTTATTTTGAGGACGTGCCCTGCACGTCCTCGGTCGTTAAGGGGTTAAAGGGACACTGAACCCAATTTTTTTTCTTTTGTTATTCAGATAGAGCATGCAATTTTAAGCAACTTTCTAATTTACTCCTATTATCAATTTGTCTTCATTCTCTTGCTATCTTTATTTGAGAAAGAAGGCATCTAAGCTAAGGAGACAGCCTTTTTTTGGTTCAGCACCCTGGACAGCACTTGTTTATTGGTAGGTGAATTTATCCACCAATCAGCAAGAACAATCCAGCTTGTTCACCAAAAATGGGCCGGTATCTAAACTTACATTCTTGCTTTTCAAATAAAGATACCAAGAGAATGACGAAAATTTGATAATAGGAGTAAATTAGAAAGTTGCTTAAAATTGCATGCTCTATCTGAATCACAAAAGAAAAAATTTAGGTTCAGTGTCCCTTTAATAAATTAGGATAGCTTTATATATATATATATATATATATATATATATATATATATATATATATATATATATATATATATATATCCCATAGCCCAGACATTCCTAGTTTTTCCTTGCAGTCTTCGTCCTTATTGCCTCTATTGTACATTTATTCCATGAACCAACCATCCTTTCTGTAACAAAGTGCTTTTTCAAATTATTCCTGAGCTTGCTACACTCTGATTTGAGATCACAATTCCTTGATCTGCTGACTCACTTTACGTAAAAAAATGCTTAGAACATGTTTTGTTAAATTCCTAAATATTTCTAGCGTTCTGTATTCATCAATTGCACTTAAAAATACCATCAAAACAACTTTTTATATTTTTTAATATAAAGAAATGTTTTGAATTTGTATATTATTATTATGTATTTATTTGTAGGGCACCAACATATTCCACATCCATAATAAATGAATCAGTTGGCATACAACTGATTATGAATTGTGGCAAAATTAATATTTAAAGACTGGTGCAATTTTAGAAGCTTACAATGGCCTCATATTAATTCACTGAATAAAAAAATAATTGCAATTAAATGTTTAAGCCACTTAATTAATAATACAGTTAATCTTTGTTTTTTTTTACTATCTGTATGTGAGCATTCTAGTGTTGTGTTTGAGTATGATGATACAAATATATTCTACAGCTGTTGTGTTAAAGAAATACAACAATCACCACTCTGATAAATGCACAGAATGTTAAACCAATTTACCACAGATATAAGCAGACCTGAGATCTTTTAGGATTTGACCTTGAAACTCAGGTTTTATATGAGCTCAATGTATATTGCTAAATTATCAGGGCTAGGCAGGTTATACACAACTTGATTCGTATTCATTTTTGTTATTATTACTGTAATAATAATTAACCAGAGAAATTCTATGTGTGTATGCCTGAGTGATGTAGCTCTATATGGCTCCATTGCTACATTGTTTAGCGGTTAGAAAATTAAAAGAGACACGATTTTGAAATAATGATCCTCAATTTAACTTTATATAAAAATTGGTGCAAGGACCATTTAATATTTTTTAAGGATTTCAGAGTGAGCTAAATTGAAACGTTCACAGGTATGGATACATTTTGAGAATACATGTTAGTCGTTCATAGCAAACACAGAAAAAAAGCTTACACCTATGTTACGAACCCTCTGTCCCCCCCATGCCTTCTCCAGGACTCGGGTAATGTATAGGCAATAAAGTCACATGGGTTTCTAGTAGTGACATCATGTCACATGACACAGAGGCGGAGCTGAAGAAGAGGAGACTGGCAAGGAGAGAAAGGGAAGATAGAGTAAGGAATCAGTGGGGAAAGATCAAAGATAGCGAGAGAGCCAGATGGTAACAGGAGGTGGAGTGAGAGGGCAGAAGAGAGGAGAAAGGAAGGGAAAGAGCAGAGAGTGAATAGAGAGAGGAAGGGCAGTGGAGAAACAAAACGAGGAGAAAGGATAGAGGGAAACAAGGGGAATAGTGCCTAAGAGAAAGACAAATCAGACACAAAAAGAGAAATTATAAGGAAAAAAGAAGGAACGCAGATTGAATGGACTTTCTTCAATAACCTGAAAAGCGTCTTTTTTAACAGCTGTTGGAGAAGCAGCAGCTCTGAGGTCCTTGTTCTGTGATGAGACGGTAAGTGATGAAAATGACTTGCGGCTCTGAAGCCCAGAACAGAGTTGTAGAACAGGGCAAATTGCACACCCTGGTTGTCATTGCTGTCATAATCTACAGATCTGCATTATGTCATTTTGGGAAATTAGTAGCACACGCTGGGATATAGCAGAGGTGTACAAGTTGTTAATTGTTAGATGCATTGAGGAGGAGGATTTCTTATACTGAATGGCACATGAGATAATGCTCTCTGCAGTCTGTTTTTTAAAACTGGTAGTGATAGACGGGGGGTTGAACTATTGAGTAAAATCTGCAGGAAGCAGCAGCTGCTGGAAAAGCTTCTACTGAAAAACAAAGCAGGCTAAGGTGAGAGAAGAAAGGGGGAGGGAAGAGAAAACAAAAAAGAGAGGACTCCAAGAGAGAAAAGCAAATAAGAAACAGAAAACAAACTGAGGGAGAGACTGGAGAAAACTGAGGGCAAATAAAAAAGGATTAACGAGACGAGGATGGGAAGGGACAAAACAGTGAAAAATAAAGGCAGAGATGTGACATAGAATTGGGCAAAGATTAGGGGACACTAGGAAGGGGGAGGATGATAGCAGAGTAAGGAAACAAATGAAACCTGGGTTGGTGACAGAGAGGTATAAATCATGAGAGGGGAACTGCATGAGGTATAAGGATAGTACATAAGAAGTAACAGTGAGGACTGCACGTGGGAGGTTGGTGATGCCAACGAAGCAGGGAAGAAGGACAGTGATAAAAAATCAAATAGAGGGAGCAAAACAGGCTGTAGTGTGAGACAGGAGGGATATGAGGAGGAGGAAGAAAGACTGCAGGAGAAAGCAGACAGCCAAGAGACTGGTATTGTGCAACTTGTTTTTCCAAAGAAATGATTGTCCTCTCTGCCTTGTGTTATTGGCATCACATGTATGTAAAATAGTATTTGCTTTCTATATCTGTTCTAAGTATACTCTCTGTATCCGCAATGTGTCATTTTGTAGCAACTTTTTTCCAATTTAAAAGGGCAGTGTACTGTAATAAGAAAAAAAAGTGTTTCTCTTAATGCGATTCCAATTACTTGTGATACCAACTGCAGAGTGTCAGATTTAGGATAACTTGCTTCTTTTGGTTTATTTGTATATATGAAATAGCTGTTGTTCTTTGAAACCACAACTCATTAAAATGGGTTGAGCTTGCAGGGAAAATAGATCTTTTTATTTTATCACTTTCTGTATACACACACGCTTCTTTATATTATCTCTGTCTAACCAAACCCCAATACTTAGAATAATTGAATAATAAAAATGTTAGTTTCTTATCTCTAGTAACCAGTACTGGGGGTGTAATTTCTTCTGCTAGCTATGTTTACATAGCTTTTCTATAGTCACTCTACGCCAGAATTGTTTAAAAAGATAGATAATCCCTTTTTTACCCATTCCTCAGTTTTGTATAACCAACACGGTTATATTAATATATGCTTTACCTTTATGATTACGTTGTATTTAAAGCCTCTGCAGACTGCCTCCTTATTTAAGTTCTTTTGACAGACATGGATTTTAGCCAATTAGTTATGACTCTTAAATAACTTCACAGGAGTGAGCACAACCCATGAACTGTGAAAAACTGTTAAAATGCACTGAGATAAGAGGCAGCTTTCAAGGGCTTAGAAATGATCAAATGAGCCTACCTAGTTTAGCTTTCAGCAAAGAATACAAAGAGAACAACCCAAATTTGATGATAAAAGGAAACCGGAAAGTTGTTTAAAATTGCATGCCCTATCTTAATCATGAAAGTTTAATTTCGACTAGACTGTCCTTTTAAGTATAGAAACTTTCAGTATAGGTAGGGATACTACAGGCAAAATCAGCCATTTCAAATATCAATATAAAGGTAAAAGAGCTGTTTTTAAACAATGTAATGCACTCCAGCAGGTAAAATAAAAATGTAGGGTACACTGTCCCTTTTAAGATGTTAAAACATTTTTTGCTTTTTATAAAAACTGAGCTTTACATCTTGTGTGACCTCCATGTATGTGTGTTTTGTTGTGTGATAGTATATTGTGTTGTTTTACGTCACAGAGCTGCATTGTGAAAAACTATAGGAAGTTAAACTGGGCTTATAAGCAGATAGTTTCCCTTTCTGATATTGATCTAAAAAGTGTATTAAAAACAAAGATCAATTAGGTCAAGAAGACTAGTATTTAAAGGGACAGTATACACTCATTTTCATATAACTGCATGTAATAGACACTACTATAAAGAATAAGATGCACAGATACGGATATAAACATCCAGTATAAAACTGTTTAAAAACTTACTTAGAAGCTGTCAGTTTGGCTCTGTTGAAAAGGCAGCTGGAAAGCCCACTGCAAGTGGCAAATAAGACCCTCCCCCCCTCCCCCTTCTTTTGCATATGAAAAGACCCTTTACACAAACAGGAGCAAGTTGGAGAAGGTAGCTGACGGTATTCACATAACACTTTGGGGCTTGGTTAGGAGTCTGAAAATCAGAGCAATGTTATTTAAAAATAAGCAAAACTATACATTTATTTAAAAAAAAAAACGTTATGGGCTATATAAATAGATCATCTACAAAACATTTATGCACAGAAAAAAATGAATGTATAATGTCCCTTTAATCCTGTGAGTTGCTATCTTCTTGATAATACCATTTTAATTTGGGTCTAAACATTAAAGTATTATATGGTTTATCATTGATGGCTTTTCATTTTTTTTATGTCAGCACAGTTTAAGCGAATGGCATAAGTTTGTGACACATTTTTCCAAACACAGCATAACTTCTAATTGTAATACAAACTATTTAAAAAAAATTGTGAACACTGTCATTGGCTTATTTAGTACTTGGGGGTACTTTTTGTTCTTGCAGTACATATGGTAGCAAAGAGGTTAAACACATTAAAGGGGCATGAAAGTCGAAAATTATTCAGATGGATCATAGTTTTTTAAAATACTTTTCAATTTACTTCCATAATCAAATTTACTTTATTTTCTTGGTATCCTTGGTTAAAAAGCATACCTAGATAGGCTCAAGAGAGCAATTCACCACTGTGAGCTAGCTGGTGATTGGTGGTTATACACATATGTCTCTTGTTATTGGCTAAACAAATGTGCTCATCTATTTCCCATTAGTTCATTGCTGCTCTGGTACTGAAGTTACCTATGGCCCTTATTGAAACAAAGCGAGATTGACTTGCATTAAAACCTGCTTAAGCAATTCAAGCTGCTTTTCAAAATAAAGCTGTCTAGGCTAATGAGCGTGGCTCGTCAGCTGATGTGTAAAAGGGTTGCAGGAAAATATACATGGGCAGCCATATTTCATGCTTTGGGCAGCCATATTGTCCTGAAATGTTTGTAGGCAAATACAATCGTAAGCAATCAGGGAAATAGAGTCAAACAGCAGTGTAGAAAAATACATTTGTTAATGCAAAATTTTATTTTTGTTGAAGATTTGGGATTTTTTTTCGTGTCTCTTGGCACACACAGGACTCTTTAAGTTACATTTTTAAAAAAATACTAACAAATTATAAATGCTTAAAATAATAAAAAAAAAAACTTGTGAACCTCCCCTCCCTAAAAGTAAAAACATCCTAATTTTTCTGGTTATTTTTTAAAGTGCTGGTCAAAAAATACTACTTTTGTTTCTTCAAGCACTACTTGAAAACGTGCTGCTATTCGCACGTATATTGTGCCACGTGTTTGCAAGGGTTTAACGCATAGTTAAATATAGCAATAGTGCAGCAATAAAATGCTCTAACACATTAAAGCAGTTTCTTTTTCACTGTTCACCCCAAAAAATGTCTCCCCTTTAAATTGTTCCCAATGATCCATTTTACCTGCTGGAGTGTATTAAAGGGACAGTCAACACCAGAAATGTTGTTGTTTAAAAAGATAGATAATCCCTTTATTACCCATTCCCCAGTTTTGCACTGTTATATTAATATACTTTTTACCTCTGTGATTAACTTGTATGTAAGCATCTTCTGACAGCCCCCTGATCACATGACATTTTATTTAATTAGTGCAGTGTCTGCCACAAGCCACGGGCGTGATCACAATGTTATCTATATGGCTCACATGAACTAGCTCTCCCCTGTTGTGAAAAGCAAATACAAAAGCATGTGACAAGAGGCCGCCTTAGGGCTAAGAAATGATAATATGAGCCTTCCTAGGTTTAGCTTTCAACTAAGAATACCAAGAGAACAAAGCAAAATTGGTGATAAAAGTAAATTGGAAAGTTGTTTAAAATTGCATGCCCTATTTGAAACATGAAAGTGTTTTTTGGACTTTACTGTCCATTTTAATTGTTTACAAGTAGCTCCTTTACCCTTATTTCAGCATTTGAAATAGCTGATTTAGCCTGTAGTATCCCCACCTATACTGAAAGTGTCTATACTGGAGTCTAAGCTATTGATAAGCCTATGTAGTAAGCACAACCAGCAGCAGAAGTTACATTCTCACTGGGGTGCAGGATAGTTAAGTAATAAAATGTTTATTTTTCATTGTTCTTTCTAAGTATTGAGCTTAGGTTTGCAGACAGATATAATAAAGTGTATATGCACAACGTGATAATAACATAGTGAGATCTGATATTACTTACAAGCTCAACCCACTGTAATAGGCTGTGGTCTTAAAGCACAAAACCAGCTAATTTATATACATAAATAAGCCCGAAAATGCAATTTCTCATACATTTTATACTCTGCAGCTGGTATTACAAGTCATTGAAAATACATTAATGGAAAAACAATTTTACAGTGTACTGCCCCTTTAAGGTGACTCATTGAAACTATTTTGCTGATCTACAGATGAAGAATGTTAAAGGGACAGTCAGCTTCCAAATCCCTTTATTACCCATTCCTCAGTTTTGCATAGCCAGGACAGTTATATTAAAGGGACATACTACTCATATGCTAAATCACTTGAAACTGATGCAGTATAACTGTAAAAAGCTGACAGGAAAATATCACCTGAGAATCTCTATGTAAAAAAGGAAGATATTTTACCTCACAATTTCCTCTTAAGAGTAAGTGCTGTGTAAAAAGTTATACCTCAGCTGCTGTCCAGTTGCAGGTAAAAACATTTAAAAAAAAAAAAACGAAGAAATGAACTGCAGCCAATCAGCATCAACACTGCTGAGGTCATGAACTCTTACTGTGATCTCATTGGATTTCACTTAACTCTCATGAGATTTCATAGTAACAATGTTGGTTGTACAAAGTTTAGGAATGGGTAGTAAAGACATTGTCTATTTTTTTTTTAAACAATAACAATTTTGGTGTTGACTGTCCCTTTGTATGGAACAACCTCCTGGTAGAGGTAGAAACAAAAGGTGGACAGACCTTGAAGCCATTTTATAACAGGAAGGAAAAGAACATAATGGAGGGGGGATTATCTTCCTTTTTACTGACATTATCTGTACTTTTTGTCTGTTTGCCCAGGACTTATCTATCTGACTTCCTCTATCAGAATCCTTTAATACAGAAAAAAATAACACTTTGTTAGAGACATTGATAGATCTAACTTATGCAGTGTAATGTGTTATATATAAATACATAAATATGAATATCAGAAATAAACCTTTCTGAATCTCTGACAAGTGTGTTTATCTCTTCCATTGGTTATGACCATTTACGGCTATATGTAAATAGTTCGTGCAATTAAGCAACTAATGTCATGTATAGGTTTATCAGGCAATCTGCAGCATGATAAGAAATAGCTAATCACTGGAAATCTTCAGCTCGGGTTGATAGGGTATTGGCAGTGTCTGCTTATTGATAGCTGGTTTTACAGGGTTAAACACATAGTTATAGACACGCAGTAGTACAATAAGAAAATGCTCTAATGCATTCAAGCACATTCTTATTGCAGCTTTGTCTCTTTAACACATAAACATGTTTTTTGTTATTTTAACCAGTTGACTGCTCGACAAGTGTACTGCCCTCTGAAAACCTTTCTGTGTGATCAGATCTATAGAGTTCATGGAAAGGAGTGAACTAAACAAATTAAATATTTTTAGGATTTTCAAATCCCTTTTTCTTGAAAACCTGTCACATGGACTGTCAGAAAGGACAGCTCTGTTTAGTTGTAATTGCATTGTTTTCTTAAGTAACTTAATTATATCCTTGTTTAGAACAGAAGCTATAGAACTTGTCCCTCTCATTTAAATACTGTCATTCTTTTGCTGTTTCAGATAACATCTGACAACACTACACAAAATGGCTGTGGAAGAGGTGGAAAGCCAGGCTGTTCCCCTCACTGCTTCAAGCCCTGAACATGTCCGCCTCAAGTCTAATGTGGGGTCTGAAGTCCCCAATCCCCAGGAAACCATGCAACTCAAAAAGGAAATCTCACTACTTAATGGAGTCAGCCTTATCGTGGGCAACATGATCGGCTCAGGAATATTTGTATCTCCTAAGGGTGTCCTCATCTACTCAGCATCCTTTGGGCTATCACTGGTACTATGGGCAGTAGGTGGAGTTTTCTCAGTGATTGGAGCCCTTTGCTATGCAGAACTTGGCACAACTATTACAAAGTCAGGTGCCAGCTATGCTTACATCCTGGAAGCTTTTGGGGGGTTTATAGCTTTCATCAGGCTCTGGACATCCCTGCTAATCATTGAACCCACCAGCCAAGCTGTTATTGCAATTACCTTAGCCAACTATTTGGTTCAGCCCATCTTTCCGTCATGTGAACCTCCATATGTGGCATCAAGGCTTCTTGCTGCAGCAAGCGTGTGTCAGTATTTATCATGTTTCACATAGCATAAAAATGTATACTGGGACTTTAAAACTACTACTGATCCCTTCAGTGCCTACTAAAAGCAGTCTCTTATGTGGTTTCTGAAGCTCCTACCATTACATTGCAGACGGGATGCCAGCCACTAACTTGCAGTTTTCTTTTTCTCTCAGAAGTACTTCAGACAGTTTGTACAGCCAATCATATGTCATAACGCACGCCCTATAGACCCATTAGAGCGGGTTCCTGCTGCTCTCTGATGCAGACTAGCATTCTAGACTTCATCATAGGGCGGCATGAGATCACACCATTATGTGTGTATAGGGCGGGCAGCATCTGATTGGTTGTACTGCTTGTCTGACATTTTCTTGGAGGGTGGTAAAAAAATAGCTGGCATCCTTTATGTTAAATGGACATTAAAGGGATAGTCTAGTCAAAACTAAACTTTCATGATTTAGATAGAGCATGCAATGTTAAGCAACTTTCTAATTTACTCCTATTATCAATTTTTTTAAAAAGCAAGAATGTTAGCTTAAGAGCTGGTCCATTTTTGGTTCAGCACCTGGGTAGTGCTTGCTGATTGGTGTCTAAATATAGCCACCAATCAGCAAGTGCTACTTAGACGCTGAACCAAAAATGGGCTGGCTCCTAAGCATACATTCTTGCTTTTTCAAATAAAGATACCAACAGAACAAAGAAAAAATTATATAATAGGATTGATTAACATTGCATGCTCTATCTGAATCATAAAAGTTTTATTTTGACTAGACTATCCCTTTTAACAGTAAATAAATGCTTGATATAATGATGTATTCAAAGCAAATATTACATTGAAATATATAGGAAACAGTGCTCCTTTATTAAAAACAAATATGTTAAGTCAAAGTAAACATAAAAAGATTTGTGTTAAAGAAACAGCAAACAACCTACTTATGTTCTTGAAAAATAAGCGCTTAGAAATTCTCACTGTAGCCGCTGCCCTCAGGGAGATGAGAGAGCTGATATGTATTCTGCCTCTTCTGAGCATAGACAAAACTGATTTCCTGTTTCTCTTGCATTCACTTAACACTAAGCCAGCTCAAGTTACTGTAGAAGATTTATGAGATCAAGCTAGATATACCTTTCTGTAGGGACTCCAGCCCCCTTGTGGGGCTCTGACAGGAAGTAATGGGCACTGCACAAATGAAGTTAAAAAAATAAATAAAAGGTAAAATTGTTTTTAAAATGAAGGATAATACGTATTGCAATTTCTATTAAGTATAACACTCTGCTTAGTAATAATATTACTTAGACATATAAATATTGAAGATATAAGTGTAAATGTTTAGCTTCTACAAAGTATTTTAATTTCTATAAAAGTAATGAGTGCCTGTTTAATATCTGTCTCTGATTGAAAAAATAGGTAAATGGGAAAACCTACACGTAGGTTCAAAATATTTTAGATTTAAATTACAGGAAAGGGGGACAAAATAATTAAAGGGACACTGAACCCAAATTTTTTCTTTCGAGATTCAGATAGAGCAGGCAATTTTAAGCAACTTTCTAATTTACTCCTATTATCAATTTTTCTTCGTTCTCTTCAAAAAGAAGGCATTTAAGCTTTTTTTGGTTTAGAACTCTGGACAGCTTATCCACCAATCAGCAAGAACAACCCAGGTTTTTCACCAAAAATGGTCTGGCATGTAAACTTACATTCTTGCATTTCAAATAAAGATACCAAGAGAATGAAGAACATTTGATAATAGGAGTAAATTAGAAAGTTGCTTAAAATTTCATGCTTTATCTGAAAAAGAAAACAATTGGGTTCAGTGTCCCTTTAATAAAGGCAACTTTTTTGTTTTCTATACTTAAAGGGACATAATACTCATATGCTAAATCACTTGAAACTGATGCAGTATAACTGTAAAAAGCTGACAGGAAAATATCACCTGAGCATCTCTATGTAAAAATGGAAGATATTTTACCTCACAATCTCCTCAGCTCAGCAGAGTAAATTCTGTGTAAAAAGTTATACTCAGCTGCTGCCCAGCTGCAGGTAAAAAAACATATATGAAGAAATGAACAGCAGCCAATCAGCATCAGCAGTGCTGAGGTCATGAACTCTTTTACTGTGATCTCATGAGATTTGACTTAACTCTCATGAAATTTCATAGTAAGCTGAATAGGGAAATAATATGAGAGTGCATGAGGCTCATCCTTTCAGCTGTCCCAGGACAGACATACTAAAATGCTGCTTAGAAATCCTTTACAATGGGAGGTGGCTACTTAGGAACTTTTGAGGTAAAATATCTTTCTTTTTTACATAGAGATGTTCAGGTGATATTTTCTAGTCAGCTTTTTACAGCTATGCTGCATCACTTTCAAGTGTTTAAACATTTGGGTATTATGGCCCTTTAATTAAACATTTTATAGAACAATCTCAAACTGTTTAATGTCTGTTTAATGTGTCAGGAAGAGGACTGAGATACCGTAGAAGACATTGCTTTTAGGAGGCATGGAAGGGAACATTAGTACACGTGTAACATTTCTGTAAATGCAGTACAAATGCTTTTTTAGGTCACTTTAATACAAATGTAAAGTGATGGTAAACTCACTATAATGACAATGTTATTTCCTAAAGCTTTTATTACACATATACCTTGTATACTCTTATTTCTTTACTAATCAATGTTTAAGACAGAGTAAATTACTTTTTTTATTTGCAGGATTGCCTGTCCCTGGCCGCCTCCGTGTAAAAAATACTGATTGTGAAATTTGATTGAAATATGGCGCATCCAATAGCAGATGCACCATACGCCATATGTATTTGATCTTCAGCACGCTCCCGTGCCGCTGCTTTGAGGGCTCTGAATTAGCGATGCACACTGCGCAAGTGCAGTTATCAGATGAGCCGACAGCGGCCTCATGTAAACAGACTGTTATGTGAGGGATATGCAGTTATTCCCGCTATGAGCTTAACATTGTTCCTACCACAAGGCATGCCCGGACAATGCATAACCTGCACCAAGCTAAACAAGCCGCACTCACCGTTAGTTCTACCTCCCTGAGTGGGAGAGCTGAGTCTGTTATCAGACGAGCCGACAGCAGCCTCATGTAAACAGTCTGTTTACATGAGGCTGCTGTCGGCTCATCTGATAACTGCACTTGCGCAGTGTGCATCGCTAATTCAGAGCCCTCAAAGCAGCGGCATGGGAGCGTGCTGAACATCAAATACATAGGGCTATGGTGCATCTGCTATTGGATGCACCATATGTCAATCAAATTTCACAGTCAGTATTTTTTACACGGAGGCGGCCAGGGACAGGCAATCCTGCAATAAAAAAAGTAATTTACTCTGTCTTAAACATTGATTAGTAAAGAAATATGAGTATACAAGGTATATGTGTAATAAAAGCTTTAGGAAATAACATTGTCATTATAGTGAGTTTACCATCACTTTAGTTGTATTGAGGTAATAGTTTTTTTTATTAACCTCCATGTAATTATTATTATTTTTGTATGCATCAGACTTTGAAACAGCTGTAGTATTAAAGGGACAGTCAACACCAAAATTGTTATTGTTTAAAAAAATAGATAACACCTTTAGTACCCATTTCCCAGCTGTGCACAATCAACATTGTTAGATTAATATACTTTATAACATTTAAACCTCTAATTTTCTGCCCGTTTCAAAGGCTCTATTGACAGCCTCTTAATCACATACTTTTGTATTAGTGTTTCACAACAGGAGACTGCTAGTTCAGGTGGGCCATATAGATAACATTGTGCTCTCTCCCATGGAGTTGTGCAGGGCACAGCACTTATTGGCTAAAATGCAAGTCAATAGATAATAAATAAAAAGTAATGTGATTAGGGGGCTGTCAGAAGAGGCTTAGATGCAAGGTAATCACAGAGGTGAAAAGTATATTAATATAACCATGTTGGCTGTGCAAAACTGAGGAATGGGTAATAAAGGGTAATTATCTTTTTAAATAATGCAAATTTTGGAGTTGACTGTCCCTTTTAACAATTGTTACCTTGGCAAGAAAGTGGGTTGTTTGACCCCAATCAGTAATTATATTATTGCTGCAGTGGACATTTCCTTAGCAACATCCTTGGGTTTGCTATTTTCCCAGCTATATATAACCCAGACAGTAACTGCTTATCTTACACATACCCAGACACCCAAACAATATGGTACAGTTAAAAAACGTTTTAACCTTAAATACCAGTGATGATGAGATTTCTGCACTTCTGCATGTGACTGCTTTACTTTAGTACATGAATATACATTTATTTAAAAAAAAAGAACATTAAATTGCTTTTTAAAATGATTTATTTTAATTATAATGTAATGTAAAATTTAGGTTTGCTGGAAAGCAGGCTATTTATAAATTGATTTGCAGGATAACATTGGCAATTGAGTGGTAACCATTACCAAACTTGCTGACTTTTGACCTCTGGCATTGCAGGTCTCCTTACCTTTGTAAACTGTGCATATGTTAAGTGGGGGACACGAGTGCAGGATCTGTTCACTTATGCGAAAGTCATTGCCCTAATAGCCATCATCATTACGGGTATTGTTAAACTGTGCCAAGGTAAGAGTTTGCTGTTAACCCTTGTAAATAGCGTACAATAGTAAAAAAAATGCAATATATGCTTATTAATTATTTTGCATGAGTTTATTGTAATTAACCTCTTCAAATTTTGGTTTGTCTGCTAGGATTTATCCTGCATATTTGAAGGGACATTACACAAAAGTGTAAGTCCACCAACAAATGTTTAATGAAGTATAGTAAAACGATGTATGTTAATTATTCATTATGACTGCTTTTCCTGTAATTTACTGTGCAAATTGTGCTTTTCTCACTTCCTCAAGTGGGGTCAGGGACCTGGAGTGCAAAAAGTCTTCAACATTTACCTCAGAGAAGCCTCTGATTTTCCATAGCAAAGGAGATCAGGGCTTCTCAAGGGGTCTCCTTATAGCAAAGTTGTGCACATTTTGTAGCATTATATTATTACAGTAGTAGTGTACAGGTATGAAAGAGGACTTTCTATTTTGTAGCTAACAGGAAGTGCATGTGTGATTAAAACGGATTCCTCCCTTGTTGATATGTAAAATTCCTGCTCCTTTACTGGTGAAATGTGGCGCACGTCACAAGCATAAACAAAAAAAGGAAATTTATGTATTCCTCTCTGTAAACGAACATCAGTTTAACAACAAAAATATAAAAAAGTGCCCTCTCTTAATGTGACAAAGAAAATTCTACACTAATGGTTCTCTACTGGTAAAATATCTGTAACCTCTGTACAGTGTTTACACACATAAAATCTTGCTTCTAGCTGTGATGTATTGCTTGCTTATGAGCTAATTAGGACTGGCAAATATGTGTAGCTGACATGCTCATAGCATTGCGCTATTAGATACGATAAACATGCTTAAGATGGTTTTTAATAGAGCCTTAGTGGATTGCCCTGGAGTTCTAAAACCCTGCTTATAAAACATTTATTTGTCTACAGGTCATACATGTCTTAATTGCTGACATAACCTTTGGATATGTAAAACAAAACAAAAAAAACAACTGATTTTTGTGCTTCTCTTTTTAGGAAGCTGAATATTATAACTTAATTCAGATAAAGTCACACTTTATTTTAAAACATTAAAATTGATATACTTTTGCTTTTAAAGGGAAATAGAAGTGCAAAACATATGCTCAAATGTATTAGAACATTTTATTATTGCACTGTTGCTTGCATATAACTGTTTAAAAAACACATAGTTAAAGTCAGCTCCAGAGCAACAATGCATGACTGGGACTGATTTGGTGATTGGTGGCTATGCACATATTCTTCTTGTCATTGGCTTGTGTTTTTCTAAGTCTTAATAGTGTATTGCTGTTCTGTAGCTGTCTTTTTGTCCCCTTAATTGTATAAACACAAAAACATTTGTAAAAAGATTTATGTTTATAGCGGTTTCAGTAATTGTGGTAAAGCAGAAAGTCAAAGGCAGGCGTCAATAACAGGCTTATACTATGTACAATAATGGGCTAGATTACATGTGAAGCACTAAATTATTGCGCGCCCCATTAGCGGGCGAGTTATAATTAACTAGCCATTACAAGTGACTGGCTATTGCTACCGCAAGCTCGCAGTAGCAGTTAGCGCTTATAAAATTAACCAAAGATCAGATCTCTGGTTAATTTTATAAATGTGCCCCAAATGCCCCAAAAATACAGTGTAGTGTATTTTATTAAAAAAAATAATGATAGCAACATCCTTATTTTTTAATAAAATAATTGCACTAGTAGGCAGAATTTTGGGGGTAAAGTTGGCGGGAGTGGGGTATTAGAAAAAAAAACGGCACTAAAAAGTGCCTTACATTGCGGTGAATGGGAACTGTGTGTTCTCAGTAAATATATATATAATATATATATATATATATATATATATATATATATATATATGATTATATATTCTGTGTTAATATGTGTATATAAACATATTAACATAAATAATTATAAACATATATAGTTATATTTGCTGCAATCGCTGCGCTACAAACCACCTTTTCTGCGCTTAAGTTCTGATGCCTTCTCTGTCCTGTTTGCCAATAATATGGCCCATTATTGGCAAACAGAACAAGGCTAAAGTAAGAAAATTACAGGGTTCAGGAAACAGACAAGATTCAAGGAACAGAACTGTATGAAACAGAAGATGGTCCAGTGAACATAATCAAAAGAATATCCATATAGGCCCAAAATGTGGTTATAGGCTACAGCCCTGGCTTACTAGTAGCTTATGGATGTCAACATGACCACAAATAATGAAAGAAAATGCTTCATCAGACCTTTGCAATAAAGATACGTCCTTAATGTGCTGCCGCGAGGGTGCCAGAGTTCCTTAAAAACACAATTCTTTAATAAATCATCATTTAAAAGCCATACCAAGTAATTATTTAATTTATAGACTCCTGCTGCTATGTCTGGAAATCTTCATAAATGTAATCTATTAAATAATTTTATAATAGCATTAGTTTTAGGATGCTGTTAAAAAAATACAGTTAGCTAATAACAATGTTGAGGATTAAGGAGTTAAAGGTAACGTTCAGAACAGTCTATGTCACAGCACAGTAAATATATAAATATATCAGAAGAGAGAGAACAGCACTCCTGAGATAGAACAAAAGCTAGAATAACTTCCATGACTGTTCATTTTTATTGCAACTCAGTGTGCAGTCTCTTTTAGCACACTATGCCCCTTCACAGAGAAAAAATATCCTGTAGCATATCAGTCTGACCCTGCCCAATGACAGTCCAGCGTGGAAATTCCATGCAATTCCTCTCTGAACAAGGGAAGCAACAACCCCAGATGATCGTTTCGGCCTTCTGTGGGCCTCGTCAGTGAGGTGCAGTTGTATCTCTCATTTCCCCATTACTCTTAGGGCAGGGGTGTCCAAATTTTTTTCGAAGAGTGCCAGATTTGATGAAGTGAACATGTGCGAGGGCCGACCTTTTTGCCTGACATTCTTTTAAACCATTTAAATTAAATGCAAATGAACTATTTTATGCAAAGTTTATTGAAAACGGCATAATTTTTATTTTGTGACTTGGATGACAAATCTAAACAGGTGTTAAAGGGACACTGAACCCAAATTTTTTCTTTTGTGATTCAGATAGAGGCGCAGGGAGAAGGAAAGCCCAAATCTCGCGACGTCCGAGATCTCGCGAGATTTGTGCTTTCCTTCTTCCGGCTGATGACGTCAAGTCCCGCGGCGAGATATCCCAGGAGTCTTGAACGGCGCTCGGGGACTCACTGAGGGGACCATAAGATCTATATTTGGGCAACTTATCTGTGGGGCCTTATCAGTCCGGAACGCGTGCCGCAATTGGCCCGCAGGCCAGACTTTGGACATGCCTGTCTTAGGGAGACCAAAGAGTAATTTGCATAAATACCAGGAGAGAGAACAACACTCCTGAGATGGAACAAAAGCTAGAATAACTTCCATGCCTGTTCATTTCTATTGCAATATTTATGCAAATTACTCTTGAGTCTCCCTAAGAGTAATGTGGGAAACCAGACGTGGACTCCCTGCACACATGCCCTAGAGATAAGCAACTGCACCTCACTGACGAGGCCCCATGAGGTTGTTATTTCTCTTGTTCAGAGAAGAATTGCCTGGTATTTCGGTGCTGGACTGTCATTGGGCAGGGTCAGACTGATATGCTACAGGATATTTTTTTTCTGTGAAGGGGCATAGTGTGCTAAAAGAATGCGCACCCTGAGTTGCAATAGAAATGAACAGGCATGGAAATTATTCTAGCTTTTGTTCTATCTCAGGAGTGCTGTTCTCTCTCTTCTGATATTTATATATATATATATATATATATATATATACATATACACAAACACACATATATTCAATTAAGAACTGTACTGCAAATCATTTGCATGCAAAATAAATTTTGGCAGCAAAACTTGCAATATTTTGCAATCCAGGAACATACCCTTTGGAAGCCTTTCAAATATGTTTATCTACTTTGCTGTGACCAGTTAGGGGCAGATAATTAACTCCTAAAATTATCAAACAATCGCTGTGTAAAATGTACAGGGATGACTTTCTAAGTGTAATTACAAGAAACATGGAGACAAGAAATAAGGAAAGTATATTGCAAAGTTTTTATTTTACTCATATTGGGAACTCATTTTTAATGTATTTATTTATTGTAAGACTGGATTTTTTTTAATTAGGCGATATGCAGATGATTCCTGCAGAAGGTATATAATGTGTGGTTCATTTCCAGGATACACAGAGCACTTTGAGGACTCGTTTGCAGGATCTTCATGGGATGCTGGAGACATCTCACTTGCACTGTATTCTGCTCTCTTCTCTTACTCTGGCTGGGACACCTTAAACTTTGTTACAGAAGAAATTAAGAACCCAGAAAGGTAAGCAATGTATATACAAATTATTTATATGTAGCTGTATAAAAAGCCCATGAACATGTATCTCATTTTATCAGTGTATAATCATCATGTTAGTAGAGTATAAACACTTATAGCCCATCCCGTGTGTCTGTTCCAGTCAGTAGTGCTAGTTTCACAGGATGCGGGTACCAAGCCACACTTCTACTGTGTGTTTAAACCTTTTGCGGAAGCTTAAACACACTGTAGTGTAGGGTCGATAGTCTTAAATTACACGCTCTAACTAATTAGAGCATGTCATTTTTAGAATATTGTGGTCCTTTAATTATTAATGCAATGAATGTTAGCAAAAATAGTGATGTCAACATTTAAACTGCAAGTTTATGTACTAGTATGTTTCATACATGGTTTAAATTCTAATTTAGAAAGATAAAATATGTGTCTTACAATTAGCGTAATACAGTGATCAAACAATCACTTTGTAAAATTGTAGCAGTGTGAGGCTAATTAAGTCTGGAGTATGCACTTCCAATTCTTGTGGATGTGAAAAAAAAACATTTTTTATAGTTAGGTTACAGAAAAAGCAGACACAATAAATACTGGAAGTATATTGCTGTATTTTTTATTGTACATTAAACATTTTATGTGAAATCTCAGTTTTTCTTTTCACTTTAAATATAGTAAAAAAAACATTATAGTAAACTCAATTTTTTTATTGCTTTAAAGTAAGTTTTTTTTTTAATTAAAACTCTTCAATATACATCATTTATAACTTTTTCCTTCATCACTAAATAAATTCCATTTGAATATTAGATTATTTCCAAGCCCTTTGTGATACTCATTGTTTATGTCATATCACGGAGGGCTACCTGGGTAGCAGGCTCATGAATCAGCACGGGAGTGCACGCATGCACAGAAGGCTAACAGGGATGTCACTGAAATAAGAATAAGTGCACATCGACACTCCAGTATTGCTGACTGAAGTTCACATGATTGTTTACTAGTGCCCACCTAAGAGAGAAAAGAAAGGATTGATCACAGAGCTTATACATTTATATATATATATATATATAATTATTATTATTATTCTTTATTTTTAAAGTGCCAACAGATTCCGCAGTGCTGTCCATGGAGTACAACGATGAAACAATACAATATAAGACAACATTTTTCAGACACATACAAGGGGAATTGAGGGCCCTATTCCCATGGGAATTTACAATCTAAATGGGTAGGAGGATGGGAAACAGGAGGTGGGGACTGTAAAAATGATATTAGTGAGGAGATAGATGAGGGCAATTGTTAGGTAAGTGAAATTAATTTGTTACTGAGTCGGGTGATAAGCTTCCCTGAACAAAAAGGTCTTTAGGGAGCATTTAAAAGAGGACAGGTTAGGGGAAAATCTGACAGCTCGAGGAAGTGCGTTCCAGAGGGTTGGTGCTGCACAAGAGAAGTCCTGTTGTCTAGCATGAGGGGAGGTGATGGTAGAGGAGGCAAGGAGCAGGTCATTGTTGGAACTTAGGGTGCGGGCTGGACTATATTTGTTGATGAGGGAGGACAGGAAGGGTGGGGCAGCATTGGTGAGGGCTTTGTAGGTCAGGGTGAGAATTTTAAATTTAACTCTGCTGTGAATGGGGAGCCAGTGAAGGGACTCACAGAGAGGTGCAGCAGATACAGAGCATCGGGAGAGGTGGATTTGCCTGGCAGAAGCATTTAGGATAGATTGAAAGGGGGGGGGGGAGAGGGAGGCCAGTTAGTAGGTTATTATAGTAGTCAAGTCGGGAAATTACGAGGGAGTGTATTAGCTGTTTAGTAGTTTCAACGCTCAGAAATGGACGAATTTTGGAGATATTGCGTAGGTGGTTGCGGCAAGATGAAGAGAGCAATTGGATGTGGGGAATGAAGGACAGATTTGAGTCAAGTGTGACTCCAAGGCAGCGGACTTGGGGAGATAGTGGTGTCACCAACAGTGATAGAAAAATTAGAAACTGTAGTAGAATTAGAGTGGGGGATAAGAAGTAGTTCGGTCTTAGACATGTTTATTTTTAGGTGGTGAGAGGCCATCCAGGAGGAAATGCCAGCTAAGCAGTTGCTGATGTGAGAATTGACAGAAGGAGAGAGTGAAGGGGTGGAGAGGTAGATCTGGGTATCATCAGCATAGAGGCGATAGTTGAAGCCATAGCCTTGGTGAGGGCAGTCTCAGTTAAATGTTGGGGATGGAACCCAGATTGCAGGGGGTCAAGCAATGAGTTGGAGCACAGGAAGTGGGTTAGGCAACCGAAAACTAGTTTTTTAAGGACTTTTGAAGCTCGTGGAAGCAGTGATATGGGGAGGTAGTTTGCAGAAGAGTTAGGGTCAAGGGAGTGTTTTTTGAGGATGGGGTGACCTTTGAATGTTTGAAGGAAGATGGGAATGAACCGGTAGAAAGGGATAGGTTGAATATGTGAGTAAGAGCTGGAGTGAGGGTGGAAGACAGAGAACGTATTAGATGTGAAGGAATAGGGTCAAGTGGGCAGGTTGTGAGGTGTGAGGAAGACAATAAGGAACCCACTTCACTCTCAGTGGTTGGGGGGAGGGTGCAGAGAGTGGCAGAGGGGATGACTAAGAGCGAAGTTGGGAGATAGCAGTCTTGTGTTGGGATGTTGCTTTGGATGTTAAGTGTTTTAATGAAAAAGTAGTCAGCCAGGTCTTAAACACTAAATGCAGATGAAGGGGGTGGTGCAGGTGGGTAGAGGAGCGAGTTGAAAATGGAGAAGAGTCGTTAAGGGTTTGACGAGTGAGTAGATATAAGAGAAGAGAAGTAGGTTTGCTTAGCTAAGTGAAGGGCAGAGGTGGAAGAATTAAGAATGGACTTGTGTGTGTGTGTGTATATATATATATATATATATATATATATATGTATATGTGTGTATATATATATATATACACATCAGTGTCATAATTAGGTTTTGCAGTGCCCTGGGTACTTAAGGGCCTTGGATAGCAATAAAGGGCTAATTCTTGATGCATGTGAGAAGTGCCGTGCTGCTGCCTCCCCAGTCTGCCACACTAGGCAAATGCCTTGTCTGCCTAGGCAGTAATACACCCCTGATATATATTGAACAAGAAAGAGGAGGACTCTTGGTAACATTAAAGCCTTAATCATGCTGGCTGGCTGCTTTTAATATACATGTTTTGAAATAAAGGTGAAGTTTTAAAGGGACATTCCGGTCAAGATTTAAATGCACATAGATGGATTACATCTTTGAATAGAAACATATTTGCAATATACATGTATTGGCAAAATGCTTCTAGTAAAATTTATCATTGTTTTAGTGTTAACATTTTCTCTGCATGTGTATATAAAGCATAGCTAAATATTCTCAGTGCACCAGCATTTTAAATACTGCAGCTGCTCAGAACACCAGTGGGTTTTGTATCATATAAACAATGTGTCATGTGTTGAGTTTAAAATGCTGGTGCATGAAGCATACTTAAATACACTTTTGAAACAGTTATATCTTAAATTAGAAGCATTTTTTGCTAACACAGGTGTATTGCAAAAATGCTTTTATTCAAACCTGAAATGCATCCATGTGGATTCCAATTTTGGCTGGAATGTCCCTTTAATGTTGCCAAAAGTGCTCCTACTTCTTGTACTATAATTTGCATTGCTTGGGATGGAGTAGAATACATGGCAAAATCCCATTGACGCTGGGACTCCTGGAAGTGGAGAAGCCACACATGTGGCGCTGCAAAGTACAGGGATGACAGACAGGAGGCGGATCTGAAGGAGGGCTGTATAGGAATGCCGCAAGCACTCAACATAAAGTTTGAATGTGATGGTTGCGAGAGAAGAGTGGACGGTACTATTATTATTTGCTCGACAGTGCTGAGTTGGAAACGTCACCTAATTATAATATATTTATTTAGCCCACGTTTGCAGTACATATGAAAAAACATTATTGATGGGTATAGGTTGGGTAGAGTCAGAAGGGACAAACGCAAATTGAATTGGAGCTACTTGTGACTACAGGTACATCAAAGGGAACCTCATAATTGGGCTGTCATTAGGAGAGAGGGCATGTATCCGGGAAATACTGATTCACGCTCTGTTAAGGAGTACGCATGTGATCAGGAGCGAGCAAATGGGTAATTTATTATCATGCAGCGATTGGCAGTATTGAAATTAAGCAGTACTATGCCGTGCCCTACATTTATGGAGGATGTCTTAGGTTGTCCAGAGCAGAAAATATAGAAGTAAGTTTATATTCAAAAGTATAAAATGTTATTGCATTATATTTATATAAATTTGATTGTCTGATAATCTACTTTTAATAATGTATGTTTAAACATGGTCAACGAAAACAAAGTTTACTGGTCCTTTAAACCAGTGCAACGTCATTTACGTATATTACGTATATTATGTTTGCATTTTTTTTTACTACATTAGAGAGGCTTGAGTGAATACTGCAGTTGTGAAAATGCTTGTGCCACCCAGCTACATATTACACTGTGGGATATATTACTGTGCTTTAGTTTATCAAATTATTTATCTGCTAAACTTTGATGGTGTATTTTTTAGAAATACTTATTTACAAGACATTTCTGTTGTACTGCTATAGAATAAAATAATATATCAGTCAAATCATTTGTAAAATTAATGAACGTCCTTTTACTGCAATTTGTCTTCTAAAATCAAACTCCATACACCATTTGCCTTATCTGACCTTTAAGGGTAGATTTAACAAGCAGCGGATGCTGCATTCTATACGCATCGTGTCTGACTCGCCAGAAACGGAAGTCAAGAAGCAGCGGTCGCAAGACATCTATTAGGTGGCGGACTGAAATCATTCAGATCCGATACAATCGGGATGATTGACATCCCCTGCTAGTGGCTGAGCGGGTGAGCAAGGGGTAGCATTGCACAAGAATTTCACTAGAAATTCTTGTGCAATGTTAAATGCTGACAGCGTATGCACTTACATTGACCCATTAGTCTGGAGACAACAAGAATAGCCAATGTCATAATTTTACTATACAATGCATTGTTTTACAGTTGATATCAGTAAAAGGCAATTGGGGAAATGTGTGTAGCAGGGTGAGCCTTGAGAAGTCAGCAGGGTGCGTTTCAAGTAGTGAGAATTATGAAATCCTCAATTTTCAAAGCTAAACTGCACGAAAAGGAACAAAATAAATAATAAAAATATATTGCAAATTTGTTTCATTGCACATAACTAAACATTTTATATAACAATCTCAAGTTGTTTACTGTCCTTTTAATAAGTTCAGGAACTTATTTCTTTCTGGCATTAGCTGGTAACAGTAAAGACAAAATAATCGTGAATGAAGCTTTTTTAAGTGTTGCATCCCTGTATTGGTCTGAAAAGAACCAAACAAATATTTTAACAAAAACAACAAACCAGTTTTAAAAACATTTATTTTTATGCAGATGTTTTACAGTTCAGTACTATAGAATGACAAAAGAAGACCAATGGGGCGCCTCATGTGTAGATCCTCCAGACAATAAAAAGTGAAATATAAAATCAGCCAAATGGGTATTCACAATTTATTAGAGCACCCTTGTGTGCTAGTTGAAACAGACTGATATACTTAAGGGCGTATCAGCTCACCCACTTAGGGATTCCCAGACAGAAGTGTTCTAAAATGCAAGGAAAAACCCTACATGTGCACATCAACCAGATCAATGTGGCAATAATATTTAAAATAGCCAAATGGGTACTCACTTGGCTATTGCCTGATGAAACAGCCTGTTTGGGGCTGAGAAACGAGTTGCATGCTAAGGGGATACTGTGATACCCCCTAGTTTACTACTTGTTTTTATTATACTTTTTTTAATAAATGTAAAGTTTTTTTAATTTTTAAAAAACTAGTGTTATCATCTTTATTACTGTGTCCACTTTGATGTGGTTTGGTTGCACACCCGTGTGTCCATTTGGTCCTGCACTCAGCTTTACCTTCTCTGGAGACCCTGGAGTTGGTGAGCTGGTACACCATTCTAAATGTATCAATCCGCTTCTACTAGCACATAGGTGTGCAAAATGTGAGTACCCATTTGGCTATTTTAAATACTATTGCCACATTGATCTGGTTGATGTGCACATGTAGGGTTTTTCCTTGCATTTTAGAACACTTCTGTCTGGGAATCCCTGAGTGGGTGAGCTGATTTGCCCTTAAGTATATCAGTCTGTTTCAACTAGCACACAAGGATGCTCTAATAAATTATGAGCACCCATTTGGCTGATTTTATATTCCACTTTTTATTGTCTGGAGGATCTACACATGAGGCGCCCCTTTGTTCTTCTTTTGTCGTTCTACAGTTTATTCGGGTATATCCATGAAGAGGAGGCTGCCATCATCATTTCTTTTGGATCATTTTGAGGATATTTTCATCCTGCTGTTTTTCTCATTTTGGGCCTTATATTGCACCATTATTATTTATTATTATCGGTTATTTGTAGAGTGCCAACAGATTCCGCAGCGCTTATTGTTTGTATATGCACTCTTTTGTGTCAAAAATACTATATCATTGTATTATATTATATTTCCTATTTTTAATTGCTTTATGTACCCCCTGTTAGTCTAGTTCCTTGGTTTATATACAGTTCAGTACTACTTTCTTTAATTTTTGTTAAACACTATGGGCTAATTAATTGCGCACACGTAAACGAGCAAATTTGCCAGTTTATGGGTGCACGATAAAAACCCAGCCATTAGAAGTATTAGAAACATGCTGAGATCTGGATTTGCACAGATCTCAGTGTGTTTCACTTGCACAAGAGGATATTCGGCTCAAAAAAAAAAAAAGCTGAATACCGAAAGCAGCCTCCTACTTCCGTAATCGGCAGTGAACAAAACTGCGGAATGCACTTCTCTAATACATAGTAAATAAGGATAATAAAGTATGCAGACAACAAGTTACAGTGCTTCATAAGAATTGCTTGATCTTAGGATATCAGGTCCGTAGTGACCTAAAATCAATCAAAGCCTTTCAACATCTTTAAAGTCCAGGGGGGATATGTATCAAGCTGTCAACTGGATATATGCCGGAATTCCGCAGCGTAATTGTTGCGAGCTTGATCCGACCTAGTTATCAAAGCCTACAGACCGGCAAATGTTGAAATTTGTGATGTAACATACGATCCGCTGGTCTCAATCCGACGCAGATCGATGCTTACGTCATTACAGATGTTCCGAATACACATTCGGCTCTATTTGACACCTTTTCCTGTTTATCAAATTTCTAACAGGTACGCTCATGGCTATTCCGGCCCAGCGTACCTGGTTTTCAATCCACCACCCTGGAGGCCGCGGATGCCGAAGTCTTCATCCAGATGGCATCTTCTATCTTTATCCATCCGGCGCGGAGCGAGTCCATCCTAAAGACATCCGGCGCGGAGCTCCTCTTCAATATGGTCACCATCGTAAATTGGAACTTGAATGCAAGTGACGTCATCCAAGATGAAGACTTCGCCGGCTGGATGAAGATGGAAGAGGGCGCCTGGATGAAGACTTCTTGCTGGCTGGATAGATCCTTCAAGCTGGACTTCAATAACTGTAAGTGGATCGTTGGGGGTTAGTGTTATGTTTATTTAAGAGTTTTTTGGGTGGATTTTATTTTTAGATTAGGGTCTGGGCAGGTAAAAGAGCTAAATGCCCTTTTAAGGGCAATGCCCATACAAATGCCCTTTTCAGGGCAATGGAGAGCTTAGGTTATTTTAGATAGGGTTTTTATTTGGGGAGGTTGTTTATTTGGGTGGTGGGTTTTACTGTTGGGGGGTGTTTGTATTTTTTTTAAAAGGTAAAAGAGCTGATTTCTTTGGGGCAATGCCCCAGAAAAGGCCCTTTTGAGGGCCATTGGTAGTTTATTGTAGGCTAGGGTTTTATTTTATTTTGCGGAGGCTTTTTTATTTTGATAGGGCTATTAGATTAGGTGTAATTCTTTTTTATTTTTGATAATGTGTTTTTTCCCCCCTGTAAATTTTGTGTTTTTTATTTTTTGTAACTTAGCGGGGGGGGGGGGGGTTGTGGTAATTTAGTAATTTTTAATAAGGTTAAATAGTATATTTAAATAATTTGAGTAGGGTTAGGGTTTTTTAATATGTAATTTAGTAAATTTAATTGCTAGTTTAATTTAATTGTAGGATAATAGTTAGGGTAGGTTAATTAATAGTTTAAAATAGTTTATTTTAATTCTACAGGTAAATTTAATCTTAATTTAAAGTTATAGGCTTGTTAAGTTTAGGGGTTAATAGCTTAATTTAGTTTATGGCGATGTGGGGGACTGGCGGTTTAGGGGTTAATAGGTTTAGTTAGTGGTAGTGATGTGGGAGGCCAGAGGTTTAGGGGTTAATACATTTATTTAGTGGCAGCAGGGTCCGGGAGGGGCAGGATAGGGGTTAAACATTTTAGTATAGTGGCGGCGTTTAGTGACAGGGTATAAATAAAGTTGGTAAAAAGCCGAATAGATGCGAGATCGATGACGGCTAGTTAACAACAGTCCAATGCTCATCGCCCCATACTTGGTGCGCGTCTTTTTGCCAGCTTTTTTTATAAATATGGAGAGCGTATTGAGATACGCGGCCACGATGTTAGGCGAGCGTATTGATGCCGTCGAATGCAACAAAGTTGACGGCTTGATAGATATCCCCTCAGAAGCTATTGCAAGGTTAAAGAGATGCTCATCCTGAGTTCATACATGAATGATCGCAGTAGGAGCTGCAGACTATGATGAGGTATAAGAAATTAAATAAGGAAAAAAATAGAAAATTATATACACAGAACAACAAAACAAAAAGGAACATACATTTGCAAATGGTTCTCTGTAACGATAGAGCACAACGATTACACTGGTAAACTGTCTATTACAAATACAAACAGAAAGCGAAGCAGTCTGTCAGGACGAATAACCGCTCAGTAGCTTGTTCTATGGCCCGGTTGCCACCTGGGAGTAGCTGTTTTTAGCCCTATTGTGCTTTTCACATTATCAATATTTCTTCGTCCTCTTGGTATTTTTATTTGAAAAAGCAGGAATGTAAGCATAAGAGCCTGCCCATTTTTGGTTCAGCACCCTGAATAGCGCTTGCTGATTGGTGGCTACATTTAGCCACCAATCAGCAAGCACTACCCAGCTGCTGAACCAAAGGTGGGCCGGCTCCTATGCTTACATTGCTGCTTTTTCAAATAAAGATACCAAGAAAAAAAATTGATATTAGGAGTAAATTCTTATTTATATTATTGCTATCTGTATACCAAAGCTCAATACTTAGAGAGAACAACTGAAAATGAAAGGGACGGTAAACATCTGGAGATTTTTATATAAAATCTTTATTATATTTAATATTTAATTTGCCTGCTGTACGTTAAAAGACTTGAGTTTGAATTTCTGGTCACGTGTTGCAATTTTTTTGTGTCAGCATATGATGGTACATTTTCACAAAAGCGATACAATGTAATAGAAATTAGACATGTGCATTCGGCTATTTTGATCCTGTACGAATATTGAAGATGGTGGCCGCAAGTCACATTCGGCAATTTTCGGAGCCGGATTTTTTCTTGTGCGTTTTAGTGTCTTGCACTTTTACAAGAATAAATTCAGCTCCGAAAATTGCCGAATGTTGCTTGTGGCCACCATCTTCGATATTTGAATCGGTTCAAAATAGCCAATTGCACACGTCTAACAGAAATAATTACTTATAAATTACTTCCAATTATGGGCTAGATTACAAGTGCTCCCACTTGTGCATTAACTACACTAGACAGAGGCTTTTTGCACGCGTCAGATTGTGATTGTATTACCAGTTGAAAGTAAAAAGTTAGCGTGAGAGCAAAAACGCCACGCTTGCAAAAAATGAAACTTAAAATATTTGAAACGCGTTAATGTAGACTTTAATGGAGTGTGAAAACTAGATTAAAAAAAAAAAAACTAGCACCCATACTCATGGTCTAACCTGACCGTGTTTATTCAAGAGCACTAAACCTGACCTGAAATAATATTTCACATTCCAATGTTCCTCACATAGCAGCATATTTCTATATATATAACGGATGACTTTTTGGTAAAATATACATCTATACCTATATATATTTACAGTACATACACAGTTAAATACTTTATTAAGTATGAATATTACATAAATATGATTTTTCATGTTTTCAGGGCTCCAATACTCTCCCCCCTCTCTTTTGCTCTCTCTCTCTCTCTCTCTCTCCCCACTCTCTTTTGCTCTATCTCCCCCCCCCCCTGGTCTCTCTCTCTCCCCCCTCTCTTTTGCTCTCTCTCCCCCCCTCTCTTTTGCTCTCTCTCCCTCTCTTTTGCTCTCTCTCTCCTCCCTCTCTTTTGCTTTCTCTCTCCCCCTCTCTTGCTCTATCTCCCACCTCTCTTTTGCTCTCTCTCTCCCCCTCTCTTGCTCTCTCTCCCCCTCTCTTCCTCTCTTTTGCTCTCTACACCCTCTCTTACTCTCTCTTCCCCCTCTCTTTTGCGCTCTCTCTCTACACCCTCTCTTTTGCTCTTTCTCTCTTCCCCTTTCTTTTGCTCTCTCTCCCTCCTCTCTTTTGCTCATTCTCTCTCTCTCCCTCTATTTTGCTCTCTCCCTCCCCCTCTCTTTCTCTATCTCCCCCCCCCTCTCTTTTGCCTTCTCTCTTTCCCCTCTCTTTTGCTCTCTCTCTCCCTCTCTTTTCCTCTCTCCCCTCTCTTTTGCTCTCTCTCCCCTCTCTTTTGCTCTCTCTCCCCCCTCTTTTACTCTCTCCCCTCTCTTTTGCTCTCTCCCCCCTCTTTTGCTCTCTCTCCCCCCTCTTTTGCTCTCTCTCCCCCCTCTCTTTTGCTCTCTCCCCCCTCTCTTTTGCTCTCTCCCCCCTCTCTTTTGCTCTCTCCCCCCTCTCTTTTGCTCTCTCCCCCCTCTCTTTTGCTCTCTATCTCCCCCTCTCTTTTGCTCTCTCTCTCCCCTCTTTTGCTCTCTCTCCCCCCTTCCTTTTTCTCTCTCCCCTCTCTTTTTCTCTCTCTCCCCCCTCTCTTTTTCTCTCCCCCCCTCATTTGCTCTCTCTCCCCTCTCTTTTGCTCTCTATCTCCCCCTCTCTTTTGCTCTCTCTCTCTTGCTCTCTCTCTCCCCTTTCTTTTGCTCTCTCCCCTCTCTTTTGCTCTTTTTCCCCTTCTCTTTTGCTCTCTCTCTCCCCCTCTATTGCTCTCTCTCTCCCCCTCTATTGCTCTCTCTCCCCCTCTCTTTTGCTCTCTTTCCCCCCTCTCTTTTGCTCTCTTCCCCCTCTCTTTTGCTCTCTTCCCCCTCTCTTTTGCTCTCTCTTCCCCCTTACTTTTTCTGCACTATGTGCAGAATTATATAACATTATTTTGTGGGTTTACTGGCCCTTTAACGGTATATGAAACAGTGCTCCTTTAATAAAAAAAAAAAAATCTTAAATCAAAGTAAACATAAAAAATTTAGTGCAATGTTTTTGACCTGCGTAACAGTTTAACCAGAGCTCTTAAGTCGAGTTATCCCAACGCATGTTGAATTCAATTGTGCTCAAGCGAACGTGTTTACTTTCAACTATGAAAAAATCCAATATTGTGCGCCCACCAGTTAGCGCGCCACTTGTAATCTAGCCCTATGTGTCATCTCCTGCTTCTGGCTACCTATTTAATAAACACACTACAGAATAACCTCTATTGCAATTTATCAGAATTCAAAGCCATTCCTTTCTATTCTAGAAGCCCATGATAAACCATTTATTGCTTTTCAAGTGAATCTTTTACAAATGATTGCCTTTTCTACACTGTACGTATACAATTCTACAGCAGTATTTTTGCCTGAAGACATATTGTGAGCAGCATTTCACATTATTTTTGGACTTCTCTATATCAACAGCCTTGATAAATGTTAATTATAAAATTGTTCCAAATAATATATGTATATACAGTATAGACCTAATGTGTGCTTTTAGGACTTCTGGTGGGTGGGTTGACAAGGTGGCAAACCCTTGAGTGGTTGTGAGAACAGTAGATAAAGGTACCTATATAATTTTGCCTAAATCTGGTCCTCTGCCTCTCGAAATTTTTAGGAAATATTGTATTATTTGTGTGTTTAATAGTGGTCCATTAAGCTTCTATAATATTGATCTGTTTAGAAGCTGATCACAGCAGTATATAATAGGTGTTTATATTTAGTTTTTGTCTCCCCTACCTAACATGTAGAATCCAGCTCTGTCCTGTCATATTATAAGTGCCCTTTTGTTGTTTTTGTTAAACCTTCTTGAGTTCCCATCCTTCGATTATCGATTCACTCTTGATTGCAGTTTTGGCTCCCCATAGAGTTCTGTAAACACAGAGAACAGCACAGAGACGTCAGACTCAGTAAAACCAGTTTCTGAGCCCTAGGCTGCTTAATGACTTTAATCTGCAAAGAGTTGTGTAGCACGGAGCAGCTGCATGTTGTGGAACAAAGAGCCCCAGATTAAATCCATTTGTGTTCTGCCAGGGGATGTGAAGCACTGGTTACTATACCAATACATTTCTGTATAGCTGAGATGCCGGGATGAACTACAGGATCAGCTGTTTGTAGAACACAGATATCAGATATAGTATTAAAGGTACATAAAACCCAAGATTTAAAAGGACATAAGTTTTATGAATAGCTTTTACTGTGCACAAAACACTATCCCCTGTGCACCCTCATCGAAACACAGTTTCTGTTTTTCTATGTTTACTAGTGATGAAACAAATGGAATCATTGCAGATACAATATATGCTCTGTAAGTTAGAGGAGAGAAAGAAAAAGAGGTATCATGGCACACTGAAAGTGAGAGCCTAAATTAACACAATTGTTGTAGGCAAACACTAGGACGAGTAAATAGTTAAAATATAACTTTTATTAATTAGTTAATTAAAAAGAAAAAGAAAATATAAATGTATTTAAAATAGGGTATCGCTGGTAGTAAGTAGGTGTTTAAGTGAACAATCATAAATTATAGTGAGGAATTCAATCCTGTTTCTGAACCATCATATAAGCAGTGTAAATGATTAACGTGGACACATAGTGTGTCATATAACGTGCCACGTTTTACTATTGTAGAGTTCAATTACAACACTTGAAACTAATCGAATTGGTATATACCTTATACAAATGAACTACAAACGACCCCTAAAATGACATAGACTGTCATAATTCTGATAATTCGATTAAAACAGGGTATATCCCAAAAATGGAACATACAAAATTAAAACTAGTTAAAAAATAGCTCCTTTTGAGAAAAATAAAAATATATATATAAATATTATATTGGATAAACAACTATAATTAATAAGGCACATAAACCAAAACATAGGGGTCAATTAGAGGTTTAGGGAATAACCATTTAAAAAGGAGGTTAAGTTGTCCAAATGTTATGAGAATCGCATGTATTATATAGCAGTGTTTAGTTTGTTACAACCGCTATTAAATTATTCACAGTTTTCACAAAAAACCACTGCCACTGGATTCTCTAACAGAAAATTATCATATTGACCGTTAATTCAAGAGACCACCACTTTAGCACTATAGAGAATGTGTAGCAAGATATTGCTTAATGTATTTGTATTTAAATATACCATTCAATCAGTTTAATGCTGTTATGTAAATAGGATATAGCTCAAAATATTCACAACTATTAAGCTAAAGTTTTACTCTATTAAACTAGATTATACTAGTCATGTGTAGCAGCGTGTGCCACACCAGGTTTGCTAGTTTATGGACTCCCTACTGTAACGTTATAATCGAGATACAATTAACCAGATATAATAAATAGCCCCCAAGTTTAAGAAAAAGCCATCAGGCCAACAACAAATTAAATACTACAATTAAAATCTTTTAAAAAAAACAAATATTTTTCCCCAAGAGGAGCAGTGTGAATGCCTGACGCGCGTTTCGCCAACTGCTTTGTCAAAGGTGCCGAGTCTAAACACCCCTAATCTGCCCCCCCTACACCGCCGCCACCTATATTAAACATGCTAACCCCTAAACCGCCGCTCCTGGACCCCGCTGCAACTATAATAAATATATTAACCCCTAAACCGCCACTCCCGGACCCTGCCGCAACTATAATAAATATGTTAACCCCTAAACCGCTGCTCCTGGACCCCGCCGCAACTATAATAAATATGTTAATCCCTAAACCGCCGCTCCCGGACCCCGCCGCCACCTACATAATACCTATTAACCCCTATCCTGCCCTATGGGAAGTGTGTACACCTAACACCCTAACATGTACCGCAAGTCTAAACACCCCTAATCTACCCCCCCTATACCGCCGCCACCTATAATAAATTTATTAACCCCTATCCTGCGGATCCCGGACCCCACCGCAACTAAATAAATTGTTTAACCCCTAAACTGCCGCTCCCGGACCCCGCCGCCACCTATATTAAACTTATTAACCCCTAATCTGCCCCCCCTACACCGCCGCAACCTATAATAAAATTATTATCCCCTAAACCTAAGTCTAACACAGCCAATCAGATTTTTCCTACCTTAATTCCGATTGGCTGATAGAATCATATTCGGGGGCGCCGGTATAGGGGGTAGAACAGTGTAGTTTAGTGTGGGTGCTTAGTGACAGCTTATCAATAAAGCTGTAAAAAAGTCGAAGAGCAGCGAGATCGGATGAGTGATAACTATCACAGTCCACTGCTCATTGCCCCGTACTTGGTGCGCGGCTTTTTGACAGCTTTTTTGATAACTTTGGCGAGCGTTTTCAGGTCCGCGGCGGCGATGTGAGGCGAGCTTAGGCGGGCGTATTGGGGCCGGCAAAGGCAGGTAAGTAGACGGCTTGATAACTAGAGGCCTATGTGTCCACGTTAATCATTTACACTGCTTATATGATGGTTCAGAAACAGGATTGAATTCCTCACTATAATTTATGATTGTTCACTTAAACACCTACTTACTACCAGCGATACCCTATTTTAAATACATTTACATTTTCTTTTTATTTTTAATTAACTAATTAATAAAAGTTATATTTTAGCTATTTACTCGTCCTAGTGTTTGCCTACAACAATTGTGTTTATTTAGGCTCTCACTTTCAGTGTGCCATATGATACCTATTTTTCTTTCTCTCCTCTAACTTATAAATTATAACGGTATCCAGGCACTGCCCTTCAGTTATACACAGGTTTACCCTGCAGTGATTTTTTGAGAGTCCTATTTTGTTCCCACCACCATTTTCCCCCCTCATAAGGGGAAAACTTTTCTTTAAACAATATATGCTCTAAGCAGGCACGGTGTTTGACTACAGGTGCACTGGGCATATGTATATATACTACATGAGCTGTCAAAATGATCATCAGAATAGAAGTAGCTATTACTTGAATAGTTTTTGCTAATATATGTGTACTGTCAAAATACTTCTATTCAATCGCTGCTCATAACTGGTCTGCTGCCTCTGAGGCTGCGGTCTGCAATCTGCCCGATCCTATACGATCGGGTTGATTGACACCCCCTGCTACTAGCCGATTTGCCGTGAATCTGCATTGGCGGCATTGCACAAGCAGTTCACCAGAACTGCTTGTGCAATGTTAAATGATACGCTACAGACAATGATAAATTGGCCCCAAAGCATGCGATTTTCAACAATTTTATAATTTACTTCTGTTATCAATTTTTCTTCACTCTCTTGGTATCTTTTGTTGGGAAGCAGGGACATATGCTTAGGAGCCGACCCATTTCTGGAGCACAATATGGCAGCAGTTTCGCAAGAATTTCTATTCATTTGCAAGAGCACTAGATGGCAGCACTATTTCCTGCTCTGTAGTGCTTCAGATGCCTACCTAGGTATCTCTTTAACACAGACTATCATGGGTAATAAGCAAATTTGATAATAGAAGTAAATTGGAAACCTTTTTTTTAAGTGGCGTGATCTGTCTAAATCAAAAAAGAACATTTTGTGGGTTTCATATCCGTTTAAGTGGAAGACGGGAGCATCTGCTCCTAAAACCGTTTTTGGCAAGGTGTAAAAGATTGAGAAAGGATAGTGGCTTCTACAAAATGTCATTCAGGAGGGATGGACACATTCTGGTGATTCTGGCTCATTTGCCATATCTCATCAGTGGCATTGCATCTGGGTTTGTGACTTTGACTACATGTTAAACCCCATAGTTAAGCATATAGTGAAAAAGTGTATGTTTAAAATGAAACCATTTAATTGTATGGGCTTATTTGTCAGTCTGCATCTTCTCAGCCCTTGTGGTGCAGGCGTGCACAAATGAACGTGCAACCAACCACTGGTTCTTATCCTCTACTCTCATATGATGGGTTGCACAAGAGCAGGGGGCAGTTGTGCCTTTAATATTAACTACGCAAATACATGTGGAGAAGTGGCTTGATCAGTGGATTAGGTAAGGGGCATTAAACACTAAGGGGCAGATTACGATTGGAACGCAAAATTACAATTACGCGGGTGCGATATTTGTGCTCCACATTGTGCGCTGGTATTTGCAGTGCAGTGCAATGTGAATGCAACCTCGCGTTTGCATTGCTAGGAAGCTATGCGCTCAATAGAGCATTCTTCCATAGGCTTCAATGGGAGCCTTGTTCTCATTCCGTGAGACATGGCATGAGAACTGCTGCTAAGGGAGTAAGTCGCGCAGCGATGGCCAGCAATTTAAAATATATATGTATATGAATATATACACATATATTTATTTGCTAATATCTATATAAACACATATTAACACATAAATATATATGTATATAAACATATACATCTAAACTTATTGAGAACACACAGTACCCATAGACCACAATGTAAAGCCACACCGGACAACTTAAGCCCCAAAAATCTGCAGTTATGTAAAAAAAAAAAAAAAAAGATTTAATTGCTGGTTATTTATTGCGTACCCGCAAACAGGAAAATTTCCCCATTTGCGGGCTTACAATAAATTAGCGCTCCATTGTAATTTAGCCCAAAATACATTTTACAAGCTTAGTATTGAGGTTATTCTCTAACTCCCACACGACCACTCAAGCACAAACTAACTTTGTACTCGTCTGGTTAGAAGTCCTCTCGTAAAGGTTTAGGGCTAAATAAAAATTTGAACCAAACACAACATAAATACATTAAAATAAACAGTTACACTTATATACACTATATAATAAAAATCATTAATATGAATTAGGGTTGCACCGATACCGATACTAGTATCGGTATCGGTGCCGATACCAAGTATTTGCATGAGTACTTGTACTCGTGCAACTGCACCGATACTTAAACCAATACCTCCAATTCCTACCCATCTGCTTTTTTTTCAAACTGCATGTTCCCATTTCATTTTAAGCTGGAGTTGAGACTTAACTAAAAATTGTTCACTTCTGTGCATGTTCTGCTAATTTGCTGTTATTTGTATTATTGTATGTCAGAGCAGTGCTCCAAAAGCTGCTACTATACAGCTGGAAGCCTACCTGGGAGAGATCACTTTATTAGGTACTCCTGTTCAATGGCTTGGTAACACAAATTGCTAATCAGCCAATCACATGGCAGCAACTCAATGCATTTTGGCATGAAGACGACTTGCTGAAGTTCAAACTGTGCATCAGAATGGGGAAGAAAGGGGAAATAAGTAGCTTTGAACGTGGCATGATTGTGTGTGCCGGACAGGCTAGTCTGAGTATTTAAAAAAACTGCTGATCTACTGGGATTTTCACAGACAACCATCTCTAGGATTTACAGAGAATGGTGAGAAAAAGAGAAAATATCCAGTGAGTTGCAGTTGTGTGGATGAAAATGCCTTGTTGATGTCAGAGGTCAGAGAAGAATGAGCAGACTAGTTTGAGATGATAAAAAGGCAACAGTAACTTAAATACAACCAAGGTATGCAGAATACCATCTCTGATCGCACAACACGTCAAAACTTGAAGCAGATGGGCTACAACAGCAGAAGACCATACCTGGTGCCACTACTGTCAGCTAAGAACAGGAAACTGAGGCTACAATTTGCACAGGCTCACCAAAATTGGACAATAGAAGATTGGAAAAACGTTGCCTGGTCTTATGAGTCTTCATTTCAGCTGCGACATTCAGATGGTAGGGTCAGAATTTGGCATAAACAACATGAAAGCATGGATCCATCCTGCCTTGTATCAACGGTTCAGGCTGGTGGTGGTGGTGTAATGGTGTGGGGGATATTTTCTTGGCACATTTGGGCCCCTTAGTACCAATTGAGCTTTTTTTAATTGCCATGACCTAACTGAGTATTGTTGCTGACCATGTCCATCCCTTTATGACTACAGTGTACCCATCTTCTGATGGCTACTTCCAGCAGGATAATGCACCATGTCACAAAGCTCAAGTCATCTCAAACTGGTTTCTTGAACATGACAATGAGTTCACTGTACTCCAATGGCCTCCACAGTCGCCAGATCTCAACCCAATAGAGCACCTTTGGAATGTGGTGGAATGGGAGATTCGCATCATGGATGTGCAGCCGACAAATATGCAGCAACTGGGTGATACTATCAAGTCAATATGGACCAAAATCTCTGAGAAATGTTTCCAAAACCCTTTTGATTCAATGCCACGAAGAATTATGGCAGTTTTGAAGGCAAAAGGGGGTCCAATCTGGTACTAGCAAGGTGTACCTAATAAAGTGGCCAGTGAGTGTATATATAAATACAGTGGGGCAAAAAAGTATTTAGTCAGCCACCAATTGTGCAAGTTCTCCCACTTAAGAAGATGAGAGAGGCCTGTAATTTTCATCATAGGTATACCTCAACTATGAGAGACAAAATGTGGAAACAAATCCAGACAATCACATTGTCTGATTTCAAAATAATTTATTTGCAAATTATGGTGGAAAATAAGTATTTGGTCAATATCAAAAGTCCATCTCAATACTTTGTTATATATCCTTTGTTGGCAATGACAGAGGTCAAACGTTTTCTTTAAGTCTTCACAAGGTTGTCACACACTGTTGCTGGTATGTTGGCCCATTCCTGCATGCAGATCTCCTCTAGAGCAGTGATGTTTTGGGGCTGTCGCTGGGCAACACGGACTTTCAACTCCCTCCAATGGTTTTCTATGGGGTTGAGATCTGGAGACTGGCTAGGCCACTCCAGGACCTTGAAATGCTTCTTACGAAGCCACTCCTTCATTGCCCGGGCAGTGTGTTTGGGATCATTGTCATGCTAAAAGACCCAGCCACGTTTCATCTTCAATGCTCTTGCTGATGGAAGGAGGTTTGCACTCAAAATCTCACGATACATGGCCCCATTAATTCTTTCATGTACACGGATCAGTCGTCCTGTTCCCTTTGCAGAGAAACAGCCCCAAAGCATGATGTTTCCACCCCCATGCTTTACAGTAGGTATGGTGTTCTTTGGTTGCAACTCAGCATTCTCTCTCCTCCAAACACGACGAGTTGTGTTTCTACCAAACAGTTCTACTTTGGTTTCATCTGACCATATGACATTCTCCCATTCTTTGGATCATCAAAATGCTCTCTAGCATACTTCAGACGGGCACGGACATGTACTGGCTTAAGCCGGGGGACACGTCTGGCACTGCAGGATCTGAGTCCCTGGCGGCGTAGTGTTACTGATGGTAACCTTTGTTATGTTGGTCCCAGCTCTCTGCAGGTCATTCACTAGGTCCCCCCATGTGGTTCTGGGATGTTTGCTCACCGTTCTTGTGATCATTTTGACCACACGGGGAGAGATCTTGCATGGAGCCCCAGATCGAGGGAGATTATCAGTGGTCTTGTATGTCTTCCATTTTCTAATTATTGCTCCCACAGTTGATTTCTTCACACCAAGCTGCTTACCTATTGCAGATTCAGTCTTCCCAGCCTGGTGCAGGTCTACAATTTTGTTTCTGGTGTCCTTCGACAGCTCTTTGGTCTTCAACATAGTGGAGTTTGGAGTATGACTGTTTGAGGTTGTGGACAGGTGTCTTTTATACTGATAACAAGTTCAAACAGGTGCCATTAATACAGGTAATGAGGGGAGGACAGAGGAGCATCTTAAAGAAGAAGATACAGGTCTGTGAGAGCCAGAAATCTTGCTTGTTTGTAGGTTACCAAATACTTATTTTCCACCATAATATGCAAATAAATTCTTTCCAAATCAGACAATGTGATTGTCTGGATTTGTTTCCACATTTTGTCACTCATAGTTGAGGTATACCAATGATGAAAATTACAGGCCTCCCTCATCTTCTTAAGTGGGAGAACTTGCACAATTGGTGGCTGACTAAATACTTTTTTGCCCCACTGTAAATAAATAAATAAATGTGTGATGTGTTGCTGCAGCTAATTAATAAACTAGTAGTAAACTTATAGCTAGAAATAAAAAGTAACTCATTTCAGCATATACCACAAGGTAGTCCTCCTTGGCTTGTCAAGCCCAATGCCCAGTCTTAAAGGGACAGTCTAGTCCAAAATAAACTTTCATGATTCAGATAGGGCATGTAATTTTAAACAATTTTCCAATTTACTTTGCTCACCAATTTTGCTTTGTTCTCTCTGTATTCTTAGTTGAAAGCTTAACCTAGGAGGTTCATAAGCAAATTTCTTAGGCCTTGAAGGCCACCTCTTTTCAGAATGCATTTTAACAGTTTTTCACCACTAGAGGGTGTTAGTTCATGTGTTTCATACAGATAACACTGTGCTCATGCACGTGAAGTTATCTGAGAGCAGGCACTGATTGGCTAAACTGCAAGTCTGTCAAAAGAACTGAAATAAAGGGGCAGTTTGTAGATGCTTAGATACAAGATAATCACAGAGGTTAAAAGTATATTAATATAAATGTGTTGGTTATGCAAAACTGGGGAATGGGTAATAAAGGGATTATCTATCTTTTAAAACAATAAAAATTCTGGTGTAGACTGTCCCTTTAAGTACAATTGTTACAACAATAATGTGCTGTTGTCTGTTATTATTGTCACACACTGTCAAGAGTACATACATATTCTGCTTGGTGGAGGACAGAGGCTAAAGGTTAGGGCTTCCTCAGAGTCTGACACCATGTCCCACATCAGATGAATATGCTTGTCTGCATTCTGCCTGTGTGAAGTATCTTGCAGCACTCACAGTTTCCTGATGGTGACAGAACATACAAGCAGGATGTGCAGCCAAGCATATTCAGCTGATGTTTGAGCGGTCTCGTAGACTATTCACTGAGCTTGCTAGCCTCTAGTGCTACCCCATGATCACACTGAGTCCTAAGGGTAACAATGCGGGCAACTTACTTAAGCAAAGGCAAGGCAGGCACCTTCTATTGATGACTCCAAGTGCTCCACTTCCGCCCCGTCTGGGAACTTTTACTGCAGGCTTCAGCTACATAGAAATCCAAGCTGCAGGTCCTACCAGGAAAGCGGAGCAGATAACGGAGGTCCTACGTAGTGTATTCAGAGACTGACTCAATCCCAGTGCGTTACAGCTTAGCGCTTATCATGTAGTTTTAGGCATGGCCCCTGGACATCAATAAAAGGCCAATTCTTGATATGGGTTCCTGTAAAAAATCCCCCCCCCCCCCCAATTGACGCCCTAAACAATTGCCTAGTCTGCCTAGGCCATAATACGCCCCTGACACACACACATATGCTTACACATATAATTACACATATGCTCACACATATAAGTACACATACACACACACATATACCTTCACATAATTACACTCTCACATACACCTGTGCAAATAGATACACTTACAAATACTCACACAAATTCATATTTACACATATTGGTGTTTATATTATATATTTAATGCCCCTTACAAATTTAACTTACAATGATTTAAACAGTACAGTGAACAAACTAGATAGGGTAGAATTATGTTCAGATTTTTTTTTTATTATATTATATGCAAGGCTAGCATCTGAGCAAATACAGACAAAATATGAATATGCAGCAACCCAAAAACACTGAATATACAGTATTTGTTAAAAAAAAAGTGGTATGCCTGTCTGTGTAATCTGATACCTTACTCACACAGAGCAGATAGCTGAGTGCTGACTACTGAGCCACAGTGGAACATCATCTCTGATTATTACTTTAAGTTTGTGCTGAAAATGGTCAACTGGAGGGACACAGGAGAAGGCAGCAAAAATCCACGGGGGGGCAGTCACCCCCTTTTGCCCTTCCCTGCAGACGCCCATGAATATAATTAAATTGGAAAGTTGTTTAAAATTGTATGCTCTGTCTAAATCATGAATGTCTAATTATGACTTTACTGTCCCTTTAATGTAGCAAATAGTCACAGATTGACAGCTGTATGGAATAAGATTAAAGTAGATGAAGTAGTCAGGGGTGGACTGAGCAGTCAGGCATTGGGCCTTACACATAAGGTGGTCTCCTGGTGTGTTTCTTATGCTTACGGTTACTGTTTATTAAATGAGCTAGTGCAGCAGTGAAAGTTGAGCTACTCTAGCGGTTGTGATTGTGAGGGAGCAGGCGGCAGCAAGCAGGCAAAATTTAGTATGGGACATCTGCCCTATTGGCTCTGAACTGGGGCCTGCAGGAGATTATCAGGAGCTAGCACACTGCTGACAGCTGCATTAGCAGTAACTAAGCAGTTAAGTGTGGGCAGAGAGGATGCCATGTCCCTGGAGTGGGGACTCTGTGCCTGGACAAGGAAGTCTGTTGTCCTGGGTGCTCTGTAGTGTTGGGTCTGGCACTGGATGTTGGGGCCCTGTTAGAACTGTCTCTGGCTGTGGGGGCCCTGTAGTATGGCTTCCCTGTCTCTTGATGTTGGAGGGCCCTATCCCTAGGAATTTGGAGGCCCTGATGGGGTGAGGCAAGCAGGAGGTTGGTTGAGGAAGGGGCATAGGAGGCAGGTGGGGCATAAAGAGCAGCATGGGGGGCCTTCCCTAATTTATGCCCAGGGGACCTGGTTGGTCTCAGTCCGCCCCTAGAAGTAGTAATATTTTTATGCCCACTTTCTGTCAAAATGTAACCAAACTATTATAATTGCTCATTATCTACATACAATGCTCTGTAATAAGTACCATGTTTTGGAAGCATAAGTCATAATATGACTTTTAGAAAACTCTAAGGTAACAATATAGGTTATATAAACCATATCAAAGCAGTATCATTTAGAACATTATTTGTCATGTGTGAAGTAATTAGGATAATATACTGTGCTATATTTACTAAAGGTTAATTGGCACTTGTAATATATAGAAAAAACCCAGCATAATATACAAGGTAAGTGCATGAAAACTAGTAGAATGATTACAGTGGGCAAAAAATATCCTTTCACAACATTCATATTGTCATGTTAGCGCACATGAGAATATAAATGTATAGAAAAATTACATAAATACAGAAAAATCTATTTTCCTATTTAAACCTTTAGGGTACATGCTCTCTAGGTAATATATCCAGTAAGTATCTTTTTGTTTTTAAAAAATGTCTAGACACAGGGGCTTTAGTGTCTCCACAGCTAATATTTGATTATTATTTGAAAGATCAGGCACATTAAAGGAATAGATGATGTTGTGTCCAATCATCAGCCATGTTTATCTCAGGATCATCAGTGAATTGATCCAGAGCTGACTTTAACCTATTTTCTTATCCAGTATCCATTCCAGGTGAATAGTTGATTTATGTCTTTGCAGGGGTTAAAGCAAACACATAATTACATGGAAGCTTTTGTGAGAGAATTTGTGAGAGAATACAATGCACTTTAATATTAGAGCATTTAATTATTGTATTGTTATGTATGACTGTCCATTAGTCCTACATAACAATACAATGATAAAATGCTTCCATGTAATTATGTGTTTGCTTTAACCCCTGCAAAGAGATAAAACAAGTGTCCAAACAATTATTCACCTGGAATGGATACTGGATACTGGATAAGAAAATAGGTTAAACACATGGTTAAAGTGAGTTCTGGATCATCAATTCACTGATGATCCTGGGATAAACATGGCTGGTGATTGGACACTGCTCCCATACTAAGTAGTCCTATTCAGCTCAGGATTTATTTATTGCCGGTCCAAAGCTGACTTTAACTATTTCTTTAACCACAGTGAAGAGGATGAAGTAATGCCTGATACACTGCTGACACTAAATTTGGCTAGTGATTGACAACTACTTACATATGATGCTCCTAATTGGCTTAGTGGCCTATTCAGCTCAGCACCAGTAGTACTTTGCCATATAACAAATATGTGTTTAACCCTAAAAAATGGAGCAAGCAAAAGTGAAGCTTTATGTCACTTTAAAATTATTAAATAAAAAAATATATTTGTATAGGTAATAGGTATGCTGCTGAATTGTGACTCTACAATAATAAAATGCACTAATAACAAAGTTCATTGAATTTTCTCACAAATGCTTCCATGAAATTATGTGTTTACTTTAACCACTGCAAAGAGATAAAAACAAGTGTCCAAACAATTATTCACCTAGAATGGAAACTGCTTGGTTGATTAAATTTGCATTTAGTTTGAGTTAATGGGGAAAAAATAATACATATATATATATATATATATATATATATATATATATATATATATATGGGGGTGGAGGTGGGTGGCATTGTTGGCGGGTTATGGTGTCGTAGTGGGGGATTGGGGGGGGGGGTGTCAAAATGAACCCTCGCCTGTGTAGACAAAAATCCTTGCACCGGCCCTGGGAAAGATGTTTCCTCAGACAGATTCTGATATGACGGCCTTTAAATTTAAGCTTGAACACCTCCGCTTATTGCTCAAGAAGGTATTAGCGACTCTAGATGATTGTGACCCTATAGTGGTTCCAGAGAAATTGTGTAAAATGGATAAATACTTAGAGGTTCCTGTTTACACTGATGTTTTTCCAGTCCCTAAGAGGATTGTGAATATTATTACTAAGGAGTGGGATAGACCAGGTATTCCGTTCTCTCCCCCTCCTGTTTATAAGAAAATGTTTCCCATATCTGACACCATGCGGGACTCGTGGCAGACAGTTCCTAAGTTGGAGGGAGCTATTTCTACTCTGTCTAAGCGTACAACTATACCTATCAAAGACAGTTGTGCTTTCAAAGATCCTATGGATAAAAAATTAGAGGGTCTCCTGAAGAAAATTTTTGTTCATCAGGGTTTTTCTCTCCAACCTTTTGCGTGCATTGTTCCTGTAACTACTGCAGCTGCTTTCTGGTTTGAGACTCCATTAGAGGAGATTATGGACAGAATCAAGGCCCTTAAGTTGGCTAATTCTTTTATTACAGATGCCGCATTTCAGACTTCAATAGATTGAAAGAAAATAATAATTCACATGTAAACAGTTCAATTAAATGTCCCCTTTTAGATGTGCAAAAATACAATATCAATGTCCCTTTACAATATTAAAAAAGTAGAGTACTAAGTGACCTGAACAGAATTTACAGAAATTATTCAAAATGAAGGGTAAAAGCTCTACATAGTCATACACACACACATGCACACACACAAATACACACATACATACATATGCACACACTCACACATGTATATGCACACACACATATGCACATATATATGCACACACACAAACACATACACACATACATACATATGCACACACTCAAACATGTATATGCACAGACACTCACATATGCACACACTCACTCACACACACACACACATATGCACATACACACCCATACATATGCACACACTCACACATATGCACACACACAAATACATACATATGCACACACTCACACATGTATATGCACACACACACACACATACATATGCACATACACACACATATGCACATACACACACATACATATACACACACATATGCACACACTCACACTCACACACATGCACACACACACAAATACATACATATGCACACACTCACACACATGCACACACACACACACACACATACATATACACACACATATGCACACTTATTTTAACCCCTGCAGCAGATGACAGTCACTGTGAATCCAGCTCAGAAAAAGAAGCGTATTATTGTTCCAGATTATACTTTAGCTAAATGCATACATGTAAAGAGTTATAGATTAAGGCTTAGCATGGATTTATTTAGGGTGTGACCAAATAACTACTATTATTTAGTCTTGAAAACTACTGAATTCACGGTGGGGTGGAAGGAATGGAACACTGCATTTGTTCAAAAGTCAACCAACCACAACATTGGCAAGGAAGCATGTTGGAATGTTGAGGGAAGCCAATAAACTATAAACTTCAAGGTCACACACCCTGGAGGCTACTACAATGGAATTGTGCTTACTGAATGTGCTCCCGCTTGATATAAGCATGCCTTTAGAGAAGTAAGCTTCTGGCCAGTTTGCCAGGTGTCAAGTCATTACTTTAGACTGTATGGTGACTTAGCACCTGGAAGTTGTTGAGGCTTGTCTTGAACAATGTAATACTTTGATGTGAGTAGTATAAGCTAACACTATCATATGAATTACTATTCTAGATACTGTTAGAAAGATTGTGGCCATTGCAATGAAAACTAGAATACACTTGACACAACATCTATACTTCCACATAACAAACACAATCTAAATACAGTCATACTTCTCAGATAACTACTTCATGGCTTGACAAATACAATGTGCCATAGATAGGCCTTGGCAACCGTTAAACTGCACAGCTGCACTTAAACCCATTGAATTGTGGTCACAGTGAAATCTTGGCCTCAGAAGCTGCTTCCCTTGTTTTTATAGACTGCAAAGACACATGTGATTTCTGCCTGGTTTCTATGAAAATGCATAGGACAGGCTCATTGTTGTACCCTACAATATTCCTTCCCTCTCCCTTCAGTTCCCTAGACACAGCACTGTATTAGGAAGAGGCAGCCACAGTGGACAATAGCAGACACATGTAGGGGGGCAATCAGGTGTTTTGCTCACTGCTTCGTGTGTGCCCCCCGGCCCCCCTGCCCAAGCTCACACGCTGGCTTACCGACCATTGTGCGCGCCTTCACAGTGGTGCGGACACTGCTAATGAGTCTGACCGTGCTGCTCCTCTCTACTGCGGCAGACTCCCAGATGTCCCAGACAGACCCCTACTGGCTAGACTGCATGAGCAGTCACAAGCCGATACACGTGCAGTCAGTCAGGAGGAGGAGGTGGCCGACTCTAGGCTTTACTTCTGCCCTGGGCAGTGGGCCCCCTGCTCTAGCCTAAGTATCTGGGCAATAGTGTGCGGCGGCGTGCCAAAATGGCAAATGAGTCTGGATGGCAGCGAACAAAAATAAATAAATTTAAAATTAAATAAAAAAGAAAACAACAAAAAACCTATCTGTAGTTGGGCCACCCTGTGGGAAGGACCTCCTGGGCCCGGTCGCGACCGTCGCATCACCGGTAGTTCTGTTCCTGGAAGGTTGTTTAAAATTATATTCTCCATCTGAATCATGAAAGAAAAATATTGGGTTATATGTCCCTTTAAGGTATCTGTACATTACAGTGCTGATAAGACAACAAAATGGTGGTACTCAAAGCAAGTTATAGCTAGATAAATGATTTTTATACTTTTTTGGGGGGGATGTAGGAGAAGATTGTAAATGAAAATAAAAATGGTCCTGATTCAAACAGTAAAGATTGATTGTTAAATAAAAACATTCAAATGCTGAAACATCTTGTATTGTAAATATGATAAATTGTTATTCAACATGTATATAAAGTTGTTTTACTAACATCTTGTTCTTGACATGTGCGGAGAAAGAGATTGGCTAATTACCACTTTGAGACAAGCCTACCCTAAGGGTTAAACCAACAGGTGAATTTTAAACCTATTAACCAGAGGAAGCTCTATTGATTGATTGGCTCTCCTTATAAATAAAACAGCTTGTAAAACTATTTGTGATCTCTGAGAAGTGTGCCTGGGGGCACAGGAAACGCATCAGGTCATTTGCTGGTATGACATATACTTAAAAATGGTGTATGTACTTTTGATACAATAAATATTGGACTTTTAATTGCATCTGGATGAAGTCTGCATACCCCCTTTTTTATTGGTAGCTATAGGTAGATAAAGATAGCAAAACTAGTTACAAAAAACAATAATTAAAGTCATTTTCATTACAGTTCAAGAAAATTCTACCCTAACATGTTGTTGTTTATAAATATAAAGAAACACAATCAAGTCTAATCAAGTCTAAGTCTAATCTTCTCTTATTAGATTATGATGATGTTTTTGGCCATGCCCTATTTCGGTTTAAAGAAACACTGCTCTTTTCTTCATACTCATTATTCTTTCTTTTTTTTATGTATCTGCACATGCTTAGTAAAATGTATAAAGTATATGAAACATGTCTACATTTTATCTACTTCACATTTTAAGACTACACTTTTTCTGCTTAAAGGAACCTGCCTTTGGCCATTGGTATTTCCATGCCTGTTGTAACCGTCATCTATATCCTGACCAACGTGGCTTACTACACAGTGCTGGACTTCAATGCTGTTGTCAGCAGTGATGCTGTGGCAGTGGTAAGTTTTTCAGTTTGATACAGACACCTACCTGTGATGTACTAAGGCCAGTTACATGTCCATACTAGGGCATTAAGTCAGATATATATATATAAGAGATAGTGAAGAAAAAAGTGCTCTTATTTTACTTTTAAATGTCACAATCCACATTGAATAATGGAGGAGGAAATGTGTAATTATTTGGTATATTTTAGAACTTGTTGTTATAAGGAATGAGTTTGACATTTTAGTTAAATTAGCAGTGGACGAAGTATGAGCTGCTCGTACCCTTTATTTAAATAATCCCTGATTTATTTTCCATGTAGCGTGAACACTCTGCTGAGAAGAAGCACACAGGTACAAACCCCATGCCATAATGAGCTTGCACTCTAATGTTACTTGCAACTGGCACTAAACCATAAACTCCCACTTCAGAGGGCAGAAGCGCATCATTAAATGTCTTGCAACACATTCTGTTCGCTTTATAATTTAAAGGGATCATTTATGTAAAAATCTGGGCATTCTCCCCTCATCCACTCCTAGGGCCTGCAGAATACATTTACAGAGAACATAGTTTCAGGAGATGGCTAATTTATGTTTTGGGCTAAGAACTGTAATTTGGTAGACAAAGATGGCTACCTGTTTGATGATAAGAAATTACATTTTACCTATTGCTCTGAGGCTTCAATGCACTACGGGCTTACACAGTTTGTATATCCTAAATACTGTATATCTTAAAATAATTTGAGCAGCAGTTTCTAACACAGCTATTGTCTCTTAATTAAGAAATAGCTGCTTGTCTCTAACCACACAGTTTCCTATCAATACATTAAGCAAAGCAATTTTCAGATGCTTTTCTTAATCCCTCTTCAATTTTTTCTTATATCTTCTGAAGACCTTTAATTCTCATAATTATGATTTTCCTTGCACTATCCTCTTTTTTTTCTTCTCTGCTCCTGACTTTCAACTTCACAAATAGTGAGGTCTTTCTGTTTTGTACACTCCACACTCAAATGTTCTCTCTCCATAACAACTTCCATTGTAACCCTGCTTTGGTCTTTTCTCAGACATTTGCTGACATGGTCTATGGAATATTCAGCTGGACCATTCCAGTGGCTGTGGCTTTGTCTTGCTTTGGTGGTCTCAACTCCTCCATCCTCGCTGCCTCCAGGTAAATGGTCCATCTTATGAAGTACATTAAGAATTTACAGTTCCTTGTAGATCTCTGCATTAGAAGGATTTTACTATCCTTGTTCTTGTCTTGGTGCTCAGAGTAATATATTTCAGGATCAGAGTTTCATGTAGCAGCAGAGAGAGTTTCTTTCCCCTACACCCATGTGTGCACATCCACTGAAGCACCTATTCTTCTACTGGGGTTTTTTATGCAACTAATCTTTTTGTCTCTGTGTCTCGTTCCTCACACTTGCTGTGGCTATCTCGAAAAATTTCTGTCTCCTCTTTTCATTACAATATCTTCCTACCCTGGATTGCTCTTTCTTGAAATAATTTTCTCCATATTTGCTATTACTGTCTGACTTTTCCCCAGCAGACTCTTTTCTTGCTCTTGTATGTCTCTGCACCCAGTTGCACTTGGTATTTCTCCTTCCTTGCCCCTGACAGTCTTGTTCCTTCCTTGACCCTGGCTTGCTATCTCCTCAACTTTTTATTGGCTTTCTACTTTGTTTCTTGATCGTCATTTCTTGATATTTCATCTACTTTGCAGTCTTGATTCTTCTTTATAGCTCAGCTTTACCCTTATTGTGTCTGTTCTTCACCATATCTGTCTCTCTTCTCTCCTTTTTTGTATTCTATCATCATGTCATGCATAGATGTATAACTATAATTTTTGTTGCCAACATCCCTAGACTTTTTCTCTCTATAATACACTTATGTACTCTTTTGTTGACTGAGTCCTCTGTAGACATGGAGGAATGTTTCATCACATTGGGCGAAAATGTCTGCTTCTTTCTCTTTATATAAACCACAAGAGTGTAGTTTGGACTCAAGGGAGATTTATTGCCAAAAAAATCACATGTGCATAACAAAATGCACTTAATAAATAGCATTCAGGTAGATTACAAGTTATGCGCTTTAGAGGGTATTTAACGAACGCAACAAAAGTTGCGTTATTTCACCCTCCATAGCGCTGCCATTACAAGTTTTGAAACAGCCGCCTTGTGCCTGCGATATGGTTGCGTTGAGCTCCATGCCTCACAAAATACAAGCGCTGTTTTGACATGTTCATGCTAGCCAATAGGATGAGAGCTTCTAAAATTCTATTGGCTGTTCAAATCAGACAATAGAATTTCAGTAGCTCTCATCATATTGGCTGATTTGAACAGCCAATAGGATTTCAGTAGCTCTCATCCTATTGGCTGATTTGAATTTCCAAAATCAAATCAGCCAATAGGAATGCAAGGAACGCCATTTTTAAAAGGCTCCCTTGCATTGAAGATTCAGTATACAATGGCGACCGTATGAAGAGGATGCTCCGCACCGAATGTCTTCAGAATGGACCCACTCCAGGATGAAGATAGAAGACGCCGCCGGGATGAAGATAGAAGATGCCGCCTGGATGAAGATAGAAGACGCCGCCTGGATGGATAAAGACCTCGCCACCTGGATAAAGTCTTCTCACCGACTGGATGTCCGGACTTCAGAAACTGTAAGTGGATCTTCAGGGGTTAGTGTTAGGATTTTTCAAACTTTTTTGGGTGAGGTTTTTTTTAAGTTTAGGGTTTGGGCTTTTCTTAAAAGAACTAAATGCCCTTTTAAGGGCAATGCCCATACAAATGCCCTTTTCAAGGCAATGGGTAGCTTAGGTTTTTGTTAGAGTTAGGTTTTTTTATTTTGGGGGGTTGGTTGAGTGGTCCCCCCTTTTAAGGGCTATTGGTAGTTTATTGTAGGCTTTTTCTCCTGTTAACTGTAGTCAGTCCACGGGTCATCCATTACTTATGGGATATTAACTCCTCCCTAACAGGAAGTGCAAGAGGATCACCCAAGCAGAGCTGCTATATAGCTCCTCCCCTCTACGTCATACCCAGTCATTCTCTTGCACCTAACTAATAGATAGGATGTGTGAGAGGACTGTGGTTGTTAAACTTAGTTTTTATTTCTTCAATCAAAAGTTTGTTATTTTAAACGGCACCGGAGTGTGTTGTTTTTTCTCAGGCAGCATTAGAAGAAGAATCTACCTGAGTTTGTGTATGATCTTAGCGGACGTAACTAAGATCCATTTGCTGTTCTCTGCCATTCTGAGGAGCGAGGTAACTTCAGAACAGGGGACAGCGGGCAGGTTCACCTGCAAGGAGGTATGTTGCAGTATATTATTTTCTAAGGAATGGAATTGACTGAGAAAATACTGCTAATACCGATGTAATGTAAGTACAGCCTTAAATGCAGTAGTAGCAACTGGTATCAGGCTGATATGTATGTATGTTTACACTTAAGTATTTCTGGGGAATGGCACTTCACTGGGAAAATACTGTATACATATAACTTTTAGCCTAATCTGCAGTGTGAGCGGCTAGCAGCAGGCTTTTTAATAACATTTCATAATTTATATTTTAAACGTTTACTGGCATGTTAATCGTTTATTTATCGGAGGTACTTGGTGAATTTTTTTTTTTTTTTCGCGTTATTTTCCACATGGCTGTCGTTTGTTTTGAATTAAATCAGTTTACTGAGCTTCCCTCACTGTTGTATTATGAGTGGGAGGGGCCTATTTTGGCGCTTTTATTGCGCAGTAGAAAATCAGTCACAGTCTGCCTTTTTCTCCCTGCATGATCCAGGACGTCTCTACAGAGCTCAGGGGTCTCCAAAACTAGTTTTGAGGGAGGTAATCACTCACAGCAGACCTGTGAGACTGTGCTTTGACTGTGATAAAAACGCTTATATTTTCAATTGTTATCCGTTTTTTGGTATTAAGGGGTTAATCATCCATTGCTAGTGGGTGCAATCCTTTGCTAACTTAATGCATTTACTGTGAAAATTTGGTTTCTATAACTAATCCGGTTCATTGTTATTTCAACTGTGACAGTTTTTGTGTGCTTCTTAAAGGCACAGTAACGTTTTTTATATTGCTTGTAAATTTATTTGAAAAGTATTTTCCAAGCTTGCTAGGCTAATTGCTAGTTTGTTTAAACATGTCTGACACAGAGGAATCTCTTTGTGCAATATGTTCAAAGGCCAATGTGGAGCCCAATAGAAATTTGTGTACTAATTGCATTGATGCTACTTTAAATAAAAGCCAATCTGTACATGTCAAGAAAATTTCACCAGACAACGAGGGGAAAGTTATGCCGACTAACTCTCCTCACGTGTCAGTACCTGCATCTCCCGCTCAGGAGGTGCGTGATATTGCGACGCCAAGTACATCAGGGCGGCCATTACAAATCACTTTACAAGACATGGCTAATGTTATGACTGAAGTTTTATCTAAATTGCCAGAACTTAGAGGTAAACGCGACCACTCTGGGGTGAGAACAGAGTACGCTGATAATGTTAGAGCCATGTCTGATACTGCGTCACAATTGGCAGAACATGAAGACGGAGAGCTTCATTCTGTGGGTGACGGATCTGATCCAAATAAACTGGACTCAGACATTTCAAATTTTAAATTTAAGCTTGAGAACCTCCGTGTATTATTAGGGGAGGTATTAGCGGCTCTGAATGATTGTAACACGGTTGCAATCCCAGAGAAATTATGTAGGCTGGATAGATACTATGCGGTACCGGCGTGTACTGACGTTTTTCCTATACCTAAGAGGCTTACAGAGATTATTACCAAGGAGTGGGATAGGCCCGGTGTGCCCTTTTCCCCCCCTCCTATATTTAGAAAAATGTTTCCAATAGACGCCACCACACTGGACTTATGGCAGACGGTCCCTAAGGTGGAAGGAGCAGTTTCTACTCTGGCTAAGCGTACCACTATCCCGGTGGAGGATAGCTGTGCCTTTTCAGATCCAATGGATAAAAAGTTAGAGGGTTACCTTAAGAAAATGTTTACTCAACAAGGTTTTATATTACAACCCCTCGCATGCATTGCGCCTGTCACGGCTGCGGCGTCATTCTGGTTTGAGTCTCTAGAAGAGACCATTAGCTCAGTTCCATTGGATGAAATTATAGACAAGCTTAGAGTCCTTAAGCTAGCTAATTCATTTATTTCTGATGCCGTAGTACATTTAACTAAGCTTACGGCTAAGAATTCCGGATTCGCCATTCAGGCGCGCAGAGCGCTGTGGATAAAATCCTGGTCAGCCGATGTGACTTCTAAATCTAAATTGCTTAACATACCTTTCAAAGGGCAGACATTATTTGGGCCCGGTTTGAAAGAAATTATCGCTGACATTACTGGAGGTAAGGGCCATGCCCTGCCTCAAGACAGAGCCAAACCAAGGGCTAGACAGTCTAATTTTCGTGCCTTTCGTAACTTCAAGGCAGGAGCAGCATCAACTTCCTCCGCTCCAAAACAGGAAGGAACTGTTGCTCGTTACAGACAGGGCTGGAAACCTAACCAGACCTGGAACAAGGGCAAGCAGGCCAGAAAACCTGCTGCTGCCCCTAAGACAGCATGAAGTGAGGGCCCCCAATCCGGAAACGGATCTAGTAGGGGGCAGACTTTCTCTCTTCGCCCAGGCTTGGGCAAGAGATGTCCAGGATCCCTGGGCGTTAGAGATCATATCTCAGGGATATCTTCTGGACTTCAAAGCTTCTCCTCCAAAAGGGAGATTTCATCTTTCAAGGTTGTCAGCAAACCAGACAAAGAAAGAGGCGTTTCTACGCTGTGTACAAGATCTTTTGCTAATGGGAGTGATCCACCCGGTTCCGCGGTCGGAACACGGACAAGGGTTTTACTCAAATCTGTTTGTGGTTCCCAAGAAAGAAGGAACCTTCAGACCAATCTTGGATTTAAAGATCCTAAACAAATTCCTAAGAGTTCCATCGTTCAAAATGGAAACTATTCGGACAATCTTACCCATGATCCAAAAGGGTCAGTACATGACCACAGTGGATCTAAAGGATGCGTACCTTCACATACCGATTCACAAGGATCATTACCGGTACCTAAGGTTTGCCTTCCTAGACAGACATTACCAGTTTGTAGCTCTTCTCTTCGGGTTGGCTACTGCTCCAAGAATCTTCACAAAGGTTCTGGGTTCTCTCCTGGCGGTACTAAGACCGCGAGGAATATCGGTAGCTCCGTACCTAGACGACATTCTGATACAAGCGTCAAGTTTCCAAGCTGCCAAGTATCATACAGAGTTAGTACTGGCATTTCTAAGGTCACATGGGTGGAAGGTGAACATAGAAAAGAGTTCTCTATTGCCACTCACAAGAGTTCCTTTCTTAGGGACTCTTATAGATTCGGTAGAAATGAAAATTTACCTGACAGAGGACAGGTTAACAAAACTCATAAATGCTTGCCGTGTCCTTCATTCCATTCCACACCCGTCAGTGGCTCAATGCATGGAGGTAATCGGTTTAATGGTAGCGGCAATGGACATAGTTCCCTTTGCACGCCTGCATCTCAGACCACTGCAATTGTGCATGCTAAGTCAGTGGAATGGGGATTACTCAGATTTGTCCCCTATGCTGAATCTGGATCAAGAGACCAGAAATTCTCTTCTATGGTGGCTCTCTCGGCCACATCTGTCCAAGGGGATGCCCTTCAGCAGACCAGATTGGACGATTGTAACAACAGACGCCAGCCTGCTAGGTTGGGGCGCTGTCTGGAATTCCCTGAAGACTCAGGGATCATGGACTCAGGAGGAGAGTCTCCTTCCCATAAACATTCTGGAATTAAGAGCAGTTTTCAATGCCCTTCTAGCTTGGCCTCAGCTAGCAACTCTGAGGTTCATCAGGTTTCAGTCGGACAACATCACGACTGTGGCTTACATCAACCATCAAGGAGGGACAAGGAGTTCCCTAGCGATGATGGAAGTCTCAAAGATAATTCTCTGGGCAGAGTCTCACCTATCAGCGATCCACATCCCAGGCGTGGAGAACTGGGAGGCGGATTTCCTAAGTCGCCAGACTTTTCATCCGGGGGAGTGGGAACTTCATCCGGAGGTCTTTGCCCAAATACTTCGGCGTTGGGGCAAACCAGATATGGATCTCATGGCGTCTCGCCAGAACGCCAAGCTTCCTTGTTACGGGTCCAGGTCCAGAGACCCGGGAGCGGTCCTGATAGATGCTCTGACAGCACCTTGGACCTTCAAGATGGCTTATGTGTTTCCACCCTTCCCGATGCTTCCTCGATTGATTGCCAGGATCAAACAGGAGAAAGCATCAGTGATTCTAATAGCGCCTGCGTGGCCACGCAGGACCTGGTATGCAGATCTAGTGGACATGTCATCCTGTCCACCTTGGTCTCTGCCTCTGAGACAGGACCTTCTAATTCAGGGTCCTTTCAAACATCAAAATCTAATTTCTCTGAAGCTGACTGCATGGAGATTGAACGCTTGATTTTATCAAAGCGTGGACTTTCGGACTCAGTAATTGATACCTTAATACAGGCTAGGAAACCTGTTACCAGGAAAATTTACCATAAAATATGGCGTAAATATTTACACTGGTGCGAATCCAAGAGTTACTCATGGAGTAAGGTTAGGATTCCTAGGATATTGTCTTTTCTACAAGAAGGTTTAGAAAAGGGTTTATCTGCAAGTTCTTTAAAGGGACAGATCTCAGCTCTGTCCATCCTTTTACACAAACGTCTGTCAGAAGTTCCAGACGTTCAGGCTTTTTGTCAGGCTTTGGCCAGGATTAAGCCTGTGTTTAAGACTGTTGCTCCACCGTGGAGCTTAAACTTAGTTCTTAACGTTTTACAGGGTGTTCCGTTTGAACCCCTTCATTCCATTGATATCAAGCTGTTATCTTGGAAAGTTCTGTTTTTAATGGCTATTTCCTCGGCTCGAAGAGTCTCTGAGTTATCGGCCTTACATTGTGATTCTCCTTATCTGATTTTTCATTCAGACAAGGTAGTTCTGCGTACTAAACCTGGGTTCTTACCTAAGGTAGTCACTAACAAGAATATCAATCAAGAGATTGTTGTTCCATCATTGTGCCCTAACCCTTCTTCAAAGAAGGAACGACTTCTGCACAATCTAGACGTAGTCCGTGCCCTGAAATTTTATTTACAGGCAACTAAAGATTTTCGCCAAACTTCTTCCCTGTTTGTCGTTTATTCTGGACAGAGGAGAGGTCAAAAAGCATCTGCTACCTCTCTCTCTTTCTGGCTTCGTAGCATAATACGTTTAGCCTATGAGACTGCTGGACAGCAGCCTCCTGAAAGAATTACAGCTCATTCTACGAGAGCTGTGGCTTCCACGTCGGCCTTTAAGAATGAGGCCTCTGTTGAACAGATTTGCAAGGCTGCAACTTGGTCTTCTCTTCATACTTTTTCCAAATTTTACAAATTTGACACTTTTGCTTCTTCTGAGGCTGTTTTTGGGAGAAAGGTTCTTCAGGCAGTGGTTCCTTCCGTGTAAAGATCCTGCCTGTCCCTCCCGTCATCCGTGTACTTTTAGCTTTGGTATTGGTATCCCATAAGTAATGGATGACCCGTGGACTGACTACACTTAACAGGAGAAAACATAATTTATGCTTACCTGATAAATTCCTTTCTCCTGTAGTGTAGTCAGTCCACGGCCCGCCCTGTTTTTTATGGCAGGTCTAAAATTTAAATTAAACTCCAGTCACCACTGCACCCTATAGTTTCTCCTTTCTCGTTTGGTTTTGGTCGAATGACTGGGTATGACGTAGAGGGGAGGAGCTATATAGCAGCTCTGCTTGGGTGATCCTCTTGCACTTCCTGTTAGGGAGGAGTTAATATCCCATAAGTAATGGATGACCCGTGGACTGACTACACTACAGGAGAAAGGAATTTATCAGGTAAGCATAAATTATGTTTTTTATTTTGTGTGGGCTTTTTTATTTTTATAGGGCTATTAGATTAGGTGTGATTCTTTTTTATTTTTGATAATTTAGTTTGTTATTTTTCGTAATTTAGTGTTTGTTATTTTTTGTAATTTAGTATTTTTTATTTTTGTAATTAGATACATTCGGCTAGATTACAAGTCTTGCGTTATGAGTAAAAAAGCAGCGTTAAGCCTCATAACGCTGCTTTTTTACTACCGCTGGTATTATGAGTCTTGGAGATTTAGGGGCACCACACAATTTTTGGGCCTTACCGCAAATCAAATTACGCAAAAAAAAATTCTAAGTAAATAGAAAATGTATTAAAAAATCACAAGCATATGATGGTATCCTATCTAAACTAGAGCAAAAGAAGTTAAAATCAATAAACATTCAACATACTAAAACAAAGGTCATTATTCTACAGCAATATGAGCAATCAATACCAAATGTAGGACCTACAACACCCAACTGCACTAAACTATAAATAAGCATTGTCTAGGCCAGACATTCTCAAACATGGCCCTCCACATTTCCCATGATGCTCAGCCAGTATATCAGCTGGCTGAGCATCATGGGAAATGTGGTTCCAAAACCTCTGGAGGGCCAAGTTTAAAGGATGTCTAGTCTAGGCAGATGTACAGTATGTAATCTTAAACATCTTAGACCAGTGTATACATAAGTACAAAAGGGCATTATTATTATTTAGGATGGCAACACTCAGCTGCACAGTGACCCCTCCAAAGACCTACGAAGGGCTTTGTCTAAGGCAGGTAAACGTGGGATCTATGCAGTACCAAGTAATGTACACACAAACAGTTAACCATATAATATAAACAGTGAATATGGATCAAAATTCCATGAAATCAATAAATCTCTCATTAATATGCAATTTAGTGCATCATATTCAATCACCGTTGTGTCTCATTATAATGTAAACAGACCATCCATGTCAATCATTGTCTCAGATGTTCCACTGATTGCTTTATATGTTCAGAAAGAATGTCAATACTCACAGTTGCATATGTGCTTTTTTACACACTGTCCATATCAACACTATCCCCAACATCTGCCATTTAGTGACACCACTCTATCTTGCACTTAGCTTTATGTCAAGTCAGCGTTCCAAATTTGCCAGACACACAGCACCTTCGTTATGTGTCACGTGGCCACTGTCCACCAATAGGCAACACGTCTTTCATACTCTGTGCATATCACATTCGGTCTTCATCAGGGCTAATGCTTACACATGTTTTTCCTTCTTTTAGGCCCATATTTTGGCCGAACCCCCTGAGTTGTGAACTTACACATTAAAGACACATAGCTATAAAAAATGCAACACAATTTTGTTACAAAATTACTTCTAAATTGTCATAGTTAATTTAATCACTTCCAGATAAACAAAACAATCTTTAAATAGGAAAGCCTTCAATTTAAAGGAAACATGTAAACTCTTATTTTCTCATTCAATCTATATATCTATCTACTTTCCTTTTGCAGCAGACATTTACCTTGGTCCCCTCCACATCTATTTGTAATTCCTAAGTCAATTCCAATAAATTTTAAACTATCTGTTTTTTGGTCATGATATTTTTTTAAGTGTCTTGCAACACTACTACTAGCCATTCTGCCTTTAATTATATCATCTCGATGCTCACCGATCCTTACTTTTAACACACACATGTTTCCTATGTAAAAAATAGGGCACAGATAATTTAATAGGTAGATTACTCCTTCAATTTCACAGTTAATGAAGAAACTAATGTCATAAGCTCTGCCACTAACTGTAATTTTTTTAATCTGATCCATAAAATCACATACTACACATTTTCCACAGATGAAACTTCCTTTTATTTTAAAATTGGAAAGCCAATTTGATTGTGGAATGGTAGCTACAAATTTACTTTTCATCAATGTATCCTTCAGATTATCCTTCTAGCTGTCATTAATGGAACAGGACTCACCATTCAAGCTACATTTTCATCTAATTTTAACAGCCATCAGTGTCTCATTAAAATCTCTCTTAATAGAAGTCCAATGGCAATTATATTTCTCCAACATAGGTGTGTCCGGTCCACGGCGTCATCCTTACTTGTGGGATATTCTCTTCCCCAACAGGAAATGGCAAAGAGCCCAGCAAAGCTGGTCACATGATCCCTCCTAGGCTCCGCCTTCCCCAGTCATTCTCTTTGCCGTTGTACAGGCAACATCTCCACGGAGATGGCTTAGAGTTTTTTAGTGTTTAACTGTAGTTTTTATTATTCAATCAAGAGTTTGTTATTTTAAAATAGTGCTGGTATGTACTATTTACTCTGAAACAGAAAAGAGATGAAGATTTCTGTTTGTAAGAGGAAAATGATTTTAGCAACCGTTACTAAAATCGATGGCTGTTCCACACAGGACTGTTGAGAGGAATTAACTTCAGTTGGGGGAACAGTGAGCAGACTTTTGCTGCTTGAGGTATGACACATTCTAACAAGACGATGTAATGCTGGAAGCTGTCATTTTCCCTATGGGATCCGGTAAGCCATTTTATTACAGACAGTAAATAAGGGCTTCACAAGGGCTTTTTAAGACTGTAGACATTTTCTGGGCTAAATCGATTTATATATAAACATATTTTATACTCCATAGCCTTGAGGAATTATTTTAATCTTGGGAATTTTGTAAAATAACCGGCAGGCACTGTATTGGACACCTTATTCTCTAGGGGCTTTCCCTAATCATAGGCAGAGTCTCATTTTCGCGCCTGTATTGCGCACTTGTTTTTGAGAAGCATGACATGCAGATGCATGTGTGAGGAGCTCTGATACATAGAAAAGACTTTCTGAAGGCGTCATTTGGTATCGTATTCCCCTTTGGGCTTGGTTGGGTCTCAGCAAAGCAGATACCAGGGACTGTAAAGGGTAAGGGTTAAAGCTTCCAAATTTGGTGTGCAATACTTTTAAGGCTTTAAGACACTGTGGTGAAATTTTGGTGAATTTTGAACAATTCCTTCATACTTTTTCGCAATTGCAGTAATAAAGTGTGTTCAGTTTAAAATTTAAAGTGACAGTAACGGTTTTATTTTAAAACGTTTTTTTGTACTTTGTTATCAAGTTTATGCCTGTTTAACATGTCTGAACTGCCAGATAGACTGTGTTCTGAATGTGGGGAAGCCAAGGTCCCTTCTCATTTAAATAGATGTGTTTTATGTGACACAAAATTTAGAGAAAATGATGCCCAAGATGATTCCTCAAGTGAGGGGAGTAAGCATGGTACTGCATCATCCCCTCCTTCGTCTACACCAGTCTTGCCCACACAAGAGGCCCCTAGTACATCTAGCGCGCCAATACTCCTTACTATGCAACAATTAACGGCTGTAATGGATAATTCTATCAAAAACATTTTAGCCAAAATACCCACTTATCAGCGAAAGCGCGACTGCTCTGTTTTAGAAAATACTGAAGAGCATGAGGACGCTGATGATATTGTTTCTGAAGGGCCCCTACACCAGTCTGAGGGGGCCAGGGAGGTTTTGTCTGAGGGAGAAATTTCAGATTCAGGGAAAATTTCTCAACAAGCTGAACCTGATGTGATTACATTTAAATTTAAGTTGGAACATCTCCGCGCTCTGCTTAAGGAGGTGTTATCCACTCTGGATGATTGTGAGAATTTGGTCATCCCAGAGAAACTATGTAAAATGGACAAGTTCCTAGAGGTCCCGGGGCCCCCCGAAGCTTTTCCTATACCCAAGCGGGTGGCGGACATTGTAAATAAAGAATGGGAAAGGCCCGGTATACCTTTCGTCCCTCCCCCCACATTTAAAAAATTGTTTCCTATGGTCGACCCCAGAAAGGACTTATGGCAGACAGTCCCCAAGGTCGAGGGGGCGGTTTCTACTCTAAACAAACGCACCACTATACCCATAGAAGATAGTTGTGCTTTCAAAGATCCTATGGATAAAAAATTAGAAGGTTTGCTTAAAAAGATGTTTGTTCAGCAAGGTTACCTTCTACAACCAATTTCATGCATTGTCCCTGTCACTACAGCCGCGTGTTTCTGGTTCGATGAGCTAGAAAAGGCGATCACTAGTAATTCTCCTTCTTATGAGGAGATTATGGACAGAATCCGTGCTCTCAAATTGGCTAATTCTTTCACCCTAGACGCCACTTTGCAATTGGCTAGGTTAGCGGCGAAAAATTCTGGGTTTGCTATTGTGGCGCGCAGAGCGCTTTGGTTAAAATCTTGGTCAGCGGATGCGTCTTCCAAGAACAAATTGCTTAACATTCCTTTCAAGGGGAAACGCTGTTTGGCCCTGACTTGAAAGAGATTATCTCTGATATCACTGGGGGCAAGGGCCACGCCCTTCCTCAGGATAGGTCTTTCAAGGCCAAAAATAAACCTAATTTTCGTCCCTTTCGTAGAAACGGACCAGCCCCAAGTGCTACGTCCTCTAAGCAAGAGGGTAATACTTCTCAAGCCAAGCCAGCCTGGAGACCAATGCAAGGCTGGAACAAGGGAAAGCAGGCCAAGAAACCTGCCACTGCTACCAAGACAGCATGAGATGTTGGCCCCCGATCCGGGACCGGATCTGGTGGGGGGCAGACTCTCTCTCTTCGCTCAGGCTTGGGCAAGAGATGTTCTGGATCCTTGGGCGCTAGAAATAGTCTCCCAAGGTTATCTTCTGGAATTCAAAGGGCTTCCCCCAAGGGGGAGGTTCCACAGGTCTCAATTGTCTTCAGACCACATAAAAAAACAGGCATTCTTACATTGTGTAGAAGACCTGTTAAAAATGGGAGTGATTCATCCTGTTCCATTAGGAGAACAAGGGATGGGGTTCTACTCCAATCTGTTCGTAGTTCCCAAAAAAGAGGGAACGTTCAGACCAATCTTAGATCTCAAGATCCTAAACAAGTTTCTCAAGGTTCCATCGTTCAAAATGGAAACCATTCGAACAATTCTTCCTTCCATCCAGGAAGGTCAATTCATGACCACGGTGGATTTAAAGGATGCGTATCTACATATTCCTATCCACAAGGAACATCATCGGTTATCTAAAATTAAAAATTATGAATGGCGTAATTGCAATACTAAATAAAAAAACATAGTCTTATTTATGCAATCTGAACATACACACACACTAGTAATATAACAGATTAGATGTATAATATAATCTTCCAATGTATCGAATGTAAGTATGCAAGTATGAGTGTTTTAACATAAATGTATCCTTGTATATAACCCTTTGCTGTACTGATCTACAAAAAAGCAAAATGCTGCTACAAAGTATTAAAGCCGTTTTGAATGACAGATTTCTCTACCAATGACATTCACTACCAGGGCGGCCAAATTCTTATAAATCAGCACAGCCACTGACGTGACGTCAGCACCCGGAAGAAGCTCCATGCTGCTGTATTGAAAGGAGTGAAACGAGCTTTAAGACTCGTCGGTTTGCAGCACTTTGTCAGAGGACCCTTTGCCTGACTGTGGTCTACCCCTTGTCTCATCTGGATATTTCTGTGTCTCAGGAGCTACAATTCAGGGTAGAGCAACCGCGTGAAAAAGACAGGTACTCCAATGAACTGTTATCTATTTGCACTTTACACATGCCTGTGAAAAAGACGCGGCGAGGGTAAGCTCCCCTTGACTCCTGATGACCTCACGCTACTATGTACATTTAGACATGAAGGGGTAAGACTGTATCCACTTGGTCTGTGCATCTTTAAGGACATGCACTATACTGCGGATTACAATTATATATCACCTATACATGCAAAGTGACGAACATTTGCCTATTTTTGTATACTGGTGCACCAGTCCCTTGCACGGCCCATCTGACATTTTTATGCATCTACTATATCCCTGTATGTATGTGATTGTATGTTTGGATGTATGCACTTATTTAATGTAACTTTATTAAATTTATTTGTATTTCAAGAATTCGCCTTAGTCTTTTACTCATTATATACAGCTGTGCTCTCTTTTGCCTAGACTTTTAGTTACCTGTATTTTAGGTTTCTACTCTCTTATTTACGTTGTTAGATATTCACTTTTCTAGGATGCACCTGTATCTTTTATTTGACTAATTAAGAGTGCTACTCACCCTGTTTTTCTTGTGTCGAACATCATCGGTTCCTAAGGTTCGCATTCCTGGACAAGCATTACCAGTTCGTGGCACTTCCGTTCGGATTAGCCACTGCTCCAAGGATTTTCACAAAGGTACTAGGGTCCCTTCTAGCGGTGCTAAGACCAAGGGGCATTGCAGTAGTACCTTACTTGGACGACATTCTGATTCAAGCGTCGTCCCTTCCTCTAGCAAAGGCTCACACGGACATTGTCCTGGCCTTTCTCAGATCTCACGGATGGAAAGTGAACGTAGAAAAGAGTTCTCTATCTCCGTCAACGAGGGTTCCCTTCTTGGGAACAATAATAGACTCCTTAGAAATGAGGATTTTTCTGACAGAGGCCAGAAAAACAAAACTTCTAAACTCTTGTCAAATACTTCATTCCGTTCCTCTTCCTTCCATAGCGCAGTGCATGGAAGTAATAGGTTTGATGGTAGCGGCAATGGACATAGTTCCTTTTGCGCGCATTCATCTAAGACCATTACAACTGTGCATGCTCAGTCAGTGGAATGGGGACTATACAGACTTGTCTCCGACGATACAAGTAAATCAGAGGACCAGAGATTCACTCCGTTGGTGGCTGTCCCTGGACAACCTGTCACAGGGGATGAGCTTCCGCAGACCAGAGTGGGTCATTGTCACGACCGACGCCAGTCTGATGGGCTGGGGCGCGGTCTGGGGACCCCTGAAAGCTCAGGGTCTTTGGTCTCGGGAAGAATCTCTTCTACCGATAAATATTCTGGAACTGAGAGCGATACTCAATGCTCTCAAGGCTTGGCCTCAGCTAGCAAAGGCCAAGTTCATACGGTTTCAATCAGACAACATGACGACTGTTGCGTACATCAACCATCAGGGGGGAACAAGGAGTTCCCTGGCGATGGAAGAAGTGACCAAAATCATTCAATGGGCGGAGACTCACTCCTGCCACTTGTCTGCAATCCACATCCCAGGAGTGGAAAATTGGGAAGCGGATTTTCTGAGTCGTCAGACATTACATCCGGGGGAGTGGGAACTCCATCCGGAAATCTTTGCCCACATTACTCAACTGTGGGGCATTCCAGACATGGATCTGATGGCCTCTCGTCAGAACTTCAAGGTTCCTTGCTACGGGTCCAGATCCAGGGATCCCAAGGCGACTCTAGTAGATGCACTAGTAGCACCTTGGACCTTCAAACTAGCTTATGTATTCCCGCCGTTTCCTCTCATCCCCAGGCTGGTAGCCAGGATCAATCAGGAGAGGGCATCGGTGATCTTGATAGCTCCTGCGTGGCCACGCAGGACTTGGTATGCAGACCTGGTGAATATGTCATCGGCTCCACCATGGAAGCTACCTTTGAGACGAGACCTTCTTGTTCAGGGTCCGTTCGAACATCCGAATCTGGTTTCACTCCAACTGACTGCTTGGAGATTGAACGCTTGATCTTATCAAAGAGAGGGTTCTCAGATTCTGTTATTGATACTCTTGTTCAGGCCAGAAAGCCTGTAACTAGAAAAATTTACCACAAAATATGGAAAAAATATATCTGTTGGTGTGAATCTAAAGGATTCCCTTGGGACAAGGTAAAAATTCCTAAGATTCTATCCTTTCTTCAAGAAGGATTGGAGAAAGGATTATCTGCAAGTTCCTTGAAGGGACAGATTTCTGCCTTGTCTGTGTTACTTCACAAAAAGCTGGCAGCTGTGCCAGATGTTCAAGCCTTTGTTCAGGCTCTGGTTAGAATCAAGCCTGTTTACAAACCTTTGACTCCTCCTTGGAGTCTCAATTTAGTTCTTTCAGTTCTTCAGGGGGTTCCGTTTGAACCCTTACATTCCGTTGATATTAAGTTATTATCTTGGAAAGTTTTGTTTTTGGTTGCAATTTCTTCTGCTAGAAGAGTTTCAGAATTATCTGCTCTGCAGTGTTCTCCTCCTTATCTGGTGTTCCATGCAGATAAGGTGGTTTTACGTACTAAACCTGGTTTTCTTCCGAAAGTTGTTTCTAACAAAAACATTAACCAGGAGATAGTCGTGCCTTCTTTGTGTCCGAATCCAGTTTCAAAGAAGGAACGTTTGTTGCACAATTTGGATGTTGTTCGCGCTCTAAAATTCTATTTAGATGCTACAAAGGATTTTAGACAAACATCTTCCTTGTTTGTTGTTTATTCTGGTAAAAGGAGAGGTCAAAAAGCAACTTCTACCTCTCTCTCTTTTTGGATTAAAAGCATCATCAGATTGGCTTATGAGACTGCCGGACGGCAGCCTCCTGAAAGAATCACAGCTCATTCCACTAGGGCTGTGGCTTCCACATGGGCCTTCAAGAACGAGGCTTCTGTTGATCAGATATGTAAGGCAGCGACTTGGTCTTCACTGCACACTTTTACCAAATTTTACAAGTTTGATACTTTTGCTTCTTCTGAGGCTATTTTTGGGAGAAAGGTTTTGCAAGCCGTGGTGCCTTCCATTTAGGTGACCTGATTTGCTCCCTCCCTTCATCCGTGTCCTAAAGCTTTGGTATTGGTTCCCACAAGTAAGGATGACGCCGTGGACCGGACACACCTATGTTGGAGAAAACAGAATTTATGTTTACCTGATAAATTACTTTCTCCAACGGTGTGTCCGGCCCACGGCCCGCCCTGGTTTTTTAATCAGGTCTGATAATTTATTTTCTTTAACTACAGTCACCACGGTATCATATGATTTCTCCTATGCAAATATTCCTCCTTTACGTCGGTCGAATGACTGGGGAAGGCGGAGCCTAGGAGGGATCATGTGACCAGCTTTGCTGGGCTCTTTGCCATTTCCTGTTGGGGAAGAGAATATCCCACAAGTAAGGATGACGCCGTGGACCGGACACACCGTTGGAGAAAGTAATTTATCAGGTAAACATAAATTCTGTTTTTGTGATAAACCTTACGTCTGATGATTTTGTTTTTTTGTTTTTTTGTCAAATAAAGCAGTGCATCAAAATTAGTTTTTCTAGCCCTGATATACTTTCTGATATTTACAATCTATAGTTACTATATTTTTTGAATATCATCGAAGATATTTTTTGTATTATAATGTAGTAGACGACCAAACTCCTTTAGTTTTTCTATAGGTCCTTCCCAAAGGATAAAAACATCAGCCATAATTGAATATACTGTTCTACATAATCACTATAAGTGTCAAAAACTCCCTTAATTTCCTATGCACCTAAATGAAGGCCTGTAATAAAAAAGAAATTATCAAAGCTTTAAACTAATTACACCTAATCTAAGGGCCCTATGAAAATAAAAAGCCCCCCCCAGAATAAAAAAAACCCCTAACCTACAATAAACTACAAATAGTCCTTTAAAGGGTCTTTTACGGGGGATTGCCCCAAAGTAATTAGCTCTTTTACCTGTAAAAGAAAATACAAATACTCCCCCAACAGTAAAACCCACCACCCACACAAACAACCCCCCAAATAAAAAGCGAACTAAAAAAACCTAAGCTCCCCATTGCCCTGAAAAGGGCATTTGGATGGGCATTTGCCTTAAAAGGGCAGTTAGCTCTTTTGCAGCCTAAAACCCTAATCTAAAAATAAAACCCACCCAATAAACTCTTAAAAAACACTAACCCCTACAGATCGACTTACAGTTTTGAAGATCCGACATCCATCCTCCAAGAAGAATTCTATCAGCCAATCGGAATTAAGGTAGAAAAAATCTTATTGGCTGATGCAATCAGCCAATAGGATTGAGCTGGCATGTTATTTGCTGTTCCAATCAGCCAATATAATACAAGCTCAATCCTATTGGCTGATTGGATCAGGTAATAGGATTGAAGTTCAATCCTATTGGCTGATTGCAACAGCCAATATGATTTTTTTCTACCTTAATTCCTATTGGCTGATAGAATTCTATCAGCCAATCGGAATCTAAGGGACGCCATCTTGGATGACATAATTTAAAGGATCCTTCATTCGTCGTTAGTCAGTCGGAAGAAGAGGATGCTGCGCGTCGGATGTCTTGAAGATGGACCCGCTCCACACCGGATGGATGAAGATAGAAGATGCCGTCTGGGTGAAGACTTCTGCGGGCTTGGATGAAGACTTTGGCCGGGTTCTTGGAGGACTTCGTGCCGCTTGGATGAAGACTTCTCCCGGTTTCTTGGAGGATGGATGTCGGATCTTCAAAACTGTAAGTTGATCTTCAGGGGTTAGTGTTAGGATTTTTTAAGGGTTTATTGGGTGGGTTTAATTTTAGATTAGGGTTTTGGGCTGCAAAAGAGCTAACTGCCCTTTTAAGGGCAATGCCCATCCAATGCCCATCCAAATGGGGAGCAATGGGGAGCTTATGTTTTTTTAGTTAGCTTTTTATTTGGGGGGTTGGTTGTGTGGGTGGTGGGTTTTACTGTTGGGGGGGGGCATTTGTATTTTTTTTACAGGTAAAAGAGCTGATTACTTTGGGGCAATGCCCCGCAAAAGGCCCTTTTAAGGGCTATTTGTAGTTTATTGCAGGCTAGGGTTTTTTTATTTGGGGGGGGGGTTATTTTCATAGGGCCCTTAGATTAGGTGTAATTAGTTTAAAGCTTTGATAATTTCTTTTTTATTTTTTATAACTTAGTGGGGGTTTTTTTTTTGTGTAACTTAGTGTTTGTTATTTTTTGTAACTTAGTTTCGGCTAGATTACGAGTTTTGCGTTATGAGGGGTGCAGTGCTAACAAGCAGTTTATGCTCACCGCCCACTTACAGACAGCGCTGGTATTACGGGTGAGCGTAGAGCAAACTTTTGCTCCACATCTCACCTCAATACCAGCGCTGTTTAAGTGAGCGGTGAGCTGGTGTAACGTGCTCGTGCACTATTTCACCATAGGAATCAACGGGGAGAGCCGGCTGAAAAAAAACCTAACACCTGCAAAAAAGCAGCGTTTAGCTCCTAACGCAGCCCCATTGATTCCTATGGGGAAATAAAATTTATATTTACACCTAACACTCTAACATGAACCCTGAGTCTAAACACCCCTAATCATTTGCCCTCGACATCGCTGCAACCAACATTATATTATTAACCCCTAATCTGCCGCTCCGGACACTGCTGCCACCTACATTATACTTATTAACCCCTAATCTGCCACTCTGGACACCGCCACCACCTACATTATACTTATTAACCCCTAATCTGCTGTCCTCAATGTCACCGCAACCTACCTACATTTATTAACCCCTAATCTGCCGCCCCCGACATCGCTGCAACCTACATTATATTATTAACCCCTAATCTGCCGCTCCGGACACCGCCTCCACCTACATTATACTTATTAACCCCTAATCTGCCGCTCTGGACACCGCCACCACCTACATTATACTTATTAACCCCTAATCTGCTGTCCTCAATGTCGCCGCAACCTACCTACATTTATTAACCCCTAATCTGCCGCCCCCGACATCGCTTCAACCTACATTATATTATTAACCCCTAATCTGCCGCTCCGGACACCGCCGCCACCTACATTATACTTATTAACCCCTAATCTGCCGCTCTGGACACCGCCACCACCTACATTATACTTATTAACCCCTAATCTGCTGTCCTCAATGTCGCCGCAACCTACCTACATTTATTAACCGCTAATCTGCCGCCCCCGACATCGCTGCAACCTACATTATATTATTAACCCCTAATCTGCCGCTCCGGACACCGCCGCCACCTACATTATACCTATTTACCCCTAATCTGCCGCTCTGGACACCGCCGCCACCTACATTATACTTATTAACCCCTAATCTGCTGTCCCCAATGTCGCCACAACCTACCTACATTTATTAACCCCTAATCTGCTGCCCCTAAGGTCGCTGCCACTATAATAAACATATTAACCCCTAAACCTAAGTCTAACCCTAACACCCCCTAACTTAAATATAATTAAAAGAAATCTAAATAAAATAACTATCATTAACTAAATAATTCCTATTTAAAACTAAATACTTACCTATAAAATAAACCCTAAGATATCTACAATATAACTAATAGTTACATTTTATCTAGCTTAGGGTTTATTTTTATTTTACAGGTAAGTTTGTATTTATTTTAACTAGGTAGAATAGTTACTAAATAGTTATTAACTATTTAATAACTTCCTAGTTCAAATAAATACAAAAGTACCTGTAAAATAAAACCTAACCTAAGTTACAATTACACCTAACACTACACTATAATTAAATTAATTCCCTAAATTAAATTCAATTAAATAAAATGATCTAAAGTACAAAAAAACCCCCACTAAATTACAGAAAATAATAAACAAATTACAAGATTTTTAAACTAATTACACCTAATCTAATCCCCCTAACAAAATAAAAAAGCCTCCCCAAAATAAAAAAAATCCCTACCCTACACTAAATTACAAATAGTCCTTAAAAGGGCCTTTTGCAGGGCATTGCCCCAAGGTAATCAACTCTTTTACCTGTAAAAAGAAGTACAAATCCCCCCCCAACATTAAAACCCACCACCCACACAACCAACCCTACTCTAAAAACCACCCAATACCCCCTAAAAAAAAAACTAACACTAACCCCTTGAAGATCACCTTACCGGGAGAAGTCTTCACCCAACCGTTGGCTGTTCCAATCAGCCAATAGAATGCCAGCTCAATCCTATTGAACTTCAATCCTATTGGCTGATTGCATCAGCCAATAGAATTTTTCCTACCTTAATTCCGATTGGCTGATAGAATTCTATCAGCCAATTGAAATTGAAGGGACACCATCTTGGATGACGTAATTTAAAAGGAACCTTCATTCAGTGTTAGCCGTCAGAAGGAAGAGGATGCTCCGCGTCGGATGTCTTGAAGATGGACCCGCTCCGCGCCGGATGAATGAAGATAGAAGATGCCATCTGGATGAAGACTTCTGCCCGTCTGGAGGACCACTTCGCCCGGCTTGGATGAAGACTTCTCCTGGTAAGGTGATCTTGAATGGGTTAGTGTTAGTTTTTTTTTAAAGGGGTATTGGGTGGGTTTTAGAGTAGGGTTGGTTGTGTGGGTGGTGGGTTTTAATGTTGGGGGGGATTTTTACTTTTTTTACAGGTAAAAGAGCTGATTACTTTGGGGCAATGCCCCGCAAAAGGCCCTTTTAAGGGCTATTTGTAATTTAGTGTAGGGTAGGGTTTTTTTATTTTGGGGGGGGCTTTTTTATTTTGTTAGGGGGATTAGATTAGGTGTAATTAGTTTAAAAATCTTGTAATTTGTTTATTATTTTCTGTAATTTAGTGTTTGTTTTTTTGTACTTTAGATCATTTTATTTAATTGTATTTAATTTAGGGAATTAATTTAATTATAGTGTAGTGTTAGGTGTAATTGTAACTTAGGTTAGGTTTTATTTTACAGGTACTTTTGTATTTATTTTAACTAGGAAGTTATTAAATAGTTAATAACTATTTAGTAAATATTCTTCCTAGTTAAAATAAATACAAACTTGCCTGTAAAATAAAAATAAACCCTAAGCTAGCTACAATGTAACTATTAGTTATATTGTATCTAGCTTAGGGTTTATTTTATAGGTAAGTATTAAGTTTTAAATAGTAATAATTTAGTTAATGATAGGAATATTTCTTTAGATTTATTTAAATTATATTTAAGTTAGGGGGTGTTAGGGTTAGACTTTAAGGGTTAAAAACTTTAATATAGTGGCGGCGACGTTGGGGCGGCAGATTAGGGGTTAATAAATGTAGGTAGGTTGCGGCGATGTTAGGGAAGGCAGATTAGAGGTTAATAATATTTAACTAGTGTTTGCGATGCGGGAGTGCGGCGGTTTAGGGGTTAATATATTTATTATAGTGGCAGCGGTGTCCGGTTCGGCAGATTAGGGGTTAAAAATGGTATTTAGTGTTTGCGATGTGGGAGGGCCTTGGTTTAGGGGTTAATAGGTAGTTTATGGGTGTTAGTGTACTTTTTAGCACTTTAGTTAAGAGTTTTATGCTACGGCGTTGTAGTGTAAAACTCTTAACTACTGACTTTAAAATGCGGTACCAGTCTTGACAGGAGAGGGTCTACCGCTCACTTTTTGGCAGACTCGTAATACCGGCGCTATGCAAGTCCCATTGAAAAAATAGGATACACAATTGACGTAAGTGGATTTACGGTATTTCCAAGTCTGGCCAGAAAAGTGGGCGGTACACCTGTACCTTCAAGACTTGTAATGCCAACGGGCGTTAAAAAGCAGCGTTGGGACCGGCCAACGCTGCTGTTTCAGCTACCACAAAACTCGTAATCTAGCCGTTTGTTTTTTGTAACTTTGTAATTTTTTAGTGGAGATTTAAATTATTTGAGTAGGGTTAGGTGTTTAAATATATATTATATTTAATTTAATTTGTAGTTTTATGTAATTTTAGTTTAAAAGTTAGGTTGGATTAATCATTAATTTAATATAGTTTAATGTAATTTTATTATAATAGTTAGGTTAGGTTAATTTATAGTTTAATATAGTTTAATGTAATTGTAGTATAATAGGGTAGGTTAATTAATAGTTTAATATAGTTTAATGTAATTGTAGTATAATAGTTAGGGTAGGTTCATTAGTAGTTTAATATAGTTTAATTTAAATCTAAAGGTAAGTTTAAATGTATTATAAGATAGGGATGAGTTTATATTTAATGTAAGGTTAATATTAAATATTTAATGTAAGGTTAGTGGGTTGTCAGATATTTGCATTTGGAACATCTGTAGTGACGTAAGCATCGATCTGTGTCGGACTGAGACCGGTGGATCGTATGTTACGTCACAAAATTCTACTTTTGCCGGTCTGTAGCCTTTGGTAACTAAGGCGAATCAAGCTCTCCACAATTACGCTGCGGAATTCCAGCGTATTTGCGGTTGACGGCTTGATAAATAGGCCCGTAAGTTTTATTGCATTGTCTTTTTTTTTTTATAAATTTTTTGTTGATTATGCAAATCGACTGCATTTACTGTTTTTTTAAAAGTAAAAATCTCTGCTTGTTTTGCATTGTTCAAAATAATTCAGATTGAATCTGCTTTATCGGATTTCCATTTATTTTTTTAAACTGTTCCTTATTGCTCAATTACCTCAGCCTTATATTTTTATCCAACAGTACCAAATAGCCACCTTTATCTGCATCTTTTATTTTCATATTTTGAGCATTTTGTAGATCTCTTAGAGCTCTCCTCTCTGACTTTGTAAGGTTGTCATTGATAACACTTGTAAAGATCAATGTTATTTTCAACTGCTTTTACAAAGATTGTCACTGAGGGAACTAAAGAGATAGAAAGCATGTATTGAGATTTAGATCTAAAAACATAATTTATGTAAGAACTTACCTGATAAATTCATTTCTTTCATATTAGCAAGAGTCCATGAGCTAGTGACGTATGGGATATACATTCCTACCAGGAGGGGCAAAGTTTCCCAAACCTTAAAATGCCTATAAATACACCCCTCACCACACCCACAATTCAGTTTAACGAATAGCCAAGAAGTGGGGTGATAAGAAAGGAGCAAAAGCAAAAAAATAAGGAATTGGAATAATTGTGTTTTATACAAAAAAATCATAACCACCACAAAAAGGGTGGGCCTCATGGACTCTTGCTAATATGAAAGAAATGAATTTATCAGGTAAGTTCTTACATAAATTATGTTTTCTTTCATGTAATTAGCAAGAGTCCATGAGCTAGTGATGTATGGGATAGCAGATACCCAAGATGTGGAACTTCCACGCAAGAGTCACTAGAGAGGGAGGGATAAAATAAAGACAGCCAATTCCGCTGAATAATTAATCCACTACCCAAATCAAAAGTTTCAATTTTTATAATGAAAAAAACTGAAATTATAAGCAGAAGAATCAAACTGAAACAGCTGCCTGAAGTACCATTCTACCAAAACTGCTTCTGAAGAAGAGAAAACATCAAAATGGTAGAATTTAGTAAAAGTATGCAAAGAAGACCAAGTCATTGCTTTGCAAATCTGATCAACAGAAGCTTCATTCTTAAAAAGCCCAGGAAGTAGAAACTTACCTAGTAGAATGAGCCGTAATCCTCTGAGGCGGGAATCAACCCGACTCCAAATAAGCATGATGAATCAAAAGTTTAACCAAGATGCCAAAGAAATGGCAGAAGCCTTTTGACCTTCCTAAAACCAGAAAAGATAACAAATAGACTAGAAGTCTGTCTGAAATCTGAATAGCTTCAACATAGGATTTCAAAACTCTTACCATATCCAAAGAATGTAAGAATCTTACCAAAGAAGTCTTTGGAAAAGACAATAATTCCTCCCTAATGTTGTTAGAATTCACAACTTTAGGTAAGAATTGAAATGAGGACAGCAAAAACCACCTTATCCTGATGAAAAAAATCAGAAAAAGGAGATTCACAAGAAAGAACAGATAATTCAAAAACTGTTCTAGCTGAAGAGATGTCTAAAAAGAACAATACTTTCCATGAAAGTAAATAATGTCCAGAGAAAGCATATGCTCAAATAGAAGAGCCTGTAAAGCCTTCAGAACCAAATTAAGACTCCAAGGAGGAAAAATTGGCTTAATGACAGGTTTGATACGAACCAAAGCCTGAACAAAATAATGAATATCAGGAAGTAACACTGCCTTATCCTGATGAAAAATCAGAAAAGGAGATCCACAAAAAAGAGCAGATAACTCAGAAACTCTTCTAGCAGAAGAGATAGCCAAAAGGAACAATACTTTCCAAGAAAGTAATTTAATGTCCAGAGAATGCATAGGTTCAAACGGAGGAGCCTGTAAAGCCCTCAGTACCAAATTGAGACTCCAAGGAGGAGAGATTGACTTAATGACAGGCTTGATATGAACCAAAGCCTGTACAAAACAATGAATATCAGGATGATTAGCAATCTTTCTGTGAAAAAGAACAGAAAGAGTAGAGATTTGTCCTTTCAAAGAACTTGCAGACAAACCCTTATCCAAACCATCCTGAAGAAATTGTAAAATTCTAGGAATTATAAAAGAATGCCAAGAGAATTTATGAGAAGAACACCAAGAAATGTAAGTCTTCCAAACTCGATAATAAATCTTTCTAGAGACAGATTTACGAGCCTGTAACATAGCATTAATCACTGAGTCAGAGAAACCTCTATGACTAAGAATCAAGCGTTCAATCTCCATACCTTCAAATTTAATGATTTTTGATCCTGATGGAAAAATGGGCCTTGAGATAGAAGGTCTGGTCTTAACGGAAGTGTCCAAGGCTGTGAGGCCATGCTGGAGCCACCAGCAGTACAAATGAACGCTCCATTATAATTTTAGAAATCACTTTTGGAAGAAGAACTAGAGGCGGAAAGATATAGGCAGAATGATAATTCCAAGGAAGTGTCAATGCATACGCTACTTCCGCCTGAAGATCCCCGGACCTGAATAGGCCCCTGGGAAGTTCCTTGTTTAGATGAGATGCCAACAGATCTATTTCTGGAAGCCCTCACATCTGAAAAATTGAAAAACATATCTGGGTAAAGAGACCATTCTCCCGGATGTAAAGCTTGATTTATCAGAGATAATCCGCTTCCCAAATGTTTATACCTGGGAAAAAGACCACAGAATTTATATAGGAGCTGGATTTAGCCCAAGCAAATATCCAAGATACTTCTGTCACAGCCTAGGGACTGATAGTCCCACCCTGATGATTGACATACACCACAGTTGTGACATTGTCTGAAAAAAACAATAAACGTCTCTTCTTCAAAAAGAAACCAACTGAAGAACTCTGAGAATGCACAGAGTTCCAAAATATCAAATGGTAATCTCGCCTCCTGAGATTTCCAAACCCCTTGTGCTGACAGAGATCCTCAGACAGCCTCCCAACCTAAAAGACTCGCATCTGTAGAGATCATGGTCCAGGTTGAAAGAATCGAAGAGACCTGTAGAACTAAATGATGGTGATCTTAACCACCGAATCAAAGATAGATAAACATTAGGATTCGAAGATTTAAAAAGTGAAAACCTAGAATCCCTGCACCATTATTCAGCATAAAAAACTGGAAAGGTTTTCTATGAAAATGAGCAAAGGGAATTGAATCCAATGCTGCAGCCATAAGACCTAAAACTTCCATGCATATATAGCAACTGAAGGAAATAATAGAGACTGAAGGTATCGACAGACGGAACCCAATAAAATTGTCACTTGTCTGTTAGAGACAAAGACAGTGACACAAACTATTTGGAAACCTAAAAAAGGTGACCCTTGTGTGAGGAATCAAGAGCTTTTGATAAAAAGATCCTCTAACCATGTCTTGAAAAGTTGAATCATATAAGATTCCGCAGTCTCAGAAAAGAAAAATAATCTGAATGAAAACAGAAAATGAAGATATGCATCTATTGTATCTAATGAAAACAAATAATGCTATCACTGACCAAAAAAAAGACAGAATAGACCATATAAATACCAATCTAAAAGATGGTACATTTATATAAAAAAGATTTTCTATCTTTGGAACAATGAATAGTTTTGAATAAAACCCCAAAACCCAGTTCCTAAAAATGGAACTGGAATAAATACCCCAGAAGATTCCAGGTCTGAGCAGCGCTTGAGCCCCAACGGGTGATCATCCGCGCTTCAACATTACCCAAAATATATAGGACTGAAACACACTTAAGGAAAGTGTTAGCCTTACTGGAATAGCTGGAATGTAATAGAGAAAAAAAGACTTCTCACAGACGGTTTTACTCTGAATTTTATTCTGTACCCAAAATCTAAGAAATTTGGACCGAATAGAACCAAACAAATTTTAAAAAAGTCTTAACCTGCCCCTTACCAGCCAAGCTGGAATACGGCACATACATGCAAATTTAGGGAGCTGATTTTGAACTAAAAAACTTCCAATTAAAAACATGTTACTTGGGTAAGAATTTAGGATTTCGTTCCTTAGTAAGAACAACCAAACTAATATAAGCTTAAAGTTTTAGTCTTAGAACTCAATCTTGAAGCCCAGAGTAACAGTTAAGAATTGAATCCAATTATGAACCAAATAATTGATTATCTTGGAAAAAAAAAGAAATATGGATTTTTTAGAAATCACAAAATTCTTCTAGCTAAAACAGCTAAAGACATAGATTAAACCTCATTTGCGAAAATATTCAATAAAATGAAGACACAAATGAAAAAATTAGCTTGTTAATCCAGTTAAAGGACCAGTCAACTCACTGGACTTGCATAATCAACAAATGCAAGACAATAAGACAAATGCAACAGCACCTAGTCTGAACCTCAAATGAGCAGTAGATTTTGTCCCTTTAACAATGCTAAATAAATAATTCTGATACTTGATCTTAAAGTAAACAGAAAAATGAAGCAATTGCAACATCATCCAAATAAATCACAGGTCCAAGAAAAGTACCTGAAAATAAATAATTTTCCTTAAATAAGATATAACATCTAAAAGGAAAATAAATACTATTTTGCTATAGAAACAATAGCATATTTAGCAGGAGTAGAGATAGCCCCATTAAATTGGAGAACCCTCAAAATTGAAAATAACTGCTGGCAAAGAATATAATTTAAAACCTTTGAAGAAGGAATAAAAGAAAATTCTCAGCCTATTCCATTCCCTAGCATGAGGAACTGGAAAAAAAAACTCTGAAAACACAGAAGATAAAATAAGCAGAAATAAAATGTTAGCTAGTCTTGAAAAAGAACTAGGGGCGCGATCCGATATAGATCGCAGTTTGCGGCGCAAGCGAGGGAACCCACGTCGCCCGCAGTTTCAGCTCGCAACTCGAGCCACCCAATATGCGGCGCCGTCACTTGCTAAAGTGGCGCAAGTCTCACAAACCAGCGATGTCCAGAAATCTGCGTAAGTACAGATTTTTGGAGTCGCCAGTGACTTGCGCCACGTTAGAAACTGCCGGCGCCTATAAAACCTGACTAAAGTCTAAATCACCCGCACTGTCTAACACGCCTCCTAAACATAGCCCGACACGTCTAACACGCCTCCCTAACAAAGCCCGACACGTCTAACCCTCTATCCGCTATCCCCCCTCACTATCCTAACAATAAAAAAGCTATTAACCCCTAAACCGCCGCTCCCGTACCCCGCCGCCAGCTATATTATATCTATAACCCCCTAAAGTGAGCCCCTAACACCGCCGCCATCTATATTAAAATTATTAACCCCTAATGTAAGCCCCTTACACCGCCGCCATCTCTATTAAAATGATTAACCCCTAATTTAATCTACCTACACCGCCGCCAGCTATATTATCTATATTAACCCTAAGTATATTATAGTTAATATAGGTATTACATTATATATATTAACTATATTAACCCTAATTATATTAGGGTTAATATAGTTAATATAGTTACTATAGTATTTATATTAACTATATTAACTCTATCTAACCCTAACACCCCTAACTAAATTTATATTAAATTAATCTAATTCATTTATAAACTAAAATATTCCTATTTAAATCTAAATACTTACCTATAAAATAAACCCTAAGATAGCTACAATAAAATTAATAATTACATTGTAGCTATGTTAGGGTTAATATTTATTTTACAGGTAAATTGTTAATTATTTTAACTAGGTATAATAGCTATTAAATAGTTATTAACTATTTAATATCTACCTAGTTAAAATAATTACCCAATTACCTGTAAAATAAATCCTAACCTAAGTTACAAATACACCTACACTATCAATAAATTAAATAAACTACAAACATCTATCTAAAAATACAATTAAATTAACTAAACTAAATTACAAAAAACAAACAAACACTAAATTACAAAAAATAAAAAAAAGATTACAAGATTTTTAAGCTAATTACACCTATTCTAAGCCCCCTAATAAAATAATAAACCCCCAAAATAAAAAAAATTCCCTGCCCTATTCTAAATTAAAAAAATGTCAAAGCTCTTTACCTTACCAGCCCTTAAAAGGGCCTTTTGTGGGGCATTCCCCAAAGAATTCAGCTCTTTTGCATACAAATACAATACCCCCCCCATTACAACCCACCACCCACATACCCCTATTCTAAAACCACCCAAACCCCCCTTAAAAAAGCCTAACACTACCCCCCTGAAGATCTCCCTACCTTGTCTTCACCACACCGGGCCGAACTCCTGATCCGATCCGGGCGATGTCTTCCTCCAAGCGGCAAAGAAGAATTCTTCCTCCGGCGATGTCTTCCTCCAAGCGGCAAAGAAGAATTCTTCCTCCGGCGACGTCTTCCTCCAAGCGGCAGCAAAGTCTTCATTCTTCCGGCGGCATCTTCAATCTTCTTTCTTCGCTCCGCCGCCGCGGAGCATCCATCCCGGCCGACTACTGAACTACGAATGAGGTACCTTTAAATGACGTCATCCAAGATGGCGTCCGCCGAATTCCGATTGGCTGATAGGATTCTATCAGCCAATCGGAATTAAGTTAGAAAAATCTGATTGGCTGATTGAATCAGCCAATCATATAAGGTTTTGTTTGCACCTGGGCGTTGCCATACAGTCCTAGGTAAAGAATTATTAATCTGGCTCTACTAGCCTCCCTTTCCCTACCCTTTTTTTTATCACCATATATACTTGTAAACTTTCAATTATAAGAAAGAGGTTATCACCATATATCCTTGTAAACTTTCAATTATAAGAAGGAAGTTATCACCATATATCCTTGTAAACTTTAAAATAGGACATGGACAGGACATGTGCAGTGGCATTACCTTCAGTCCATTGTTCCCATAAAGTTCTTAATCCTTCTTGTATATATAATATGAAGCACTGTAGAAGCTGATCCTGGAGCCTCTCTTCACTGTCAGCGTTCGTAATTCTGACGCAGACTTGTTCCGTGTCACGTGTTTGTGTCCAGCTCTACGGCGAGCTTTTCTTTTTTTCTACCTACTATTCTTCTTTTCAACGGTACATAGTACCCCTCTTGTTTTTTTTTATTCATTTTATTTTTAGAGTTGTTTTTAAATCAGAACCCTGTTGGGGGAGTCATATGAACCTTTACCTGAAAAGTAGTTATACAACATATTGTTTGGTAATCTTCCTGATCTCTTTGTAATTCACGGCCTTTCCCCACCTTAATTTCACTTTGCAGTTATCTGTTATTAAATTATCCAAAACTGATCTTATCTTCTTTTTGTCTAGTTTAGATAGGATAGGATTTTTTAATAAATTTGTATTTTCTTAGAGAAAAGATTGCTGTACACCCTCTTTTAAAGATACTCTATTATAACTTAGATTTTCTCTTGTGTTTAGTAAAATAACAAATATTGAGAGACTCCACCATACTAAACTAATTTATATAATAATAAAAATTATTTTTTATAAGAAATAAATATTACTCTTCTATTTCGCAATCTGTATTATTTTGCAGGGTCCTTTTTTACACTTTCCATATGTTTCCGATATACTGTATTAAATTAACAGCCCATTGTCTAGTATACCTTTTTTTTCCATTAATTTTTATTTTGAAAAATAAAGTAATAACAGGTTACATTAAATTACAGGTCCCTCAGAAAAAAACAATAATAGAGTGGTATTGGTTATCAGTAAAATAAATGGTATCACAAATAATTAGGTTTATGGGAATGGGGGGGGGGGGGGGCAGGAGAAGTCCGGGAGATTGAGGGATTGCAAATAGATAGGGAAGATGGTAGTCTGTAGTAGTTGGAGATTGTTATAGGAGAGGTAGCTTTTTTGTCTATTATACCTTTTAATGTTATCTCTTTCAAATTGAATGGAACATTCAGGTAATATTAATTCTCACAGACTTCAGTGTAAGTCTCTTAGAATCAGTATTATATTATATTATTATATTATTTAAACTTTTCCAATATTTGAATGCTAACATTTAATACTTGAATGTAACATTCACTTTTTCAACGTGATTTGTAGGAACATGCAGAATGAATGACATGAAGGACATATATATATATATATATATATATATATATATATATATATAAGTTAGTTTTAGGGCTCGATGATCAAAAGTTTGCAAGCAAAAATATGAAAAACCATGTGAGTCTTTTGTAAATATTTTATTATATCTTTTCATGTGACAACACTGAAGAAATTACACTTTGCTACAATGTAAAGTAGTGAGTGTACAGCCTGTATAACAGTGTAAATTTGCTGTCCCCTCAAAATAACTCAACACACAGCCATTAATGTCTAAACCGTTGGCAACAAAAGTGAGTACACTTCTAAGTGGAAATGTCCAAATTGGGCCCAATAAGCCATTTTCCCTCCCCGGTGTCATGTGACTCATTAGTGTTACAAGGTCTCAGGTGTGAATGGGGAGCAGGTGTGTTAAATTTGGTGTTATCGCTCTTACACTCTTTTATGCTGGTCACTGGAAGTTCAACATGGCACCTCATGGCAAAGAACTCTCTGACGATCTGAAAAAAAGAATTGTTGCTCTACATAAAGATGGCCTAGGCTATAAGAAGATTGCCAAGACCCTGAAACTGAGCTGCAGCACGGTGGGCAAGACCATACAGCGGTTTCACAGGACAGGTTCCACTCAGAGCAGGCCTTGCCGTGGTCGAAAAAGAAGTTAAGTGCACATACTCAGCGTCATATCCAGAGGTTGTCTTTGGGAAATAGACGCATGAGTGCTGCCAGCATTGCTACAGAGGTTGAAGGTATGGCGGGTCAGCCTGTCAGTGCTCAGACCATACGCCGCACACTGAATCAAATTTTTCTGCAAGGCTGTCGTACCAGAAGGAAGCCTCTTCTAAAGATGATGCACAAGAAAGCCTGCAAACAGTTTGCTGAAGACAAGCAGACTAAGGACATGGATTACTGGAACCATGTCATGTGGTCTGATGAGACCAATATAAACTTATTTGGTTCAGATGGTGTCAAGCGTGTATGACGGCAACCAGGTGAGGAGTACAAAGACAAGTGTGTCTTGCCTACAGTCAAGCATGGTGTCATGGTCTGGACTTGCATGAGTCCTTCGGCACTGGTGAGCTATAGTTCATTGAGGGAACCATGAATGTCAACATGTACTGTGACATACTGAAGCAGAGCATGATCCCTTCCCTTCGGAGACTGGGCCGCAGGGCAGTATTCCAACATGATAACGACCCCAAACACACCTCCAAGACGACCATTGCCTTGCTAAAGAAGTTGAGGGTAAAGGTGATGGACTGGCGAAGCATGTCTCCAGACCTAAACCCTATTGAACATGTGTGGGGCATCCTCAAGCGGAAGGTGGGGGAGCGAAAGGTCTCTAAAATCCACCAGCTCCATGATGTCGTCATGGAGGAGTGGAAGAGGACTCCAGTGGCAAACTGTGAATCTCTGGTGAACTGCATACCCAAGAGGGTTAAGGCAGTGATAGAAAATAATGGTGGCCACAAAAAATATTGACACTTTGGGCCCAATTTGAACATTTCCACTTGTGTAATCACTTCTGTTGCCAACGGTTAAGACATTAATGGCTGTGTGTTGAGTTATTTTGAAGGGACAGCAAATTTACACTGTTACATAGGCTGTACACTCACTACTTTACATTGTAGCAAAGTGTCATTTCTTCAGTGTTGTCACATGAAAAGATATAATAAAATATTTACAAAAATGTGAGGGGTGTACTCACTTTTGTGGGATACTGTAGGTAGGCTCATATACTAATTTCTTTCTTATCTGAATGGATTTGACAGTTTTTCACAGCTAGATGGCGTTAGTTCATGTGTGCCATAAAGATAATATTGTGCGCATGCCTGTGGAGTTATTTAAGAGTCAGCACTAACTGCCTGAAATGCAAGTCTGTCAAAAGAACTGAAATAAGAGGGCAGTCTGCAGAAGCTTAGATATAAGGTAATCACAGAAACAAAAAGTGTATTAATATGTGTTGGTTATACAAAACTGGGGAATGGTAAATAAAGGGATTTTTAAAAAATAACGTTTTTGGTGTTTACTGCCCCTTTAAATACGTTGTTTCGTATATATAGGTTTTCCTTTCAGAGTAATTAGTATTTTGCATATTTTGTCACAACCGTGCCACCTTTATAGTTTGCGTGAAAAACAGTGAGATCTGTAGGGCAGAAATGTTCAGATACTTACGCTTTGATTTGAGACACAATTTTGAATAGTTGTTGTAGGTTACTTTTTTATTTGAATTATTATAGGTGAGGGTGAGGAATTTATCAGCCATGTTGACTAATTTTTACTCTTTTTCTGTATCAAAGATTGTTTTTTGTAGGTTCAAGAGAGGGTCACCTGCCGGACATGTTATCATTAATCCACATGGAGAGGTTCACCCCAGTACCTGCCCTGCTTTTCAATGTGAGCTGTTCTCTATCTTTTCACACTGTTATGTAAAGATAAGTAAATTGAAAAAGAACCGTATAGATGAAGAAAAATAATCAACTAGCTTATTATTACTTTCTATATGCTATATGTTGTTTCTTATCTAAGTGCATTCCACCGAATGGCAGTTCTATTCTTTGTAAAATAAAGGGACAGTAAAGTTATTTTTATTGCAACTAACAGAGGGTGTTTTAAACATATAGAGATAGATTAAAAGTGAGGCGCAAACAGTTTTGCGAAAGCGTTATTGGGGCCTATTTATCAAGCTGCGTATGGAGCTTGATGCCCCTTGTTTCTAGCAAGCCTTTAGGCTCGCCAGAAACTTAAGTTACAAAGTTATAAAGACCTCTGATTCATAACCTGTCCGTCTGCTCTGAGGCGGCGGACAGACATCGCTGGAAATCAACCCAATCGAATACGATCGGGTTGATTTGCACCAACTGCTAGTGGCCGCGAATCTGCAGGGGGCAGTATTGCACCAGCAGTTCACAAGAACTGCTGGTGCAATGATAAATGCCGAGAGTGTATGCTGTCAGCATTTATCGATGTGCAGCGGACATGATCTGCAATATTGGATCATGTCCGCTCGCACGTTCTTAAAAAGGCCCCATTATCTTTTAGCAAGCCTTTTTCATTACGCTGATATTACAAGTTGAGCAAAATTGTGATTACGCTAGCGCAATCACCATTTATACTTCAATCCTTACCGCAATTTCAGACATGTGGTTAACTGTTTTCTGTAACGAAAAACTTGCATAAAACACTTCAAAAATAAATTACAAAGTACACTTACACTCATATTAACACTGTCTAATAAAAATTAATTAAAAAATTATTGCACAAAAAAGTTATAAGAGCTCTAAGATATGAGATCTCGGGTGTTAGGATAAAAAAGACAGTCAAATGGCTTTAACATTGAGACACATAAATATACATTGCTAAAGATGTATATGTATATATACAGTATCTCACAAAAGTGAGTACACCCCTCATATTTTTGTAAATATTTTATTATATCTTTCCATGTGGCAACACTGAAGAAATTACACTTTGCTTCAATGTAAAGTAGTGAGTGTACAGCCTGTATAACAGTGTAAATTTGCTATCCCTTCAAAGTAACTCAACACACAGCCATTAATGTCTAAACCGTTGGCAACAAAAGTGAGTACACCCCTAAGTAGAAATGTCCAAATTGGGTCCAATTAGCCATTTTCCCTCCCTGGTGTCATGTGACTCATTAGTGTTACAAGGTCTCAGGTGTGAATGGGGAGCAGGTGTATTAAATTTGGTGTTATTACTCTCACACTCTCTCATACTGGTCACTGGAAGTTCAACATGGCACCTCATGGCAAAGAACTCTCCGAGGATCTGAAAAAAATAACTGTTGCTCTACATAAAGATGGCCTAGGCTATAAGAAGGTTTCCAAGACCATGAAACTGAACTGCAGCACGGTGGGCAAGACCATAAAGCGGTTTCACAGGACAGGTTCCACTCAGAACAGGCCTCGCCATGGTCGACCAAAGAGGTTGAGTGCACGTGCTCAGCATCATATCCAGAGGTTGTCTTTGGGAAATAGATGTATAAGTGCTGCCAGCATTGCTGCAGAGGTTGAAGGGGTGGGGGGTCAGCCTATCAGTGCTCAGACCATACGCGGCACACTGCATCAAATTGGTCTGCATGGCTGTCGTCCCAGAAGGAAGCCTCTTCTAAAGTTGATGCACAAGAAAGCCTGCAAAACAGTTTGCTGAAGACAAGCAGACTAAGGACATAGATTACTGGAACCATGTCCTGTGGTCCGATGAGAGCAAGATAAACTTATTTGGTTCAGATGGTCTCGAGCGTGTGTCTGCAACCGGGTGAGGAGTACAAAGACAAGTGTGTCTTGCCTACAGTCAAGCATGGTGGTGTGAGTGTCATGGTCTGGGCCTGCATGAGTGCTGCTGGCACTGGGGAGCTACAGTTCATTTAGGGAACCATGAATGCCAAGATGTACTGTGACATCCCCTTCCTTTCGGAGACTGGGCCGCAGGGCAGTATTCCAACATGATAACGACCCCAAACACACCCCCAAGACGACCACTGCCTGAGGGTAAAGGTGATGGACTGGCCAAGCATGTCTCCAGACCTAAACCCTATTAAACATCTGTGGGGCATCCTCAAACGGAAGGTGGGGGAGCACAAGGTTTCTAACATCCACCAGCTCCGTAATGTTGTCATGGAGGAGTGGAAGAGGACTCCAGTGGCAACCTGTGAAGCTCTGGTGAACTCCATGCCCAAGAGGGTTAAGGCAGTGCTGGAAAATAATGGTGGCCACACAAAATATTGACACTTTGGGCCGAATTTGGACATTTCCACTTAGGGGTGTACTCATTTTTGTTGCCGACGGTTTAGACATTAATGGCTGTGTGTTGAGTTATTTTGAGTGGACAGCAAATTTACACTGTTAAACAGGCTGTACACTCACTTCTTTACATTGAAGCAAAGTGTAATTTCTTCAGTGTTCTCACATGAAAATATATAATAAAATATTTACAAAAATGTGAGGGGTGTACTCACTTTTGTGAGATATTGTATATATATATATAAATATATATATATATGTGTGTGTATATATATTAATGTATTCATATGCATACTTATGTATTTAGAGTCATATATATATATATACACATATAAAAAAATTATTATATATGTACACATATATAAACATATATATAAGTGCATTAGAGCCCTTAAGTAGATGAAAACATGATAAAACATATTTATGCAATATTCATATTTCATAAAGGTTTTAACTATGTATTTGCTGTAAATATTTAACATTTGCTAATGCGATTATGCTATGTTATTTATGCGATGGGTGTTTTTCAACAATATTTTTTCTCTCCATTGAATTCTGTGGGGGATGTGAAAATGCAATGGTGTTTGTGCTTTCTCGGGTGTTAGATTTTTTCCCACTTTTTTTCTATTGATTTCTATGGGGGAATACATGCACGCTCACGCAAAAACCTTTAAGCTATTCTGGTTAACGCTAGTGCAAAATACGTTGTTTTTTTTAATTTGTAATACGAATGCAACCCGACAAGCGCAAACATCTTAACTCTAGCTGAGTTTTCATGATTGAGACAAAATAATAATACAGCACAACTTGTTTTTTTGTGAAATATGTTGCTTAACTAAGATAAAGTAGTGGAAATTATGCATATCAGCCAGTGAGCTATCAAGCACCTGTTACACACAGGCATGCACATTCCATTAGTTTAACGTTAAGATGTTGAAATATTACTCTTTCAAATGCACGTTATACATAGCAGACATCTAGCACGGGGAAACTTTTAATAAGAAATCACTTAAGGGGAAATTATGTTTGAATTTTAAAAGATAAATGGAAAGTTTGTAAAAATTAGCACAAATGTAAATATTGCTCTTTCATATGCCTGATAAGCATTGCAGACATCTAGCAAGAGGAAACATTTGATATGAAGCAAGGGACATTTTGTTTGAAATCCTAATAGATTCATGGAAATTTTAAAAATAACATAAAAAAACATAAATGTGCATGTAGCAGTGTATTAAATACTCTAGGTTTTTCAGAAAAAAAATGTTTATTTATGTTCGTTATACAACCTTCTTTATTTCTCAAATATGACTGACATGCAGTGAATGCACCAAGTTCTGTATGTAGGTAGATCTGTGAAGTGCAGTCTGCTGAATACGGCAGATTATGTTGTCCAGGGATCTCCAGCTCATGGGGAACTAACTGACCCTGTCTCAGTATGGAAAAAGCAGTTGTGCTAATGTGCGCTGGTATTGCAAGTTAACAGCAATGCGAATGCGAGCTCATGAGAGCGCGCTTCCATGGGCTCTAATGGAAGCCTCGTTCTGATGATGTCACAGACGGCATTAGAACCTTGTTCAGGGAAGGGGGTAAGTAGCGCAATGGGCAGCAGTTTTAAATATTTATGTATATGCTGCATTTTTTTAAAATTGAAAACTCTATTTTGAGGGTATTTGGGGCACTTTTAGAAAATTAACCAGAGATCGGATCTCTGGTTAATTTTCTAAACTTGCAGTAGCAATAACCAGCCACTTGTAATACCTGGTTAATTATTGCGTGCCCGCAAATGGCAAATTTGCCCGTTAGCGAGTGCGTGATAATTAAGCGTTCCACTTGTAATCTAGCCCTAAATCATGCAAAAAAAAATTTGGCACATGATACACCACTTTATCAGGCTTCCTCCTGCTGTGCACGCTGTTATGTCTGTATAAGAGAACAATAAAGAAAGGGGAGTGCAAAGATCCACAAGAAAATTCAATAAACAGTTGTTTTTAAAGATATAATGTGAAAAAAATGCATCTATTATAATTGTATTGCACTTTTTGAGTATTGTTTTATAAACTTTCAACTGTAGTTTTTAAAGTGATATTAAATAGTATGAGATTATTTATTTTGTCCCCTTATCCTGTCATTTTAAAAAAAACTGATGGTTTTCTAAATTCCACTAAACTTTTATAAAGTAATGGGTGCTGCCATGTTTGAACTTAGCGGGACATTAAACTGCTGGTTACAACAACAGTAGTATGGTTACTACTGATCATGCTATTGTTTTCTTATTTTTACTTATTAAAGAATCCAGTTGCTAAAGCTCTGCAATTTATACTGGGCACCACCATCTTGTAGCTCGCGTGTTGTTGCCTCCTGTGAAAGAAGTAGTGCACTTTCACAGGTCTGGCTTTTTGACAGCTGTACCTTGTATTTTAGTTTAGCTCACATACTAGAGAGCAGAATTGTTACATTTTTGCATTTTTCTTAAACATTTTAAAAGTTACATGACAAATATAAGCTCCAAGATGGCGGAGCCCAGTGAGAAGATACAGAGCTTCCCTAACTGATAATTATATTACTGGCTACCAATAGTCTAAGTATAAATTCAACATGTTCTTGTTGGAACCTAGACAAACGTGTTAGTTTACGTGCCGCTGTCAATAGTCATAGAAGCTACAAAAGAAACAGAGGCTGATATAAATAACTCATCAGCAGTCTCTTTATAGGTAGCAATTCAAAGGAAACATAATTACTTACATATCCGAGCGGTATTTAATTCCAAATGACCCTGCAGCGGGATATGCCAAACTAGAGTATCTCACTCCTTTGTGACATCCGTGGAGTACTTTCTAATATCTGCCTAACGTCACCACCAAAACTTTGGGAATAACCAGGAGAGCACTATGGGGAATGTCCGAAGAGATGTAGCTATACAAAAATCTCAGACCAGCACAACTCCTGGGAAAAAATACGTTCTTTATTACAAAAAAAATAAAAGATTACATATTACAGTTCTATCCGAAACGCGTTAGATGGTCATAGAGTGCCATTATTTGACCCCTACTTTAGTTTGTTTGCCTATATTTTTAACCCATGTTGCTTTAATCTTTTAATTGTTTTGTAATAAAGTACTTATTTTTATTCAGATTTTGAGCCGGTCTGGAATCTTTGCATAGCTTGTTGGAACCTAACCATTTATGAACTTTCATTTTATTGGAACTAGAAAAAGCTACTTCTGTTGAATTCCCAAACACTATCACTGAGATTAACCATCCCAATCCCATTTTCAGAATTAGCTGTTTAAAAAGATATTAAAGGATTTACTATAGTAAACATGGTTCCTTTTAAATAAACATTGCTGTGTGATGATATCCTGCTTGTTACCCCACAGTGTGCTGCTACTCTTGTCTATCTGTCAGTGAAGGATGTCTTCCAGCTCATAAATTATTACAGCTTCAGTTATTGGCTGTTTGTTGGTCTGTCAATTGCTGGACAGGTTTACCTGCGCTGGAAGGAGCCAGATCGTCCAAGGCCTGTGAAGGTCAGTTATGTCCCTATGTGTGGATGTTATGCACAGGGTAATTGTCGTGTTCATTTGCTCTCTCTCACATACATTAGTGCTCTCCTTGGCAGTGTTTATCTCTTTTGTGCTTTCCCTCTTGCTCATTCACTCACTCTCACTCTTTTTCTCTCCATTATGCACTAGAGAAATAACATTATATGAGCTGTGCACAATTTAATCTTCTGTTACCTGGCAATGTATTAAGCATAATATCCTCTGCTTTTGCTATGACTGTGCAGTGAACACATCTTCCCCGGCTATGTACAAGTGTAAGCTTGCCTTTGTGTAGTGAATGAAGTTCACTGAAAGTCCTCTCCAGCCTAACCAGTTTCTATATTACTGCATGCGTCTAATTCACCAAAGAATGGAAAGATAAATCAGTTTTAGTGAATCAGATGCATAAATAAACATAGGAATTGAGGAAGCTCAGGGGCTTAGAGATTGGAGAGGGTTGTTAGTGAACATTGTACAGTTGAATCTCATGGCAATGAATAAAATGTAATCTTCCCTCTTTTATATTCCAGCTCAGCCTGTTTTACCCGATCGTATTTTGTTTGTGTACGGTGTTCTTGGTGATTGTTCCTTTGTATAGTGACACTGTAAACTCCCTTATTGGAATTGGAATCGCTCTATCTGGAATTCCGGTCTACTTCATGGGAGTATATCTTCCAGAATACAAAAGACCACCTTGCATTGGGAAACTTTTAGGTAAGGATTATGAATTTTGCAAAAAAAAAAAGCAGTGTGTTATATAAAAACAAAATGAAGTACTATTCTACAAAAATATTAAATATTTATAATATTAACCCCTTAATGACCGGACCATTTTTCAATTTTCTTACCCTTAATGACAATGGCTATTTTTACATTTCTGCAGTGTTTGTGTTTAGCTGTAATTTTCCCCTTACTCATTTACTGTACCCACACATATTATATACCGTTTTTCTCACCATTAAATGGACTTTCTAAAGATACCATTATTTTCATCATGTCTTATAATTTACTAAAAAAAAAAAAAAAAAATATGAGGAAAAAATTGAAAAAAAACACACTTTTTCTAACTTTGACCCCCAAAATCTGTTACACATCTACAATCACCAAAAAACACCCATGCTAAATAGTTTCTAAATTTTGTACTGAGTTTAGAAATACCCAATGTTTACACGTTCTTTGCTTTTTTTGCAAGTTATGGGGCAATAAATACAAGTAGCACTTCGCTATTTCCAAACCACTTTTTTTCAAAATTAGCGCTAGTTACATTGGAACCCTGATATCTGTCAGGAATCCCTGAATATCCCTTGACATGTATATATTTTTTTTTAGAAGACAACCCAAAGTATTGATCTAGGCCCATTTTGGTATATTTCATGCCACCATTTCACCGCCAAATGCGAGCAAATAAAAAAAAAACTTAACATTTTTCACAATTTTAGGTTTCTCACTGAAATTATTTACAAACAGCTTGTGCAATTATGGCAGAAATTGTTGTAAAAGCTTCTCTGGGATCCCCTTTGTTCAGAAATAGCAGACTTATATGGCTTTGGCGTTGCTTTTTGGTAATTAGAAGGCCGCTAAATGCTGCTGCGCACCACACGTTAATTATGCCCAGCAGTGAAGGGGTTAAATTAGGTAGCTTGTAGGGAGCTTGCAGGGTTAATTTTAGAGATCAGCCTCCCACCTGACACATCCCACCCCCTGATCCCTCCCAAACAGCTCTCTTCCCTCCCCCACCCCACAATTGTTCCCGCCATCTTAAGTACTGGCAGAAAGTCTGCCAGTACTAAATAAAAGAGGTTTTTTTTTTTTTTTTAAATAAAAATAATAAAGTATTTTAGCTGTGATGGACCCCTGCCTTAGCCCCAACCTCCCTGATCCCCCCTCCAGCTCTCTAACCCTCTCCCCTACCTAATTACCGCCATCTTGGGTACTGGCAGCTGTCTGCCAGTACCCAGTTTGGCCCCAAAAACCCCCCAAAAAGTATTTTTATTTTATTTTTTACTTAAAAAACTATTTCTGTAGTGTAGCAGCCCCCCACAATACCCCCACCCCCTCCCAGATCCTTTTATATTTTTAAAAAAAAAAAATCCCTTTTTTTTCCCCTTTCTGCCCTCATTCATTGGTGTCAGTGTGGCTAATGGGTGCACACTCGCGCACCGTGCACGCGCACCGTGCACCCGGCGGACACTGGCACTATCGCTACCGGTGCAGAGAGGGCCACAGAGTGGCTCTCTCTGCATCGGAGGCTTGTAAAGTGGTATTGCAGGATGCCTCCATATCGAGGCATCACTGCAATACCCTCAGAGCTGCTGGAAGCATTTGTGATCGCTTCCAGCACTCTGTTTGACAACTGACGTACCAGGTACGTCCATTGTCATTAACTGCTTGTTAATGCATGACGTACATGGTACGTCAGTTGTCATTAAGGGGTTAATAAGTAAAACATAAACTGCAACAAAGGAAGTTCCCATTGTGTCCAGTTAGTCCCCCAAAATCCAATATCATAGTGATATCAGAAAAAAAGTGTGCATTGTAACTTATATTGGTATGTTCACTATAACTATATTAAAGAGAAAAAATATATTTGTGTGCTAATGTTTGTAGCTCTCTCAATAGAAGTTTGAAATTAAAGGGATAGGAAACTCAAAATTTTCTTTCACAATTTAGATAGAGCATGCCGTTTTAAACAACTTTCTATTTGACTTCTATTATACATTTTCTTTGTTTTTTTTTGTATCTATTGTTAAAAAGCAGGAATGTATGCTTAGGAGCCAGCCCATTTCTGGAGCACGATAGATGGCAGGTCGATAGATGGCAGCACTATTTCCTGCTATGTAGTGCTCCAGGTGCCTACCTAGGTATCTTTTCAACAAAGAATACCATGGGAATAAATCAAATTTGATAATATTATTATCGGTTATTTGTAGAGCGCCAACAGATTCCGCAGTGCTAATAGAAGTAAAGGAAAATAGTATGTTCTGTCTTAATCACAAAAGAACATTTTTGGGTTTCATATCCCTTTACAGTCTGCATTTCCTGCTAATTCACACCTAGATTACGAGTTATAGGGAATTTAACGAATGCAACAAAAGTTGTGTTATTTAACCCTCTATAGCGCAGCAATTACAAGTTTTGAAACAGCTGGCTTGTGCATGCGATATGGCTGCGTTGAGCTCCATACCGCACAAAATACAAGCGCTGTTTTGACGTGCTCGTGCACGCTTTCCCTATAGACATTAATGGGGAGAGCGGGTTAGAAAAAAACCTAAAACCTGCGAATGAAAAGCTCTGTAGGATGAGAGCTACTGGATTCTGAAAATGGCAGGGTGGTTTTGTCACCGCAATAGACTGCCCTTCCGAAAATGGCAGGGTGGTTCGGTGGCTCCGTCACCACAATAGACTGCCCTCTGGGCAGGCTTTCCCACTAGTGTACTATAAAGGGGTTTTCAGTATTTCATAAACGTAACAGCTCACTAGTTGTAAAGTTCTAATTGTAACTAGTTAACAAGCAATATCCAAGGTGTTTTTAGAAACCACAGTATTGCAACCATGTTTAATAATATAGTTAGGACACCTGCATTGTGTAATAAACTATATAATCTTAAAGGCATAGAACATCCAATTTTAAACAAATTTCAAATATACTTTATTTTCTTGTTATCCTTTGCTGAAAGAACAAAATTGCACTACTGGCAGCTAGCTGAACACATCTAGCTAGCCAATCACAAGAGACAAATGTATGCAGGCACCAATCACCAGCTAACTATTTAATCTTACTTTTATGACTTTTATGACCGTTAATGGCCGTTCCGTCTCAAACCCCTCAATTACATATCTTTTATGGGCGGTATAGAGCAATTTTGTTCTTCCCACATGCAAATATTTTCACGCCTACATTTGCTCCCACTGAAGCTTGCTCATGTTTATGGTGCCAATTCATTCGGAGCTTGATTTAGCTGTTAGGAGTTAAGAAGCTGCGGTTTTAAGACCGCTGCTCCATAAATCATTCACCACCTCTGAGGCGGCGGACAGCAGTACGCCAAATCGCATATGATCAGGTTGATTGACATCCCCTGCTAGCGGTGCTAATCTGCAGGGGACGGCATTGCACAAGCAGTTTCTCAAGAACTGCTTGTGCAATGATAAATGTCGACAGCGTATGCTACAGCGGATCATGTTCGTCCCCACTTTCATAAATCGGCCCCCACGTCTCTTCAGAGCGGCATCGATCGCTTCACGGTAACATTGGAAGTTGCGCATGCGTAAACCTGTTAAAAGACTAAGCCAGAAATTTCTGATGTCATCAGGTGCGCATTCACAAATGTCAATAGTGCGACAGATATTGTTACGATGGGTGGATGGCCATTGCTTTGAAATAGAAAAAAAAGCAGTGGAGCGGTAGGAGGACAGTTAATATACAAGGGGGCTTATATTTGAGATCAAATTAGTAGCGAAAAAAATAAAATAAAATTGATGAATGAAACTTACATTGAATACATCCTCCAAATGTAAAATTGAAGTGTAAATTTCTGAGTTTACTGTCCCTTTAAACTTGCATGCTCTATATGAATCGTTTAATTTTGACTTTCCTATCCTTTTAATACTGAACAGTGTTGGATGTGTGGAGAGCTTACTAGACAAATGGCTCATATTTGGTGACAATGCTCTGAATTGTCATCTATATGGTCAGATGTCTCAAGTGAGACAAGCAAGTTATTTGGAATCCCCATTCCATTGGATCCATGTTTATGGCTTTTCAATAAAGTTACCAAAAAATTTACACCACTAATGAAAATATTATTTAATGTAGTAAGTAATAGTTTAAAAATTCTTATTGCAACAAATTGGAAGTCCAATGTGATCCTAACCTTGGCGCAATGGTTGCAGGAATGTAACCATACCTTACAATTGGAAGATAATTATTTTATGAAGCTTAAATGTCCTGACATATACATAGAAAATAAATTTCTTTGGGAGGAGTATCGTATAAAGAAATAGCACACTTAGCATCCCTAAATATAATCCGAACAATATAAAGTTGACCATTTACATCACACTACATTTAAAGGGCTAGCGAAGAATTCATTGGTTTTTATATTCAGAGGCCTTACTTCCTCTTTCCCTCTCAGCAGTTGGTTACCCTATGGTTTAAATTTAAAGTACTGCAATGTTTTGTTTTTTATGAACTAATTCATGTCTAATGGTCTTTAAGACAATTGAGATGTTCATTTACACACACATTGTAATAGAAAGTATTGTTTTTCTTTTTCTTTTCTTAATAACTGCAGATTATGTAACCAGTCATGTTTTACCATGTAAATCTGTTTGCTTTCTGTAAATTACTGGTTTCAATAAAGTATTAAAATAATAATAATAATAATATAGTTAGGAACTGTGTCCTTAAAGGCATAGTCTACTTGAAAATTGTTATTGTTTAAAAAGATAGATAATGCCTTTATTACACATTCCCCAGTTTTGCAAAACCAACACGATTATATCAATATACTTTTTACCTCTATGATTATCTTGTATCTAAGCCTCTGCAGACTTCCCCCTTATCTCAGTGCTTTTGACAGACATACAGTTTAGCCAACTATTGCTGGCTCCTAAATAACTTAATGGGAGTAAGCACAATGTTATCTATATGACACACATGAACTAGAACTGTCTAACTGTGAACAACTGTCAAAATGCACTGAGATAAGATGCAGTTTTCAACTGTTTAGAAATCAGTTTGAGCCTACCTAGGTTTAGCTTTCAAAAATGAATACCAAGAGAACAAAGCAAATTTGATGATAAAAGTAAATTGGAAAGCTTTTTTTAAATTGGATCTTCTGAATCATGAAAGTTTAATTTTGACTAGACTGTGTCCCTTTATATGACTCACAGATGGGCGCTCTGCTCTCTGTAATAAAAAAGCACCATAATATTTGAAATAGCCATCCGTAGTGTAGCCGTAGTGTAGCCACATTAACTGTAGATCCTCAGTTAATAGAATGTACTGGTCCCATTCCGTGCAAGTCTGTGTCTGTCTGCAAGCGATCGTCCGAAACAACGGAAGTAATGAGGATGTGTAATACTAAGCACCCTTAGATGTAAAATACAGTTCCATGAGAAAGTCTCAAAATTGATGTGCCCTCACAATGCTGTGATACTCAAATTATTGCTTACATGGTAAAAACAGGGCACACACAAATACCAACACTGGGATGGTGGTGAGTCTGCTGGTTATGGCTTGTACCATGTTTTTACTATGTAAGCAATACTTTTGCACCTTCTTTCATGTAATTGGCAAGAGTCCATGAGCTAGTGACGTATGGGATATACAATCCTACCAGGAGGGGCAAAGTTTCCCAAACCTCAAAATGCCTATAAATACACCCCTTACCACACCCACAATTCAGTTTTACAAACTTTGCCTCCTATGGAGGTGGTGAAGTAAGTTTGTGCTAAGATTTCTACGTTGACATGCACTTCTCAGCATTTTGAAGCCCGATTCCTCTCAGAGTACAGCGAGTGTCAGAGGGACGTGGAGAGTATTACCTATTGAATGCAGTGATTTTACTAACGGGGGTCTATTTCATAGGTTTTCTGTTATCGGTCGTAGAGATTCATCTCCTACCTCCCTTTTCAGATCGACAATATACTCTCATATTCCATTACCTCTACTGATAACTGTTTCAGTACTGGTTTGGCTATCTGCTATATGTGGATGGGTGTCTTTGGTAAGTATGATTTTATTTCTTAAGACACCTCAGCTATGGTTTTGCACTTTATGCATTTATATAAAGTTCTAAATATATGTATTGTACTTATATTTGCCATGAGTCAGGTTCATGTATTTCCTTTTGCAGATTGTCAGTTTCATATTTGGGAAAGTTAATATTAATGAAATATTTTTCTTACCTGGGGTTTAGTCTTTTTTTTTTTTTTCAATTGACTACTTGTTTTAATTTGCGGGCTGTCTTATGCTAAATGCCACACTTTATTGCGTCATTCTTGGCGCGAGAATTTTTTGGCGCGAAAAGGGCGCGTCTGTTGACGCAAGTTGGTCATTTCCGACGTCATAGTTGACGCAGGGGTTCACACAGGGTTGGGTCGTTAGTGACGCGAGTGTGTCACTTCCGGACATGGTTGGCGCCAAAAAAAATTCTAGTTACGTTGTGCGTCATACTTGGCGCCAAACTTTTTTCATTATTTATTGCCCCATTGCTTTTGCCTCTTGCCTTTCTTAGTAAGAGGGCTATGCTATTTGCATTTTTTCCCATTCCTGAAACTGTCATATAAGGAAATTGATAATTTTGCTTTATATGTTGTTTTTTCTTTTACAGTCTGCAAGATGTCTCAATCTCAATCCTGCCTCAGAAGTATCTGCTGGAACTTTTGCTGCCTGACATCGGTTCTACCAAAGCTAAGTGCATTTGTTGGTAAAATTGTGGAGATTATATCTCCTAATGTCATTTGTATTAGTTGTCATGATAAACTTTTACATGCAGATAGACTGTCCATCAGTAATAATACATTGCCAGTTGCAGTTCCTTCAACTTCTAATGTACATAATATACCTGTGAATTTTAAAGAATTTGTTACTGATTCTATTCAGAAGGCTTTGTCTGCATTTCCACCTTTTAATAAGCGTAAGAGGTCTTTTAAAACTTCTCATAAAGTTGATGAAATTTCAAATGACCGACAACATAATGAATTATCCACTTCTGATGAGGATCTATCTGATTCAGAAGATCCTTCCTCAGACATTGACACTGACAAATCTACTTATTTATTTAAAATAGTATATGCGTTCTTTGTTAAAAGAAGTGTTAATTACTTTGGATATTGAGGAAGCTAGTCCTCTTGATATTAAAACTAGTAAACGTTTAAATGCTGTTTTTAAACCTACTGTGGTTACTCCAGAGGTTTTTCCTATTCCTGATGCTATTTCTGACATGATTTCTAAGGAATGGGATAAGCCAGGTACTCTTTTTAATCCTTCTGCAAGGTTTAAAAAATTGTATCCTTTACCAGCGGTTGCAATAGAGTTTTGGGAAAAAATCCCCAAAGTTGATGGGGCTATTTCTACTCTTGCTAAACGAACCACTATTCCTATGGAAAATAGTACTTCCTTTAAAGAAGATTACTATCTCTTAATTTCCAAGGTAATAATTTATTTGGTTCTCAGTTAGATTCTATTATTTCAACTGTTACTGGGGGGAAAGGAGTTTTTTTGCGTCAGGATAAAAAACCTAAGGGTAGATCTAAGGCTTCTAATCGTTTTCGTTCCTTTTGACAAAATAAGGAACAAAAACCTAATCCTTCCCCCAAGGAATCTGTTTCCAATTGGAAGCCTTCCTCAAATTGGAATAAATCCAAGCCTTTCAAGAAACCAAAGTCAGCCCTAAGTCCGCATGAAGGTGCGGCCCTCATTCCAGCACAGCTGGTAGGGGGCAGATTAAGGTTTTTCAAGGATGTTTGGATAAATTCTGTCCAAAATTAATGGATTCAGAGCATTGTCTCTCAGGGGTACCGAATTGGATTCAGAGTAAGACCTCCTGTGAGGAGATTTTTTCTCTCACGCATCCCAATGAATCCAGTAAAAGCTCAGGCTTTCCTGAAGTGTGTTTCAGATCTGGAGGTTTCAGGGGTAATCATGCCGGTTCCTTTTCAGGAACAAGGCCTGGGGTTTTATTCAAATCTATTCATTGTCCCAAAGAAAGAAAATTCATTCAGACCAGTTCTGGATCTGAAAATTTTGAATTGTTATGTAAGAGTACCAACTTTCAAGATGGTAACTATAAGGACTATTCTGCCTTTTATTTAGCAAGGACATTATATGTCTACAATAGACTTGCAGGATGCTTACCTTCATATTCCAATTCATCCAGAACATTATCAGTTCCTGAGATTCTCTTTTCTAGACAAGCATTACCAATTTGTTGCTCTTCCATTTGGCCTAGCAACAGCTCCAAGAATCTTTTCAAAGGTTCTGGGTGCCCTACTCTCTGTGTACTAGCTCAGTCTTTACGTTCTGCAGAATCTCACACGAATCAACTTGTGTTGTTTCTTCGAAAACATGGTTGGAGGATCAATTTACCAAAAAGTTTTTTGATTCCTCAGACAAGGGTCACCTTTTTAGGTTTCCAGATAGATTCAGTGTCCATGACTCTGTCTCTAACAGACAAGAGACGTTTGAAATTGGTTGCAGCATGTCGGCACCTTCAGTCATTCCCTTCAGTGGCTATGTGCATGGAAGTTTTAGGCCTCATGACTGCAGCATCGGACACAATTCCTTTTGCTCGTTTTCACACGAGACCTTTCCAGCTTTGCATGCTGAATCAATTTAATATCCTTAAATCCCAATGTTCGGCACTCTCTGACGTGGTGGATAAATCACCAGCGTTTAGTTCAAGGGGCCTCTTTTATTCGGCCAACCTGGAATGTGATCACAATAGATGCAAGTCTTTCAGGCTGGGGAGCTGTCTGGGGATCTCTGACAGCACAAGGAGTTTGGAAATTTCAAGAGGTGAGATTACCGTGAAATTCTCAGAGCTCTTCAGTTTTGGCCTCTGTTGAAGAGAGAACCGTTCATTTGTTTTCAGACAGACAATATCACAACGGTGGCATATGTCAATCATCAGGGTGGGACTCAGAGTCCTCAAGCTATGAAAGAAGTATCTTGGATACTTGTTTGGGGCGGAATACGGCTCTTGTCTAATTTCTGTGGTTCATATCCCAGGTTTAGACAATTGGGAGGCGGATTATCTCAGCCGTCAGACTTTACATCCAGGGGAGTGGTCTCTCCATCCAGATGTGTTTTCTCAGATTGTTCAGATGTGGGGTCTTCCAGAAATAAATCTGATGGCCTCTCATCTAAACAATAAACTTCCCAGATACCTGTCCAGGTCCAGGGATTCTCAGGCAGAAGCAGTGGATGCACTGACACTTTCTTGGTGTTATCAACCTGCTAATATCTTCCCGCCTCTAGTTCTTCTTCCGAGAGTGATCTCCAAGATCATCATGGAACAAGGTTTTGGTATGCGGATCTTGTTCGGATGTCCAGTTGCCAATCTTGGCCACTTCCGTTAAGGCCGGACCTACGGTCTCAAGGTCTGTTTTTCCATCAGGATCTCAAATCATTAAATTTGAAGGTATGGAAATTGAACGCTTAGTATTACGTCATAGAGGTTTCTCTGACTCAATAATTAATACTATGTTACAAGCTCGTAAATCTGTCTCTAGGAAGATTTATTATCGAGTTTGGAAGATTTACATTTCATGGTGTTCTTCTCATAAGTTATCTTGGCATTCTTTTAGAATTCCTAGAATTTTACAGTTTCTCCAGGATGGTTTGGATAGGGGTTTGTCTGCAAGTTCCTTGAAGGGACAAATCTCTGCTCTTTCTGTTTTATTTCACAGAAAGATTGCTAAACTTCCTGATATTCACTGTTTTGTACAGGCTTTAGTTCGTATTAAGCCCGTCATTAAATCAATTTCTCCTCCTTGGTGTCTTAATTTGGTTTTGAAGGCGTTACAGGCTCCTCCGTTTGAGCCTATGCATTCTTTGGACATTAAACTACTTTCTTGGAAAGTGTTGTTCCTTTTGGCCATCTCTTCTGCTAGAAAAGTGTCTGAGCTATCTGCTCTTTCTTGTGAATCTCCTTTTCTGATTTTTCATCAGGATAAGGCGGTTTTGCGGACTTCATTTGAATTTTTACCTAAGGTTGTGAATTCTAGCAACATTAGTAGAGAAATTGTTGTCCTTTCCTTGTGTCCTAATCCTAAGAATCCTTTGGAAAGATCCTTACATTCTTTGGATGTGGTAAGAGCTTTGAAATATTATGTTGAAGCTACTAAAGATTTCAGGAAGACTTCTAGTCTATTTGTTATATTTTCTGGTCCTAGGAAAGGTCAGAAGGCCTCTGTTATTTCCTTGGCCTTTTGGTTGAAGCTTTTGATTCATCAAGCTTATTTGGAGTTGGGTCAAGCTCATTCAACTAGATCGGTCTCCACTTCATGGGCTTTTAAGAATGAAGCTTCAGTTGATCAGATTTGCAAAGCAGCGACTTGGTCCTCTTTGCATACATTTACTAAATTCTACTGTTTTGATGTATTTGCTTCTTCTGAAGCAGTTTTTGGTAGAAAAGTTCTTCAGGCAGCTGTTTCAGTTTGATTCTTCTGCTGCTATTTTCACTTTTTCTTTTCTTCATAAGAATAACTTATATTTGGGTTGTGGATTATTTTTTCAGCATTTGGCTGTTTATTTTTTATCCCTCCCTCTCTAGTGACTCTTGAGTGGAGTTCCACATCTTGGGTATTTGATATCTCATACGTCACTAGCTCATGAACTCTTGCCAATTACATGAAAGAAAACATAATTTATGTAAGAACTTACCTGATAAATTCATTTCTTTCATATTGGCAAGAGTCCATGAGGCCCACCCTTTTTATGGTGGTTATGATTTTTTTTGTATAAAGCACAATTATTCCAAATTTCTTTGTTGATGCTTTTTTACTCCTTTCTTTATCACCCCACTACTTGGCTATTCGTTAAACTGAATTGTGGGTGTGGTAAGGGGTGTATTTATAGGTATTTTGAGGTTTGGGAAATGTCACTAGCTCATGGACTCTTGCCAATATGAAAGAAATGAATTTATCAGGTAAGTTCTTACATAAATTATGTTTTTTAGCCTTGTCCTTCACTCTTGCTATGGGACTGAGTTTCTATTATTTGTTCTTTTTGCAATGATTTAAGATAAAGGGACAGTATACAATAGAATTTTTATTGTTTTAAAAGATAGATAATCCCTTTATTACCCATTTCCAGTTTTGTACAACTATATACTTTTTACCTCTGTGATTACCTTGTATCTAATCATCTTCTGACAGCCCCCTGGTCACATGACTTTTCATTTATTATCTTTTGACTTGCATTTAGTACTGTGCTGAATCTTAAATAACTCCTTAAGAGAGAGCACAATGTTATCGTTATGGCCCACATGAGCTAGCAGTCTCCTGTTGTGAAAAGCAAATAAAAAGCATGTGATTAAGAGGCTGCCTATAGTGGCCTTGAAACAGGCAGAAATTTAGAGTGTTATAAAGTATATAAATATAACAATGTTGGTTGTGCAAAGCTGGGGAAGTGGTAGTAAAGGCGTTATCTAACTTTTTAAACAATAACAATTTTAGTGTAGACTGTCCCTTTAAGTTACAACATGGAGGTGCCCATTACATTATAAATACTACTTTTTTCTTTAATAATATTTAAATAAGTAATAACAATTTTAAAAATACATTTGCATATTATTCTCAGGCTATTCTTTGCTTTAAATAGATCATTATATTTAGCATTTATTACGTTTTTAACACCCTTTTAATAAACTGGGTGGGTCACTCCATTCTATAAATTGTATTTAATTCTGTGACGTTTCTACTTCTTCTTAGCTTTCCTCACACGCTGGACACAGTTGATTTTTAATTGTGTTTTAACGGAGATGGACTTCTCAGATGAAAAGCTGGAAGAACCAAAGTCTGCTTAAAATTTTACTCCTGAATAAGCAGAACAGATTTTTGTTGGGGTGATGAAGCTTTTGAAAGACGTGAAAAGACCCAGACGCATCTTCTAAACTACCACACAGCAGCCTTGTCAAGGTTGAGCATAGCTAGACATGGAAGGAACCGAGGCCTACTCTACATGGGTGTATTTAACGCTTTGTAAGGATCAGTGGCTGGTCAATCGCTACCACAAAGCTCCGGGTGTTGGGAGGATTTTTTGTTAACAATTCCTGCTGAATATTTTATTTTCAAACGGTTCCTCATTTTTATGATAAACATAATTTAAAAATACACAACACTTTGCACAGTATGATTCAGGGTAACATTACTCTGTGATTTGTTTTCTAGTTATTTGTTTTCTTGGAATTCAAGAGAAAATTACAGTTTACTGGATGCCAAGCTGAAATTCAGGTCAAATGACTCAGATCTCAGTTAACTACATATAAATATGTGAAATATTGTGGTTTTTTATAGACTTTCAACATACACCTCTGTGAACCATGAAAATGTAACTGACAAAGATGCACCAGATGAAAGGTTTTATAGTATAATATATAGTTCTGTTGCACTTTGCAATGGCTTTGCACTATTATGATATTGGGACAGGTTGTGTGCTCTTTGATTTCTCCAAAAGCAAAAGTGTTCAAATTATCTATGTAAATCCGTTATATCTTGCAGGGTTACTCCATAGTCTTTCCAAAAGAGTATAACATGTGGGAACTACATGTAATTATTTAAAGAAAAAGCCACTTTAGCCTGAATTGTAGGTATTTGATTGCCTATGAAAAGCCATAAACAATAACTGCATTTTAGGAATATAGAGATGGCATAGGCATGTACTTCTTCACAGGATTTAAACTGTTTTTTATATATATATATATATATATATATATATATATATATATATATATATATGAATCAGACTCAGGTTAATATATTGAATTTACTTTTAAATGTTTAAATGGAACCTTGTTCTGTCATTATTCCTTCTTGGGAACCAGAAGCCATTATGAAAAGGTATAATTTGACCATATTCATCTTTTTCAGTTAGTTTTAGCTGCTAGCTGCTTTCTAGTGTAATATATCTATATGTTGAATGTAAATTTGAAAGGCATTTTAACACTCGTGTATCTCTCTTTCTTTAACTGTGGGCAGTGTAATCTATCTTAAATAGTGTGAGCTTCTGGAAACCTTACTATGTTTCAATAAGGAAATCTCCCCTTTGTACCAAAATGTGTTTATTACTGCCTGGGTATAGTATTTACTTATGCTGCCCTAGTGCAATAATTGCAGGTTAGCCAATCAGTATACACAGTAGAAAAAATATGAGGGCAGAGCTCTCTGAAATAAGCCAAAACTGTATTAAAAATTGGGCCCTGTATGACTGATGGGATTTTTCATGCAAGCACCATGCATGTGTCCTGAGTTGTTTTATGCAGTCTCAAAATTGTTGCCCTAAAAATAGAATGAATGCAATAAAAAAATATTTTAGCAACATGCTGGGGCCCAATTGGTTAAAGATCATCATTCTTATTTGTGCCTGAGGTCATCCCTGTGTTTTGCAACCACTAAAGGGTGTGAGCGCCAAACATCACTGTGGAAGTGCTGGATCTATTTACTGTCCTAAGTTAAAGGGACATTAAACTCCAAATTAAATCCCCTTTAAATGTTTCATGAGACATAGGTTAAACAACATATGTAAATTAATTTTGTTGGTTTTAACTGACCATTGGAAATTAGATTTTTCCAAGTTTACTGATCATGCTGCAACCTACACTATAATTGTTTAAATCACTGCAGGAGCTCATACAATCTGACTACTCACAGCATGGGAGGTATATTTATTGAAGAGTTTTTTTTTTTTTTTTTTTTAAGGGTTTATTTATGGGTTACTCTGCAAATTTCACTAATATGATACTTTAAAGTTCATAAACAGGGTTATTTAGATATTTTGCATCAAAAAGCCTAATCACTGCTATACTGTATATGATGCATGTATAAACATAACTTTATTGCCCCTATACAGAATAAAAAAAATACATAGAAATATAAAATAAAGGACTACAGTATCATTGTACATGCATGAAAGACATGTTTTCTACATCTATATATGTTATATGGAAATACATATACCTATTGCCTTGGTTTGTATAAATCAAAAAGAAAATGTATGCTTACCTGATACATGTATTTATTTCTTCACACGGTGAGTCCACGGATCATCAATTATTGTTGGGAATATCACTCCTGGCCAGCAGGAGGAGGCAAAGAGCACCACAGTAGAGCTGTTAAGTATCACTTCCCTTCCCACAAACCCCAGTCATTCGACCGAAGGAAAAGAAGAGAAAGGAAATAACACAAGGTGCAGAGGTGCCTGAGGTTTATATAAAAAAAACTCTGAAAAACAGGGAGGGCCGTGTACTCACCGTGTCAAGAAATAAATGTATCAGGTACGCATACATTTTCTTTTCTTTCTAATGAGACGGTAAGTCCACGGATCATCAATTACTGTTGGGAATCAATACCCAAGCTAGAGAACACAGATGATACGGTAGGGCAAGACAGGTTACCTAAAAAGAAGGCACCACCGCTTGCAGAACCTTTCTCCCAAAAGAAACCTCAGCTGACGCAAAAGTATCAAATTTATAGAATATAGAAAAAGTAAGCAAAGAAAACCAAGTTGCCGCCTTACAAATCTGTTCTACAGAGGCCTCATTCTTGAAGGCCCAAGAAGAAGACACCGCCCTAGTGGAATGAGCTGCAATTCTCTCAGGAAGCTGCTGTCGGGCAGACTCATAAGTCCTACAAAACAAACTTCTCAACCAGAAAGAAAGAAGTGGCAGAAGCTTTCTGGCCTTTACGTTTACCAGAAAAACAACAAACAATGCAGAAGACTGAATAAGTCCTTTGTAAAATTATAAAATTTAAGGGCCCGCACAACATCTAAGTTGTGCAACAGACGTTCTTTATGAAAAGAAGGATTAGGACAGAGAGAAGGAACAACAATTTCCTGGTTAATATTTCTGTCCGAAACAACCTTAGGAATTAAACCAAACTTGGTACGAAGAACTGCCTTATCTACCTGAAATACGAGATAAGGAGAATCACACTGCAAAGCTGAGAGTTCGAAAACCCTCCAAGCAGAAGAAATAGCGGAAAGAAACAAAACTTTCCAAGAAGAACTTAATATCTATGGAATGAATAGGTTCAAATGGAGCCTGTTGAAAAACTTTAATAACAATGTTAAGGCTCCAAGGAGGAGCGACTGACTTAAACACAGGCCTGATTCTGACCAGGACTTAATAAAAAGGATTTTACATCCGGCACGTACACCAGACACTTGTGCAGCAGAATGGATAGAACAGAAATCTGACCCTTGAGGGTACTAACAGATAACCCTTTCTCAAGGCCTTCCTGGAGAAAAGATAAGATCCTTTGGATCCTGTCTTATAGTAAATCTTTCTAGTGATAGGTTTACTAGCCTGAATCATGGTCTCAATGACCGATTCGGAAAACCCATGCTTAGCTAAAACGTTCAATCTCCAAGCAGACCGCTTCAGAGAAACGATATTTGGATGAAGGAAGGGCCCCTAAAGCAGAAGATCCTTACTCTTTCGAAGTTTCCATGGAGGTAGAGACGACATCTATACTAGATCCGCCTACCAGATCCGGCGAGGCCATGCAGAAGCTATTAGAAAAAACAATGCTCTCTCCTACTTGATCCAAAACGATGACTCGCGGAAGGAGAACAAACAGAGGAAAAGGATATGCCAACTTGAAGTTCCAAGGAATTGCCAGAGCATCTATTAGAAAGGCGTGAGGATCTCTTGATCTCGAACCGTACTTGGTGTTAGAGACACCATCAGAACCAATTCTGGTAAGCCCTATTTGGTTGTTAACCTGGAGAACACTTCCAGATGAAGATCCTACTCCCCGGGATGGGAAATCTGTCTGCTCAGAAATCCACTTTCCAGTGTCTACTCCAGAATGTGGATGGTAGATAAACAGTAACTGTGAGCACCCGCCCACAGAAAAAATCTGAAACACTTCCTTAATGACTAAGGAACTCAGAGTTCCTCCCTGGAGGTTGATGTAAGCCACAAAGGCTATGTTGTCTGACTAGAACCCGATAAACTGGGCTAAAGACAACTGAGGCCAAACCATCAGAGCATTGTAAATCGCTCTCAACTCCAAATGATGAAGGGGAGAGCAGACTTCTCCCAGGACCAAATTCCCTGTGCCTTCAATGAGCCCCAGACTCCTCCCCAGTCCAGCACGCTAGTGTCCGCGGTCACAAACGCCCAGGTCTCCGAAGCATGTGTCCCGAGACAGAAGTTCCTGATAAAACCACCACAGGAAAGAGACTCTTGTCTACAGAGCTAGATTCTCTGAGACAATCCGGATAATCCCCATTCCACTGTCTGAACATGAACAAAAGCAGATCTCTCAAACGGAATCAAGCAAGGGAATGATGTCATGGAAGCCACCATCAGACCAATTAACTTCAGACACTGAGCCACTGATGCTGAACAGTAGACTGAAGAGAGAGGCAAGAGGAAGGATTTTGACTTTTCTGACCTCCGTCAGAAAGATTTTCATCGATAGGGAATCAATTATAGTACCTAAGCAGACTACCCTTGCAGCTGGGACAAGGGAGCTCTTTTCCAGCTCCATTATCATTCCTGGAAAGAAGAAAAACAAAAACCTCAGAATGAGATTTTGCTTATAGAAAGATGGCGCCTGAACCAATAGGACATTCAGGTGGGACGCCACTACAAATCCCGGAACCGAATAGCGGCCCAGAAAAACCTTGAGAAAACTCTGGGAGCTGTGGCAAAGCCATTGTTGAACCACAAACTGAAAGAGTTTGGCCGGAAAGCAACACTCAGAAATCTGAGATGATCCCTTGAATGGGAACCTGAGGGTACACATCCTTTAGGTATAATGTCATTATAAACTGACCCTCTTGCACCAAGGAAGAATGGAGCGAATAGTCTCCATCTTGAAGGACAGTACCCAGAGAAAATTGTTTAGACATTTCATGTCTAAAATAGGACAAAAAGTACCCTCTTTTCTGTGATCCCTTGAATGGAAAAGAAACTAAACCCTGTTCCTAAATTGGAACTGGAACAATCACTCCCAGGAAGGAAGATCCTGAACACATTTCAAGAACGCCTCTCTTCTTATCTGGGCTACAGATAATCTTGAAAGGTGGAACCTGCTCTTGGGAGGAAGGGGTTGAATACCATTCATAACCCTGGAATACTATATCTACAGCCCTTTAGGGATCTACGACATCTCGTATCCAGGCATGAGAAAAAACTGAGATAGACTGCCTCCCACAGAATCCGATCCTGGCTCGGGGGCAAACCCTACATGCTAAATGCGAATTAGCTGTGGGTTTCTTTAATTACTTCCCCCTGATCCAAGACTGACTGGGTATCCAAGAGGACTTGAACTGCTCCTGCTTGGAAGACAAAGGGGAAGACTTTACTGAAGTTACGAAGGAACGAAAAGTAGCAACAGAAATAAAAGATTGGCCTAACAGCCTTCCTGTCCTGGATCTCCTCATGGAGTCCTTCAAAATTGAATCAGACAAGGCGTTGCATTAAAAAGATGCTGCACTTGTCCATAAAGGCCTCCATCCTTAAAAGAGCATCTATCCTTTATATGGATTGAAGTTCTCTTAACCAGAATAGCAATGGCCCCTAATACTTTAAGCACTATGCGCCATGATATTTAAAGGAGACCGCTTATTACAGACAGGAGATGGGGGGGGGAAATCCTTGACTTCTCGCATACCTGAGAAAATTCTCCTAGCATGGTCAAGAACAGGAAACATTTTCACAGATGAATCCTAGTATATATAAAATTTACTAGAGTCTTGAGAATTGACAAAGACAGGGGAATCCAGTAGCCAACCACTCCTAAATGCTAACCAAGAGGTGTTCAGGCTTGAATCTGAAGAGAACTACTTCAGCACCAGATGAAGGAATTATACTGTCCGAATTGGAGGTTTAACCCTCAGATGCTACCGATTATCCTCCTCATCAGACTATAAGAAGGCCAATATGTGTAGCAGCCAGTAGAGCAGAAACCTTACTATCTGATTCATTAAATTTCTGCTTGAGATTTCCCTCTAAGATAGGAAAAGCAGATAAAGCCACAGATACCATTCGATACCTTAGCAGACAATTCTGCAAAGCAAAAAACTCCTCCAGGAGATAGAAAGGAACAGCAGGGCACTGCATGTGACACCATGAAAAAGCTTGGGACGTTTGAGGAGAAAGCTGTGGCATAGTCTAAAGAGCATCATCCAGGGAGACATGAGGCTAAAAATAATTTTCGGAATTAAATTATTTAAAAATATTTAAAATGACACTGTCACTTTAAGATTATAGAGAAGTACTTAAAATATATAAATATATTTAGGAACAGACCTCTGTTCCATTCTTTAGGAAAAGAAAATTATTAATTGGAATTATGTATATTGAACCTATGTAACATAGCATAAAATTCAGCCCAATACCATTACAAGTATAAGCAGGTCGACATTGGGTCGTTTATTTTCACAGACTGGAAATAAAAACATGAATATTCTACAAGCCTTGTTAATATGACATAAAAACTCAGTAAACAAAGTTTAATAAGGCCTCTCTATACAAGCCTGATTTGAGGAAAAATATATAACCGGAACTTATGTGTGATGACCTATTCCTCAGTAACGCCGCCCCGTTCTCGGTTGGAGAATGAGGCAGGGTTATCGAAACTGAAAAAATTACAAGTCCAAGATTGCGCTTCTCCGTACCTGAGGAGGCGGGGACAAGAAGATGGCATGGAGGTGAATCGCACAAACATCGCGCTTCTTCCTACCGCACAAAACACTGAGATACAAGCGCCTACCAATTTGTGCAGGATACTGGCACAAATAAAAAGTACATAGAGCATTGCTCCGCTTCCTAAAAAAGCGGAAGAGAAATACTTCCTCTCATTGTATGAAACCACAATAAGTGCTCAGTCCCTTCTAAGACACCATCACAGCCCCTAGAAATTGCGCCATACGCGCTTTCTCCCCTGACCTAGTCACTTCAAACCACTCAGTCGCTAAAAAAAGGAAGCTACCAAAATACAGATAAAAAGGTACTAAAATTATATCTAAGCCCCAAGGTGGTTAACCCCTTCTTTGCTATGAAGGAAATTAACCCCCAAGTCTCATGACTGTGTCTGCACACTACCCTAAGCATCCATAAGGATTTGTCCCACTAAAAGCAGAGGGTCCTTAACCTCTTCATTGCCAGCCTCCTAGCCCCAGAACAACCAAGGCACTTACCTGCATTCTAGCCGGCAGTCAGACGACTCACAAAGTATGAGAGGATGCCGCTCCTCACAGAGACCTGTGAAAAAGAAAGAGAGTAAACCTACTCAGAATGACTGGGGTTTGTGGAAAGTGATACTTAACAGCTCTGCTGTGGTGCTCTTTGCCTCCTCCTGCTGGCCAGGAGTGATATTCCCAACAGTAATTGATGATCCGTGGACTCACCGTGTCATTAGAAAGAAATACAGACCTTGTATAAACAAAAGGTTTAGTTTTTATGTGGGTGAAAAATAAGATACACTACATGAGTGCCTTTAATATTCTTTTAATGCTATTGGTTTGTTGAGCAAACACAGCATCCAGTGACTTAAGTGCACTGCAATTTGAATTTTATTAATACTTATATGCATCTGTGTTTATTTGTGTATCTATATATTTAGGAGAATTCTATAGATACTAAAACAAGCATTGCTACATTCTGCAGAACAAAGTAAAGGGATGCGTTCAAGTCAACATGTCCCTTCCATTGCATTTAATTTACTATAATTGGTTGTACCAATTACGTGATAAAATGATGACTTTTTTCCAGTAGCACACATAAGCAATGCTGAATAAGGACAGCTTATGTAAACACATTCCGTATGAGCTATTTAAAACTGTGCATATGCATGCAATAGAGGCCCCATTTGCAATAACAGTGCTGAACAAATACATGGATATTGAAACTGTAAGCACTAGATTTAAAAGGCCCCACCCCATGTAGTAACTACATATGATACCTCATTTTCATGTGCATGTCTTTATACATCGTGTGCTAGATTCTAATTTTCTGAACTGTTTGTCATTTTAAATTGCAGTTAAATAACTGTATACGATGGCCCACACAAACACTCAGTATAATCTTTATTATATATCATAAATAGGAACTAGTGTCATTTTATACTACATATGATGGCTGCACAGTCATGGCTAAACAGATTTTGACAAATTAACTATACTTTTGGTTTTATGCATTTTGTGCACAAACTGCTTTAGGGTCAGAGTCCAAAGGATTATGGATTTAAAAAAAAAAAAAAAATAATACACAAAACAATGTTTCAGCAAGTATAGAAAACAAGTACAAGTAATGTTTGCAGATTATTGAAGTTGTATTTCCAGCTTTTCTTACCTGTTTGCCCCACCTCTTAAATTCAGATTGTGGAGGAATCTTGTGGAACTTGAAAAATCCCCAACTGCATTGTAGCAACCAAAAAGAACTCCATATTGCACTATTGTATTGAGCCAAAGTTGAATATAAGCAACAACAGAATAAGACATACTCACTAATACTTGCACATAGCTCTAGCCTACTGGAGAAGGTTATAGAATTATCGGGTAGCATTTTTTTTTTTTTTATCATTCCTTTTGATTTTGGGCTACTTTTCACAGCTCATTTTGGTGCTTTAATGATGTCAATTTTTTTATATATATATTTACACAATAAATAAATCAAAGAAAATTTGCCTAACATCTTTATTTTTTGTTAACGAATATCACTCTTGTAAATGCAGAAGACAGTGCTAGGGTCTGTTTGATATATTTGTCAGATATAAAAATGTAGCTGGTTTTAGTATTATGTTGGACTAAATTGTGTAGTAAGCTCATGGTTTCTTAATCTTTTTTCAGCAAGTACCCCTGTAGACCCCAATTGCAACACACAGATATCACTGATCTTAAACTCTCACATGATAAAAATGTGCATTATAGGGTTTCACAAACTTGTAACGGATCTATTAATCAGAGAAACAACTATACAGGTGTCATATCATGTTTTTTATTTTCAGGAATTTATTTTAAAATCCAATTTTACTGAACCTGCATACAGCAAAATATTTGGAAACATTTGCACTACAAATAAATATAAAAAAAAAACACACACAAGGCACAAATGTAATAATATTAATATTGTGCCTCAGACTAAAAAATCTTACATTTTAGTACATGATGAGCACAGTACTATTTATGGTCCCACCTTTGTTTAACTTTATTTTATATACAGTTTATCTGTCTCATTTTACTGTGGCACACGTGGGTATAATACAATTTAGCGCATTTATCTGGCCTCTGTTTCTGTGACACTTGTTCACAGTGATACACTTTACAACAGTGAAGCTCAAATACAGTACTCAAATGACACTAACAGGTCAGATCCTAGGGGCTTCCTAGTCTGAGGTGAATTAGTAATTGAGCATTAGACTAACATAGGCAGTGAAATACTCAAACTGCACTGTGAGGAGTGCTTGAGGGTAGAAATTACAAATATATGTTGCTTACCATAGGTACATCAAGAGGAGCAATCCCTAGAGTACACTTTGCCAATGCCCCAAGTACCCCCAGGGATACACGTACCATAGGTTGAGATACTACTCAGTAGTTTACACACTGAGCTTTAAAAGCTCTATGAATGAGATACTTTACACACCTGAAATCTATTACACCTTGTTTTCCCCTTGTGCTCCCACATCTACCACAGCAATGGGAAGACGGACATGGAATAACAAGTTGCTAGAAAAAGCAGCAGCCTGCCAAGGATCTAAAATCATTGCTTTTATGAAATATTGTCAGCAGAGTTTTAGATATCATTTTAAAATGATCTTGTTCTGTAATTCCTTGGGATACGATTTCTTTCAACTAAAGGTCAACAAATAACACTAAAAATGTTTGTAAAAGTAATGAAGCTGGACTATTTACCCTATCTTGCTATGTATAAAGGTCTATAAAAGATTCTTAAGCCATATCTGTTTTGCAGATGCCTTGTTTTATGTATTTTTGATCAATAATCTAAAACGTTGCATAGTTCAACCTTAAAAGGACATAAAACCCTATATTTTCTCGTGATTCAGATAAAACATACAGTTTTAAGCAACTGTCTAATTATCATATTTTCTTTGTTCTCTTGGTATCTTTTGCTGAAAATCATGGACAAGCTCAGGAGTGTGCACGTGTCTGGAGCGCTATATGGCAGCAGTTTTGCAAGAATATTATCCATTTACAAGAGCACTAGATGGCAGCACTATTTCCTGCCATGTAGTGCTACAGACACCTACCTAGCTATCTCTTGAACAAATAATAACTTGGGAATTAATCAAATTTAAAGGGACAGTCTACACCAGAATTTTTATTGTTTTAAAAGATAGATAATCCCTTTATTACCCATTCCCCAGTTTTGCATAACCAACACAGTTATAATAATGTACTTTTAACCTCTGTGATTATCTTGTATCTAAGCCTCTGCAAACTGCCCCTTTATTTCAGTTCTTTTGACAGACTTGCAGTTTAGCCAATCAGTGCCTGCTCCCAGATAACTTCACGTGCACAAGCACAGTGTTATCTATAGGAAATACGTGAACTAACACTCTCTAGTGCCTTCAAGGTCTAAGAAATTAGCATATGAACCTCCTACCAAGAGAACAAAGCAAAATTCGTGATAAAAGTAAATTGGAAAATTGTTTAAAATGACATGCTCTATCTGAATCATGAAAGTTTATTTTGGCCTAGACTGTCCCTTTAATAACAGAAGTAAATTGAAAACTTTTTAAAAACCGTATGCCGTGTCGGAATCACAAAATACATTTTTGGGTTTCATATACCTTTAAGCACATTTGAGGGGTTTTTAATTTAACATTTTTTAAAATATTTTTTTTTAAACTTTTTTTTCTTTTCTTTTCAGATCCCCAAGACTTATACCATTGGAAAGGTTAGGCGATTACCTTTCCAAAGGTGGGTCTTGGGGGTCTGTAGCTGCTTAGATGCTCGAGATACAGGCTTCTAAGCAGCATGCCCCTTTCCCTATATTGTCAATTGTCATTTTTAAATAAAGTTGCGCGGTGACATCATCACGTCATTACCGCGTGACGTCACCATGCAAAACGGAAAGCCCTGGCGATGCCTGTCACTCCCGGCACGATCGCCGGGGTAGGAGCGGGTGGGAGCCCCCAGATCTCCCTCAAGGTGGGAGAGTGCTAGTGACGGCTCTGAGCCGTCGTTAGCACCTGAGTGAGAAACTCTGCGACGGCTCAGAGCCGTCGTTAGCACTCAAGGGGTTAATATGCCTGCTAATCTTTTCTGGATTAATGTTCCATCATATGTGCATTACTCCAGCATAACAGATATTAAAGAAAACTGTATTTTCCCTCTTGCCTCATAAGTGCCAAATGATAGACACAAACAGTATAGACAGGTTTTATAAGAAATAATACAACAGTATGAGTTATTAACATTTGCTTTTAAAATCACCTCTCTTTATGCTGGTCAGTTAGCACCATTATTACTCTGATTATTCTTTTAATGTGGTCAGAATATAATGTCATGAGAAAAAAAAAAATTCAAAACATAAAATTTTTATTTGAATGTAACAGTAAACACCTTAACATTTGAATATAAAATGTTTACTTACGGGTAGGTAAAACAACTTTGCACTATACTTTCATTATTTATTTTGCCCCATTTTCATGTAATTAAGCTCTGAGAACTGTGAATTGTTTAATTCTCAAAACTGGAAATGCACACTGGAGATTTCTCAAGGCTAAGCCTGCTACATATTCCTTAATTTGCTTCGACAGACAACAGCTGCAAAACATTGTAGTTTATACTAACATAATGAACGTGGCTAGCCTTCTCAGCTGCAGACTCAAGCCTGGATTAGCTCCTGCAAAAAGCCGAGTGGTGGTTGGATCTTAGTTACTGAAAAAACAATTGCAGCAACCAATGTTAGTTACAAAAATGTTTAGACTGGGCTGATTTGTGTTTTTATAGCAAGGCTGAAATACCTTGCAATTACAAGATGTTTACTGTCCCTTTTAAATAATAGATTAAGCTATGTACAGCCATGCACAGTTAAGCTAGTGTGTGCAGATACACAGTTGGCAAGTAACTAAGTGGCTCACGGCGCAGATTAATACAATTAAAAATAATTACATTCGTATAAACAACTCTGGCTTATCAACCTACTGTTATCCTTGTGCATTTGACATCTGCACATGTGCCGTGCCAACTACCACAAATAAGTCCAAGTTGGTACAAACAGAATACAATTCCTGATAATCTGGCGTCTGATCTTATGATCAAGTGGTACCTAAATATGGTCTTTCCATGAAACAAAATGGTGTCATTGGGATTACATTTCCTGACAATATCACTAACAGGAATTCAGGATCAAATGATGGAAACTATATATTTTTTATTACATACATGTGCATGACTGCTAGTTTATGGAGAGATAGGAGTTAAATCAATGTCACATACATAAATCATTGTGTTTTTTTTTACAGATATAATTGGTATCAGGCTCATTTGAACATAGTAGTTAAAAACTGCAGTTAAAGGTACTTACACTCATCTTGCTATTGCAAAGTATAAAAAGAAACAGAAATCTATATTATTATGCATTTTGTTTCCATCTTAAAGAAATAAAGAAGCAAACATGATGATTCAAATAGACTGTCCAAAAAAACAAACAAAAAACAACTTTTAATTCCCTTGGTATACTTTGTTAAAGAGCATCCTACGGTAGACTCAGGAGAGAGTGCATGAATTGAACACAGTTACACAGTTGCCATATAGTGATCAAGGCATGCATGTGCTTGTGAACCTAAGTTCTCATGGAAAGGCGCTAAGTTTCAACATAGGATACCCAGATAAAGGGTTAATTTTGAACCTTTTTTTTAAAGGCTTTACACTTTCTGAATCATTAAAGGGACATTGAAGTGAAACTCACATGTGCAAGGTTCGAAAACTTACAAGTAGAAAGACATTTATGACATTTAACAGTTCTCCAAAAAGTGCTAGCTGAAGGGAAAACTGGTTATAGTTTCTGGGCAAAAATAGAGTTTCTAGAGAACACTGTTCTGTACATATTTCCTTAGAGAGATACCCTCTATAAGACAGGTAGATCCACATTCAAATGAACTGAATTAATCAGAACCAAAATCTTCCTCCTCATCATGGTGTAACTCCCGTAAAGACTTTTGTCTGAAAGTGTTCCATGCTTGTCCTCGAACATCTTCCTCGTCACTGTCCTCATAATAACCTAGGAAAAATGTGAATAAGAAAATAAGGACAAAGATGTAGCAAGCTACAAAGTACACAATAACCTATTCACACTGTCATATGTCCCACTGACAACAAGCTTACATTGTGAATCAGTTTAACTAAACTACATCATATAAAGACACAATGAATTGTTAGGACACATTTAATTTTAAAAAGTACTACTGGAAGATAATTTACCGTTGTGCATTTAGAATATAAGACGTAGTAATGAACTTTTTTTAAAAAACAAATCAAATACAATGATTTCTTTCAGGATTTTGTTAGTTTTATTTGAATCAGCAGAATTTGTGCTATTGCTTGAAAGAAAGAAAAAAGGGAAATAATCAGACCATTTTCTCCAGTGATGAATAATAAAGCTGAGACTGGACCTATTAAACCTATAAAATCTAGAATTTATCTGCAACTGAATCTAGACTGAGGATGCAAGACCCTTGCACAAGTGGGGTGGCTTCTTAGTGACCTATGGATGAACATGAAAGAGAAGGCCTTGCATCATTAGGTCTAGATGCAGATTTAAAAGATCATCTATAGCCAATGTTATAATAATCACAGGATACTTCTAGGCCAATATGTTAGAATCACAACTACTTAAGCTTTGTCCTGTTGAATCTTTTAGTGGACAATGTAGTTGAATGGGAATGGAGAAAAAAAGATAAAGCATAAATTATGTTTTCTTTCCAAAGATATGGTGAGTCCACGGAATCAATTACTAGCGGGAACCAATAACCAAGCTAGAGGACACAGATGATTAGGAAGGGACAAGGCAGGTAACCTCAACCGAGACAAAGTATCAAATTTAAAAAATTTGAAAAAAATATGCAAAGAAAAACTAATTGGCAGACTTGCCAATCTGTTCCACAGAAGCTTCATTTTGAAAATCCAAAAAGAAGAGACAGCCCTCGAATAATGAGCCATAACTCTCTCAGGAAACTGCAGCCCCGTAGTCTGTAAAGCAAACAAAGAAAGCTTCTCAACCAGAAAAAAGAGAAGTAGCAGTAGTTTTCTAAAACAGAGAAAACAAACAAAAACAGAAGCCTGCACAACAGCCAAATTGTGCACACACGTACCTCAAAAAATAATGAGGACAAAGAGAGGGAACAACAATTGCCAAACAATATTTCCACTTAGGATAAAAAAACGCTTTATCTGAAAAGATAAAACGAATCAAACTGCAAATCCCAGAGTACCTAAACTCTCCGAGCAGAATGAAAAAGAAAATTCCAAGAAAAAGTTAAAATCTTATGGAATGCAAAGGCTCAAACTGAGCCTGCTACAAAAACCTTAAAACAAAGAAAAAACTCCAAGAAGAGCAACAGACTTCAACGGGCCTGATACTATCAGGTTCTGACTAAAGTATACACGTCTGGCACATACGCCAGTTACTTGTGTAAAAAATAACGCAGAAAAACTGACCCTTCAGAGAACTGACTGACAAACTGTCCTCCAAAACTACCTGGAGAATGGCAAAACCCCTAGGAATCCTAACCCTACTTCCAAAAGACGTCCATGGATTCACACTACTCAGGGATTTTACGCCATACCTAATAGTAAAAGAAACTAGTAACAGGCTAGCGAGCCTGAATCATGGTCTCAATAATCGAGTCAGAAAAAAATCATGCTTACACATAACTAAGCAGTACATCTCCAAGCAGAAAGCTTAAAAAAAAAAAGAAGACCCTGAACTAGAGGATCCTTCCACAGGAACAACAACCAAGGTGGAAAAAAAATGCATATCCGCTAGGTCTGAAAACCAGATCCTGCGAGACTATGCAGGAACTTATAACAATACTGAAACTCACTCCCATTTGATACGAGCAAAGACTCGTGGAGGAGAGCCATCAGACTAAAATCCCAAGGAACCGCCAGGGTATTAAGCAGAGCAGCCTGCTAATCTCTGACCCTAAACATGACCTGGAAACTTGGCAAACTTATCTCCAACTCCAGCACCCCCCATGTGAGAGTTAACCTTGAGAACACCTCCGGGAAAACCCACTCCCGGGATGACAAAACTAACAGCTCAAGAAGACTGAAATGAGAATAGAGGATAAACTAGAATGTGAGCGTCCTTCCCACCAAACAATCCACGCCAATCATGGCAAAGGAACTTCATGGTCCTCCCTGCAACTATAACCTGAAAAACCAGATAGGACAAGTGAGGCCAAGCCGTCAGAGCATTGCAGATCGCTCTCCCCTCCAAGATGATGATGTGGAGAGCAAGCTCTTCCCAAGTCTATAGTCACCAACCCCACAGGCTAGCGACCGTGACTATTACTCAGAAAGGTCTCCGCAAGAATGCACCCCAAGACAGATGCTCCTGAGAAACCCAAAAAACTCTTGAGAATGCGGGTAATGATCCCACTACCTCTCGCAAGCAAAAGCGATCGCTCTACCACTAATTCCCCTCTCTGAATAACAGGGAAGAATCTCATGTCGGCAGATCTAGATCTATCCTCTAAAACAGAGCCACAAAATCCTTGGACCACTATCTGAACATACATAACCACAGACTCTCAGGTGGATCAAACAAAGGGATGATGTCCAATGAAGCAATCATCAGACCATTCCATATATTGGGCTCCCTAAAAAGCCAAACCGTAGAGTGCAGAAAGAGGAAAGAAGAATTTCCTGACCTCTGTCAAAAATAACTTCAGAGAGAAGTAAACCCATCTGGTCCCTAATAATCTACCTCTGTAGCTGGACCAATGGAACTTATTTTCAGATTCACTTCCAATTGAGGAATGAAGAAAGACAACAATATCTCGGCAAGAGAGATTGCTTGTTGAACACATGGCACCTGAACCATTATAACGTTCAGGAATGGCACCACAGCAAACCCTGAAATGATCCCTGCCAATACAGCTCTCTCTGAGAACCATGGCAAGGCCAAAAGGGAAGAGCCACAAACTGAAAGTGTGTGACAGAAAGACAGACCTCAGGAACCTGCAATATACGTTTCCTCCAGGACTATGGTCACTATAAATTGACCCTTCCCAGTTTAAAAAGAAGAAAGGAACCACTTGTTTCCAAATGAAGAACAGAACCCTGAGACAATCTGTTGAGACACTTAAGGTCTAATATAGGATGGAAATTCCCTCCTAATCGGGAACCTCAAAGAGGAATGATAAAATCCTAGGCCCTGTTCTCTTACAGGAACTGGAACAATCCCTCACAGAGAAGAGAAATCCCAAAGCACCACAAAAATGTTTCACCGTTATCGGGCCTGCAGATAAAATTAAAAGGTTAAACCTGCCTCAGGCAGAGAAGGAATGATTACTACGTAGAAACCCTGATGTACTATGTCCACAGACTATCTGAGACATCTCATATCCAAGTTTGAAGACAAACCGAGAGAATCAACCCACCACTTGGACAAATCCCAGATTGAGGGCAAACTCCTTTAATAACAGAACTATGCCTGTCAGATCAGGACCAGACAGAGTCTTACCCTTGTACGGATGTATCAGAAACTTTGACTCAGAGGAAAAAACATAATTTATGCTTACCTGATAAATTCCTTTCTTCTGTTGTGTGATCAGTCCACGGGTCATCATTACTTCTGGGATATAACTCCTCCCCAACAGGAAATGCAAGAGGATTCACCCAGCAGAGCTGCACATAGCTCCTCCCCTCTACGTCAGTCCCAGTCATTCGACCAAGAAACAACGAGAAAGGAGTAACCAAGGGTGAAGTGGTGACTGGAGTATAATTTAAAAGATATTTACCTGCCTTAAAACAGGGCGGGCCGTGGACTGATCACACAACAGAAGAAAGGAATTTATCAGGTAAGCATAAATTATGTTTTCTTCTGTTATGTGTGATCAGTCCACGGGTCATCATTACTTCTGGGATACCAATACCAAAGCAAAAGTACACGGATGACGGGAGGGATAGGCAGGCTCATTATACAGAAGGAACCACTGCCTGAAGAACCTTTCTCCCAAAAATAGCCTCCGAAGAAGCAAAAGTGTCAAATTTGTAAAATTTGGAAAAAGTATGAAGCGAAGACCAAGTTGCAGCCTTGCAAATCTGTTCAACAGAGGCCTCATTCTTAAAGGCCCAAGTGGAAGCCACAGCTCTAGTGGAGTGAGCTGTAATTCTTTCAGGAGGCTGCTGTCCAGCAGTCTCATAGGCTAAACGTATTATGCTACGAAGCCAAAAAGAGAGAGAGGTAGCAGAAGCTTTTTGACCTCTCCTCTGTCCAGAGTAAACGACAAACAAGGAAGAAGTTTGGCGAAAATCTTTAGTTGCCTGCAAGTAGAACTTGAGGGCACGAACTACGTCCAGATTGTGTAAAAGACGTTCCTTCTTTGAAGAAGGATTTGGACACAAGGATGGGACAACAATCTCTTGATTGATGTTCCTGTTAGTGACTACCTTAGGTAAGAACCCAGGTTTAGTACGCAGAACTACCTTGTCTGAGTGAAAAATCAGATAAGGGGAATCACAATGTAAGGCTGATAACTCAGAGACTCTTCGAGCCGAGGAAATAGCCATTAAAAACAGAACTTTCCAAGATAACATTTTTATATCAATGGAATGAAGGGGTTCAAACGGAACACCCTGTAAAACGTTAAGAACTAAGTTTAAACTCCATGGTGGAGCAACAGCTTTAAACACAGGCTTGATCCTAGCTAAAGCCTGACAAAAGGACCGGACGTCTGGATTTTCTGACAGACGTCTGTGTAACAAGATGGACAGAGCTGAAATCTGTCCCTTTAATGAACTAGCTGATAAACCCTTTTCTAAACCTTCTTGTAGAAAAGACAATATCCTAGCGATCCTAACCTTACTCCAGGAGTAACCTTTGGATTCGCACCAGTATAGGTATTTCCGCCATATTTTATGGTAAATCCTTCTGGTAACAGGCTTCCTAGCCTGAATCAGGGTATCAATAACCGACTCAGAAAAACCACGTTTTGATAAAATCAAGCGTTCAATTTCCAAGCAGTCAGCTTCAGAGAAGTTAGATTTTGATGTTTGAATGGACCCTGTATCAGAAGGTCCTGTCTTAGAGGTAGAGACCAAGGCGGACAGGATGACATGTCCACTAGATCTGCATACCAAGTCCTGCGTGGCCAAGCAGGTGCTATTAGAATTACTGATGCTCTCTCCTGTTTGATTTTGGCAATCAATCGAGGAAGCAGCGGGAAGGGTGGAAACACATAAGCCATCCTGAAGTTCCAAGGTGCTGTCAAAGCATCTATCAGAACTGCTCCCGGATCCCTGGATCTGGACCCGTAGCGAGGAAGTTTGGCGTTCTGGCGAGACGCCATGAGATCTATCTCTGGTTTGCCCCAACGTCGAAGTATTTGGGCAAAGACCTCCGGATGAAGTTCCCACTCCCCCGGATGAAGAGTCTGGCGACTCAAGAAATCCGCCTCCCAGTTCTCCACTCCCGGGATGTGGATTGCTGACAGGTGGCAAGAGTGAGACTCTGCCCAGCGAATTATCTTTGATACTTCCATCATTGCTAGGGAGCTTCTTGTCCCTCCCTGATGGTTGATGTAAGCTACAGTCGTGATGTTGTCCGACTGAAACCTGATGAACCCCCGAGTTATTAACTGGGGCCAAGCCAGAAGGGCATTGAGAACTGCTCTCAATTCCAGAATGTTTATTGGAAGGAGGCTCTCCTCCTGATTCCATAGTCCCTGAGCCTTCAGAGAATTCCAGACAGCGCCCCAACCTAGTAGGCTGGCGTCTGTTGTTACAATTGTCCAGTCTGGCCTGCTGAATGGCATCCCCCTGGACAGGTGTGGCCGATGAAGCCACCATAGAAGAGAATTTCTGGTCTCTTGATTCAGATTCAGAGTAGGGGACAAATCTGAGTAATCCCCATTCCACTGACTTAGCATGCATAATTGCAGCGGTCTGAGGTGTAGGCGTGCAAAAGGTACTATGTCCATTGCCGCTACCATTAAGCCGATCACCTCCATGCATTGAGCTACTGACGGGTGTTGAATGGAATGAAGGACGCGGCATGCATTTTGAAGTTTTGTTAACCTGTCTTCTGTCAGGTAAATCTTCATTTCTACAGAATCTATAAGAGTCCCCAAGAATGGAACTCTTGTGAGAGGAAAGAGAGAACTCTTCTTTTCGTTCACTTTCCATCCATGCGACCTTAGAAATGCCAGAACTAACTCTGTATGAGACTTGGCAGTTTGAAAGCTTGAAGCTTGTATTAGAATGTCGTCTAGGTACGGAGCTACCGAAATCCCTCGCGGTCTTAGTACCGCTAGAAGGGCACCCAGAACCTTTGTGAAGATTCTTGGAGCCGTAGCCAATCCGAATGGAAGAGCTACAAACTGGTAGTGCCTGTCTAAGAAGGCAAACCTTAGATACCGGTGATGATCTTTGTGGATCGGTATGTGAAGGTAAGCATCCTTTAAATCCACTGTGGTCATGTACTGACCCTCTTGGATCATGGGTAAGATTGTCCGAATAGTTTCCATTTTGAACGATGGAACTCTTAGGAATTTGTTTAGAGTCTTTAAATCTAAGATTGGCCTGAAAGTTCCCTCTTTTTTGGGAACCACAAACAGGTTTGAGTAGAACCCTTGTCCTTGTTCCGACCACGGAACCGGATGGATCACTCCCATTGTTAACAGATCTTGTACGCAGCGTAGAAACGCTTCTTTCTTTATCTGGTTTGTTGACAACCTTGACAGATGAAATCTCCCTCTTGGGGGAGATAATTTGAAGTCTAGAAGGTATCCCTGAGATATGATCTCTAGTGCCCAGGGATCCTGAACATCTCTTGCCCAGGCCTGGGCGAAGAGAGAGAGTCTGCCCCCTACTAGATCCGGTCCCGGATCGGGGGCTCTCGGTTCATGCTGTCTTTGGGGCAGCAGCAGGTTTTCTGGCCTGCTTGCTTTTGTTCCAGGACTGGTTAGGCTTCCAGCCTTGCCTGTAACGAGCAACAGCTCCTTCCTGTTTTGGTGCAGTGGAGGTTGATGCTGCTCCTGTTTTGAAATTCCGAAAGGGACGAAAATTAGACTGTCTAGCCTTAGCTTTGGCCTTGTCTTGAGGTAGGGCGTGGCCCTTACCTCCCGTAATGTCAGCGATAATTTCTTTCAAACCGGGCCCGAATAAGGACTGCCCCTTGAAAGGTATATTAAGTAATTTGGACTTAGAAGTAACATCAGCTGACCAGGATTTTAGCCACAGTGCCCTGCGTGCCTGTATGGCGAATCCTGAGTTCTTAGCCGTAAGTCCGAAATGAAAGAATTAGCTAGTTTAAGGACTCTAAGCCTGTCCGTAATGTCGTCTAGCGTAGAGGAACTAAGGTTCTCTTCAAGCGACTCAATCCAAAAAGCTGCCGCAGCCGTAATCGGCGCGATACATGCAAGGGGTTGTAATATAAAACCTTGTTGAACAAACATTTTCTTAAGGTAACCCTCTAATTTTTTATCCATTGGATCTGAGAAAGCACAGCTATCCTCCACCGGGATAGTGGTACGCTTAGCTAAAGTAGAAACTGCTCCCTCCACCTTGGGGACCGTTTGCCATAAGTCCCGAGTGGTGGCGTCTATTGGAAACATCTTTCTAAATATTGGAGGGGGTGAGAACGGCACACCGGGTCTATCCCACTCCTTAGTAACAATTTCAGTTAGTCTCTTAGGTATAGGAAAAACGTCAGTACTCGCCGGTACCGCAAAGTATTTATCCAACCTACACAGTTTCTCTGGTATTGCAATAGTGTTACAATCGTTGAGAGCTGCTAAGACCTCCCCTAGTAGTACACGGAGGTTCTCCAATTTAAATTTAAAATTTGAAATATCTGAGTCCAATCTGTTTGGATCAGAACCGTCACCCACAGAATGAAGCTCTCCGTCCTCATGCTCTGCGAGCTGTGACGCAGTATCAGACATGGCCCTAGCATTGTCAGCGCACTCTGTTCTCACCCCAGAGTGATCACGCTTGCCTCTTAGTTCAGGTAATTTAGACAAAACTTCAGTCATAACAGTAGCCATATCTTGTAATGTTATCTGTAATGGCCGCCCAGATGTACTAGGCGCCAAAATATCACGCACCTCCCGGGCGGGAGATGCAGGTACTGTCGCGTGAGGCGAGTTAGTCGGCATAACTCTCCCCTCGCTGTTTGGTGAAATTTGTTCACATTGTACAGATTGACTTTTATTTAAAGTAGCATCAATACAGTTAGTACATAAATTTCTATTGGGCTCCACCTTGGCATTGGAACAAATGACACAGATATCTTCCTCTGAGTCAGACATGTTTAACACACTAGCAAAAAACTTACAACTTGGTTATAATCTTTTTTAGCAAAAAACGTACTGTGCCTCAAAGAGGTACTAACGATTAAATGACAGTTGAAATAATGAACTGAAAAACAGTTATTGCATCAAATTTTAAAACAACACAACTTTTAGCAAAGGTTTGTTCCCATTAGTAAAAAAAAACAACACTAATTAAATTTGTACATAAGAAAACAAAACAACGTTTTTTATACACAGTCACTATAAGAATTCTCACAGCTCTGCTGAGAGAATTTACCTCCCTTCAAAGAAGTTTGAAGACCCCTGAGATCTGTCAGAGATGAACCGGATCATGCAGGAAATATAAAAGTAGCTGACTGGAATTTTTTTGATGCGTAGCAAAGAGCGCCAAAAACGGCCCCTCCCTCTCCCACACAGCAGTGAAGAGAAACGAAACTGTCACAATTAAAGCAAAAAACTGCCAAGTGGAAAATAATGCCCAAACATTTATTCACACAGTACCTCAGCAATGTAAACGATTCTACATTCCAGCAAAAACGTTTAACATGAGAATAGTTATTAAAAAGGATTAGTGACCTTTAACACAGTAGTTCCGGTGAAATACCATCCCCAGAATACTGAAGTGTATACATACATGTCATTTTAACGGTATGGCAGGCTTTTCTCATCAATTCCATTCAGAAAATAAAAACTGCCACATACCTCAATGCAGATTCATCTGCCCGCTGTCCCCTGATCTGAAGCCTTTACCTCCCTCAGATGGTCGAGAACAGCAATATGATCTTAACGACTCCGGTTAAAATCATAGTAAAAAATCTCTGTCAGATTCTTCCTCAAACTCTGCCAGAGAAGTAATAACACGCTCCGGTGCTATTTTAAAATAACAAACTTTTGATTGAAGTCATAAAAACTAAGTATAATCACCATAGTCCTCTCACACATCCTATCTAGTCGTTGGGTGCAAGAGAATGACTGGGACTGACGTAGAGGGGAGGAGCTATGTGCAGCTCTGCTGGGTGAATCCTCTTGCATTTCCTGTTGGGGAGGAGTTATATCCCAGAAGTAATGATGACCCGTGGACTGATCACACATAACAGAAGAAATCCACTGTCCAAAACGCCCCGCAGGCTACAGCGAAGCAAGATATCTTGACTCCTGTCAGAAAATGCTTGGTAGCATCAGAAATAAGGAATTGGCTAGCTTGGCTGCTCTAACTGGAATCGGAAAAGGCACTGCACCCATACGATGCCGCACTTGACACAGTGGCATACAAAACTTCTATGTAAGACCCAGCGTAGTCCATTGATCCTGAAAAGAACAGCTATCCCCACTAGGAATTGTATGTCTCATAGCCAGAGCGCCCTGATAAAAAATGTAGACAGCGACAGAAAACATCTTTATAAAGACAGGAGACCGAAAAAAAAAGGAAACTGTGACTTCTCCCATTCCTATGAAAAATCTCCTAGCATGGCCAACTTCCACAGAAGAATTCTAGTATCTATAAAGTTTACTAGATTTTTAGGGTTGACAATGACATGCGTATCAAAGTTGCCCCAAATTAGCCAAAATGAAGGTATTCAAGCTTAAATCTGAAGGATACTTCAGCATCAGATAAAGAAATTATATTGTACAAATCTGATATATAACCCTCAGAAGCTACTAGCTACTGCACCGCATCAGACTTATGAGAGAAGCAACATTATTAGCAGAAATGGTGCAGAAACCTTACTATCTGAATATATAAATATCCTCTTGCTCTTTCCCTGAAGGAAAAGACAAAGCTTCAGATTTTGCGAAAATACCTGAGGTGCAAAATCTGCAGGCAAATACACTCCACAGGAGATAAAGAGGAACTGCAGGGCACTGCATGTGATGCCATACAAAGTCTTGGGACATTTGAGGAGAAAACTGTGGCACAGCCAAAACAGCATCATCCATGGAGACATAAGGAGAAAATTTGAATCTTATGGATAAATAATTTGAAAACATATCTCAATATTAAAAATGACACTGTCACTTTAAAATTGTAGCGACACAATACCTCGGGAATGGTATGTACTGCTGCATAGAATTTGAAATAAATTTTAACCAAGTGAGTAGCCTTAATGGGCAAAAACTCTACTTGAAATACAAAACTTAGTTTGCAGAAACAAACTTAAGAGCAGGAGAATTTTTCTTTGCAAATTAGTAAAATCATTAAAAAATATCAAAATCTGTAGCGCCCTTTAAAGGCCACCAAACTATTAAAAAATACCCCAGGACTGTGTCCTCTTGTAGTCTCCCCAGAAACACAGACTTAAAGGGACACTGAACCCAAATTTTTTCTTTCGTGATTCAGATAGAGCATGTAATTTTAAGCAACTTTCTAATTTACTACTTTTTTCTTCGTTCTCTTGCTATCTTTATTTGAAAAAGAAGGCATCTAAGCTTTTTATTTGTTTCAAAACTCTGGACAGCACTTTTTAAATGGTGGATAAATGTATCCACCAATCAGCAAGAACAACCCAGGTTGTTCAGCAAAAATGGGCCGGCATCTAAACTTACATTCTTGCATTTCAAATAAAGATACATAGAGAATGAAGAAAATGTGATAATAGGAGTAAATTAGAAAGTTGCTTAAAATGTCATGCTCTATCTAAATTACAAAAGAAAAATTCTGGGTTCAGTGTCCCTTTAACATAAATAAATGGCACAGCTCTAATTAAAAAGCGCGTCACATCTTCGGCAATAACTCCATTCTAACGAAGGACCAGAAGGAAGGCGTGTCCCAGTTCAGACACATTGACCTATTCAGTAGGAAAAAAATGGCACCTATCCACCATACAGGGGGAAGAAGAGGAGGGCGGGAACAAACATACCCCATCTAAATGGCGCGCAACTAATTCAGCTGCGTCTCTCACTGCCTAAAGGAAATTTCAGCAACACTCGCTGATCGCATAAGAAACCTAAGCATTTCTGAACCTCTAGGACAAAGTGCTGCCACACATAATAAAGCGAGAGCATTACTTGCTCCAGCTTCCCCCCTTACATATGATGTTTAAGCTAAGAGCCGGATGCCATAAGGAATAATTCTTACAATTCCTATGTTCACTGAAAATTCAAACACAAGGATTAATAGGAACAATAAACCTCAGTTTCTTGCCACATAAATCCCAAATAAAGAAAAAATGTTGATATAAACATCATCCTGAGAAATTAACCTCCTTAGTCTCCTTAAGTCACTATAAGTGCCTGCGTCCTGCCTATGATATCCTATCTCAGGATATATCCCAGAAAATGTGCAGTATAAACTCACATTAGAAGTGCATGTCCCCCAAACATAGAAGACCAGAACTTACCTGCATCTAGCTGTCCGGCAGGAGTACAGCTCACCCGGCTTGAGAGGATGCCACTCCTCACAGAGACCTGTGAAACAAAGAAAGACAGAGTAAACTTACTCAGGCTTTCTATACCAGGGCAGCAACATGTCAGGAAAACTAAGTAAAGCACAACATACAAGTTCCTAACTGCTTTAAAGCCACCACTGCCCTGCTGAAGAGACTAACGTGGAGTATGGCTATACCCAGACTGAGATGGAAGATTAGAGCAAACCTGCTCTGACTTCAAAACGAAAAAATCTTGATAGAAGAATCTATATCAGACACCTAAATACTTCACCTCCTCCTTGCACTAGAGACAAAGAGAATGACTGGGGGTTATGGGTAAGGTAAGTGACATATATAGCAGCTTTGCTGTGGTGCTCTTTGCCTCCTCCTGCTGGCCAGGAGTGATATTCCCACTAGTAATTGATGATTCCGTGAACTCACCATATCTTAGGAAAGAAAAAAAGCTACTGCTATTATCAAATTTACTTCATTATCTTGGTATTCTTTGTTGAAACACAAGTAGGTATGTTGAGGAGCGTGCTCATGTAGGCAGCACCATAAGGCAGCAGTTTTGCAAAAATGTTATACTTATGCAAGAGCACTAGATGCAATCACCATTTCCTGCCATGTAGTGCTCCAGACATGTACACGCAACCTGCCTAAGTATGTTACACAAAAGGTACATGAGAACAAAGCAAATTAAATAAGAGAAGTGGAACATTTAAAAAAATATTTTGCATAAAAAGGGTAAGGCGGCTTGAACAAACATTGATATCAGTATGAAATGATCCCTAGAGGCCATTCCCACTAGCTGATAAAAAACAACTCCCAAGACAGAAATAACACTGTTTTTGTAGAGCAGTTACATGCATTTTTTTCACAAATAAAGAAATTCATATTTAAAAAAACAAAAACCCTGCTATTCATTATTGTTGAAGAAAGATAAAAACATGATCTCACCTCACAGGCTGCCATTCTCTATACGAGTTTATCCTCCTACTGACTTATTTATAAGTGTGGAATGGAGCAATTCCAGAACTAGCTGCCTCGAGGACAATTATTATTCATCATAATTTGGTAATCCAGTGCCAAGTAAGGCCACAGAATAGGTGTGTTCCAGTAACAGGTGCGCTGGCTGACATATTATTTGCTGCAAGGTGCACAAGCAACACATTGCAGGAAGCAGCAGCCCTGAAACACGAATAACTATTTTATTCATAAAGACCTGTGAATACAGAACTGTGGGAGCTTTATATGCAGGGCTAGCTTTATCAATAAGTGTACTTTATAGAACCTTTTTTTTTTTTTTTTTTTTACAGACCTCAAAAACTACAGGGATATTTTTATACATAATTTCCATTAATCTGGCAAATATATCTATATTGAATAATTTATTCTCAATTTTAAAAAAATAATTAAATTATATTAGAAGCCAACAATCAGTAAATGGTTACAGCATGCACACGGACTTCTGCTGAGAGAGGAAGGCAGTAGGGGGTTTAGGAAGGACAGCTATACAGCAGAAGCTGCGTTGTGGTGTAGCTATCACTGCGCCCTGCATAGACAAACTAATCAAAGTATGCGTATAGGGTTTCCAAAAATTGATATAGCTGTGGAAGGAAATGTTGCATGTAAAGTGTCTTGCCAAAACCTCAGCGTTTCGGTTTGCTGCACCAGTATTGCAAGGAGGCCTGCAGCATGGGGACACTCAGGTGCAAAGATTACAGGCTGAGATGCTGTAGAAGCTGTCAGTCTGTGAGCTACTTTAGAATTGTGTATTAAATATGCCCCACTAATCCTAGAACCTGACACTGAGCCTGAAAGGCTCTAGGGTTGCACACCTACTGACACTGAGTTTGCCTCTGAGACCTGGCAGTTGATGTGCCCACCTAGGAAAAAACAGTTGATGTGCCCCCCAGGAACAGACAGCGGGTGTGCCCCATAGGACCTGATAGCAGGGGTGCCCCTGCTATGGCCTGGCCCTACAGCAGGTAGTGTGTCCCTCCCAGAAAAGAAGGCAGGTGTGCCCTCCTAGGGCCTGAAAGTAGGTGTGCCCCCCCCCCCAAGAACCTGACAGCAGGTGTGCCCCCCCCGAGGACCTGACAAGTGTGCCCCCTTGAGGACCTGACAGCAGGCGTGGCCCCCACCCAGAGGGCCTGACAGCAGGCGTGGCCCCCACCCAGAGGGCCTGACAGCAGGCGTGGCCCCCACCCAGAGGGCCTGACAGCAGGCGTGGCCCCCACCCAGAGGGCCTGACAGCAGGCGTGGCCCCCACCCAGAGGGCCTGACAGCAGGCGTGGCCCCCACCCAGAGGGCCTGACAGCAGGCGTGGCCCCCACCCAGAGGGCCTGACAGCAGGCGTGGCCCCCACCCAGAGGGCCTGACAGCAGGCGTGGCCCCCACCCAGAGGGCCTGACAGCAGGCGTGGCCCCCACCCAGAGGGCCTGACAGCAGGCGTGGCCCCCACCCAGAGAGCCTGACAGCAGGCGTGGCCCCCAACCAGAGAGCCTGACAGCAGGCGTGGCCCCCAACCAGAGGACCTGACAGCAGGCGTGGCCCCCAACCAGAGGACCTGACAGCAGGCGTGGCCCCCACCCAGAGGACCTGACAGCAGGCGTGGCCCCCACCCAGAGGACCTGACAGCAGGCGTGGCCCCCACCCAGAGGACCTGACAGCAGGCGTGGCCCCCACCCAGAGGACCTGACAGCAGGCGTGGCCCCCACCCAGAGGACCTGACAGCAGGCGTGGCCCCCACCCAGAGGACCTGACAGCAGGCGTGGCCCCCACCCAGAGGACCTGACAGCAGGCGTGGCCCCCACCCAGAGAACCTGAAAGCAGGCGTGGCCCCCACCCAGAGAACCTGACAGCAGGCGTGGCCCCCACCCAGAGGACCTGACAGCAGGTGTGGCCCCCACCCAGAGGACCTGACAGCAGGTGTGGCCCCCACCCAGAGGACCTGACAGCAGGTGTGGCCCCCACCCAGAGGACCTGACAGCAGGTGTGGCCCCCACCCAGAGGACCTGACAGCAGGTGTGGCCCCCACCCAGAGGACCTGACAGCAGGTGTGGCCCCCACCCAGAGGACCTGACAGCAGGTGTGCAGTACTTAGCTAGCAGGTCAACTGCAGGTGATGAAAGCATGGAGCCACTCTGCTTTCTATGTTCCCTGGTCCAGCCTGCAGATTTGTACAGTTCTTTAACCTTCTTGAAGGCCACAGTGATCAACATAAACATGTGAACATTTAAATAAGAAAAGTGATAATTTAATTCAACTAGTTTGAATGTTGTCATTGTAATAGTAAATCAGTCTGTAGTATACAAAGCTTTAGACATGATCACATAACTCAGGGTTTCCATAAACCTATGATAAAACAGACTAAAATATATATATATATATATATATATATATATATATATATATATATATATATATATATATATATAGTAAAAAAGTGTTATTTTATCATTTTCTAGTGCTTTAAAACATATGTAAGTAGATGAAATAGTATTAAAGATGTATACCTTTTCAAGGCTGCACTCTATAGGACAAATATCACACTGCGCTACATATACTTATATATATATAAATACTTTTATAATGAAGAGGGGGAACAGGGGACAGGGGTAAGGCTCCATATCTGGCACAGTTGATAGACAAGGATATCTTGATTTTTAATAATTAACCCTATGGAAATAAAATTAGCTATAAACAAATATGTACTACCCATGTATCTCTCTTCTTTGTCACTGTCCTCTTCATCAGGATAATCGTTCCTCCAGTTGCTTTCTTCATTCTCATCATCTTCATCTTCATACATCTCTTCTGGCTCAAGGTCATCAGCTACCTGTTTGTATAAGGACAACAAAACAATAAATACATGTCAGCAAGAAGTATTGTCTTTCCAGCAATGGGAACCTGGTAATTTTAGTGACAGCAACTGTGGCATCACTATTCAATGTCCATTAAGCCTACTTAAATTTAGCTCTCGTCAACAGCTTGCTGCTTCCCAAAATGGCTGACACCAGGAAGTGACATAGTGTATTCATGCACTTATCACATATGAGTGGTCTCTGCTCTTTCTGGAAGTAATCATTGTTGGGATACATTTTCCAGTATACCACCCTAAATGAAACACTTCAGTATCAAGATAATTCATAATTAAAATGACATATGGCGGCAAAACAATTGATTGCATGTTATAAAAGAAAAATATGTTAATTATTTTACTGCAAATAGTAAAATTGAAGTGTTCTATATTGCAAAATAAAGGTTGAGGATTTAACACTTTAACTGAACCTGTGTGTGAACCAGTTTTCAAACTATTTTACTTATTTGCATCTAAACATCTATGGAATAAGATTGCTGTCAAAAAAGCAAGTGTGTGTGATTCTTTATCACTGTACATAAATTGTGATATATGAATACAAATCTAAATTTTCAAATATACAATTTTTTTTTGGAAATATTTTTTTTTTAATTCAAATCTTTAATTTAAAAAAAATCTAAGTACAATCTTCTTTTTTGGAATTATACTTTGCTTTTTAAGAAATATAATTTTTTTTCTCTGATTGAAAAGCAAGGTGAAGATTTGACATTTTGTAATGTTTTGTTTTATTATATTTCATTGTATGTTTTTGAAATGAAAATAAAAATCAATATAAAAATAAAATTATAAAAATCAAGTTCCTATTTTGCTAAAGGACTTGTGATGGCCTGGGAAGTAGCTACTCTTTTGCTTTCAATTAAATGTGGTGAAGAAAAACTGTTAATATAGATAAATCATCAAAATCAATATTCCTTAGTACATTATAGTATAAAACAAGGCAGAATAAGCACTTTGGACATGTTAAAGCATGTTGTATTGTAAAGAATAAAACATACTCTGAAAGAAGACCACATGCTACAGTGGGTCTTTACTGCTACCATGAAAACTGTACTATTCATCTGTATAGTGTTGTATTATGCAAATGACTATAATCACTTCCAGCATGTTAAGCCATATTGTATGTTACATGATAAATACTAAAAAGTTTACCTAGAGATGTTGATGTGCTCGGATTGTTAGCCATTTCTCCACATTTAACTAAAAAGCAAAAGAGCAGCTACTTCCCAGGCAAACTACTGAAGGTAATGATGTGACATTGCAAGTCCTTTAGCAAAATGGGACCTAGGTTTATTTCCAAAACTCATTCTTTGTGAGCGAAGGGTTTGAACTGTTCTCTAAACGGCGCCCTAGCCATTTGGCACTTTTTTGTAGGTAAAGCGCGGATTGAAGAACAGTTCAAACCATTAGCTACAAAATAAATTTGAGTTTTGAAATGGGTGGCCTGAGCACATGGTATTAAAATGGCATGGCTAGATTAAAAATTAAGTTACAGTGCATCTTCATTAGAATTTAAGTCCATCTAAAATATTGCTTAGATTCCGGACCTGATTTTAAAACATGTCAATCACATCAGGGATAAGGGCTAAAACATATCTTTATTATGAGACCTTATATGGATCAATTAATGTGTTTTCATAAAAAAAAAAAAAAAAAAAGCTAAAAAGGTGCTGTCATATGAGGAGCCTTTAAATATATTAAAAGCATAGATGAAACCAGCAAATACAGCTTCTAAACTTTCCTACTGGTTTTGTCATCTGCAAGGTATAGCTTAGAGTAGAGAAGGGAAAGAGGTGATATGATAGCAACTTTCAAGTACATTAAAGGGCTTAGTAAAACTGAGGCTGTGGGTATTTTACATAAAATGGAAAATTCAAGAACAAGGAGTCATGATCTCAAGCTGAAGGGTAGTAGATTCAGTAGTAATTTGAGGAAGCACTTATTTACAGAAGGGGCGATTGATTTATGGAATAAACTTCTTCAAGAGGTAGTAATGACAAACACTGTGGGAGACTTTAAAAATGCCTGGGACAAGCATAAGGCTATTGTACGAACTAGATAAGTTTATACTTTTAGGTAATATCGGGCAGACTTGCTGGGCCTATGGCTCTTATCTGCTGTCAATATCTATGTTTCTATATGATATTTACCAGCTCCTGCTGCACAGAGTAAGGCTGAACTGAGAGGATGTCCTGGATCCAACCATTGGAGGAAGCCTCAGAGTAATAAATGTCATACACAAAATCCTCTGAGCTTTTACAGTGTTCAGTCCCTGGGCCTGCTTCCGAAACAGTTAATCGCTCTCGGATCATCCTCATATTGTTACACAGAATGGTTTCTGGTTCACAGTCCTGCAGTAAGGATATAGGATTATTAGTACCTCAAAGTGGTTGGGATAAAAAGTGCTTAGTGTCCAAGTTGTTGTAAATAGCATGTTTAAATAAAGTTTAATCTGAGTAATGCAAGTCTAACACTTTACAGATTAATGAACTAAAGTCATATTACAAACATTTGCTACACTAAGCTTTGTTTAAATAAAAAAACAAAAAAAGACTAAAAAAAAAACCATACAAACTCAATCTGAATATAATTTATATCAAGGAGAAAGGCTTGCTTGTAATAAGTAGCCAAACTTATTGAAAATTTACAAAGATATATAGGACATTATAGGGGAAAGTTAGAAGTGTAACAAAATCTTAATTCATACAAAAAGTAGATTTTGCTCCTCCACTAGGTAAGCTACATTAATGTGTATCTGGCATGCTTCGAGTGCTGGTGCCAAAAAGGCTTTGATGTCATTTCAAAAAGAGCCAATACTAGAATATAAAAAAATATTGCATTCTAAAAAAATATAAAATTGTATATCTATGCTGCCCTAGTCCTAAAATGTAGAAAACCATGTTCAGCAGGTCAGGTAAAAATGAATAAGACAAATCATTTACAAGTTTGTGTTGAAGGAAAAACCTTTGGAAACAATTTTTGCTTTATAATCTAATCAATTTGCTTGGGTGGTATAATCAAATATTAATTATGAAGCAATTAATAAATGGCACCCAGCAAGGTTGTTCTTGGCTTAAAATTGTTTGTTATGATAAACCATATAAAATTTGAGCAAGTCGACTTCTAGTAGGCAGCACTTTAAGATGGCTGTGGGCTTCTTCAGCTCTGAGTGAAATCTTCAAAGACACTTATTTTATAGTCTTTAATCAAAGCCATTTGCATCTCCCTTGACAGAAAAGCTGTCCGGGAACCTCCAGCAGATAGGAGGTATTTAATCTCTTCTACCCCGCAAGTCAAATAACAAGACTTACTTTTCTCCATTGTGGTGACAGAGCTTTGTATTTTTCTGCTGGCAATAAAAGTAGTAGTACTTGCGAGTTGACAATATTTGTGCACATCTTTATTCAAGCAGACCTTGAAGCATTGGGAATAGATTGTGGTATGTCTTGCAGACCCCTTTTTACTCATCAGCTTAGAGCAACACTACTTTTTGCATATACATAACAGCGTAACACAGCAACGCAAAGATTCTTTTTTTTTTTTTTTAAATCACAGACATAGACAGCATACAATAACTAAACTCATACATCTTCTAAAACATAGTATCAGTTAGTGTTGTAGTAAATGACTCATTGGGACATATAACATCTTATCTATTCGAGTTACAGAATTCTTCCAAAAGGAAGTTCATTGCTAAGAAGTCATCCATGTGCTTGGTATTGACATATTGATATTTCTCAAGTAATAATGTATGTGTGACTAGTGACTTCCATTCCAACAGAGAGGGAATATTAACTGACTTCCAATTTCTGGGAATCAATATCTTAGCACAATAAATCATACGAGATATAAGTCTAGTTCTGAGCTTACATTTAATTCTAGGGAATTTGTTTAGGAGGAATATGGTCGGATCTAGGGGTAGTATGATACCTATATAGTGTTTCCAATGCTTGTTTTAACTACAGACCAATATTGTGTGATATTAGGGCATGTCCACCATATGTGTTGAAAGTCACCCATTCCACCACAATTTCTCCAGCACGATGGGTTGAGGTTTTTAAACTTGGAGGCCAGTCTGGAGGGGGTATAATACCACCAGCACAGGAACTTTATATTCATTTCAACATAAATGATAGAAGTGTGGCTGCTCACAAAATTCTTTGACCTTTCCGGCGTAGATATCTGTGTTTGTAATTCCTCTGACCATTTATGGGTATAAGATAGGAGGTTTCTAGAGTGGTAGTCAAGAATGATTGTATATATGAGTGAGAGTGATCCTTTAGAAGGCACAGTGGAGTTGCATAGGGATTCAAACAAAGTGAGGGGTCTACAAAAGTGGTCAGCTTTAGTATGAGTATTGAGAAAGTGGCTCACTTGAAAGTATCTGTACCAATGGGAAAAGAAGTCTCCCCAGAAGTCACTTGATTCTAAGAGATGGAAAACTAAAATAAAAAACAGAACTGAGTGGCAAGTTATCGTGTCTTGTAATGGTAATAGGTGCGTTTATGTTTTACTGAGGGCCGTTTGAAATTCTGAATTGTCTCTAAGCAGGGTTAGTGGAGAGGGAATTGTGGAAATGTTTTGAAATATTGTAATGTATTTATCCCAGATGTCGAATGTCCGTTTAGTCATAGTAGTTGTTTGGTGTCCCAGGATTCTGTGAATGCGAGGGATCCAACAGGAGGCTACTAGTTTCCTATTTCTCGCCAGATCATGCTCAATTTGTACCCATTCTTTATGTGTAGCATGTTTGCACCAATCTACAATGCGTGTTAGTGTTCCCGCTATTTGATAATAATGGAGATTTGGCATACCTAGGCCACCTTTAGCTTTTGGTCTGTATATTGTGGATTTATTAATCCGGGGGTGTTTGTTCTGCAAGAGGTAGGTATTAAGAATACCTTTAAGTTTATTAAGAAATGGTGTTGGTAGCTTATAATAGGTACAGTCTGAAAGATGTATACTATTTTTGGAAATATTGTCATCTTTATAGCATATCGTCTGCCTAGCCACGACAAAGTTTAATTTTGCCATGTGTTGAGTTCTTGTTGTATGTTTTTTGATAGGAGGTGATAATTAGCAGAGAATAGATTTTGTGGGTCTTTAGTGATCTGGATCCCTAGAAACTTTCTTGAAGTTTTGCGGAATGTGTATGAGTAATTTTTAATTATTTGGTTTATAATTTCATCAGTAGTCGCTATGGTCATGAATTCAGATTTAGAGGCATTAATTTTAAAATTGGAATGGGTGTAAAGAGGATATAGGGTCTCTTATTGTCAAAAATATCTCATCAGCGTATTAAGAGGCTTTGTACTCCGACGTATTTTAATGCCTGAAATTCTTACATTTTGTCTAATTCTCGTAGCAAGGATTTCCATTGCTAGAGCAAATAATAGAGGGAAGAGTGGGCATCCTTGCCGGGTGCCGTTGTATATTGGGATAGGAGAAGATAATGAGTCATTCAGTTTAATTTTAGCGTGTGGTTTGTCATAAAGGGCAAATATTTTTGAAATATATGATTCGGAGAACCTAAATTTAATTAATGTTTTATTGAGCAAACTCCAGCTTAATCTGTCAAATGCTTTCTCCGTGTCCATGGACGTGAAGAAGGATGGGGTATTATTTTTGGTTGCAAATTCTAATAGGTTGATCATTTTTAGAGTATTGTCACTAGTTTCTCTACCCGGGGTGAAGCCTGCTTGGTTTGGATAAATCAAATAAGGAAGAACTTTGTTCAGACAAGTAGCCATCATTTTAGAAAATAGTTTAACATCAACATTGAGATTGGTCGAAAGATTGGGGGAGAGTCAGGGACTTGACCAGGTTTTGGCAGGACCACAATATGTGCCTCGAGCATTGAGGGGGAAATGGATTAGAAGGGGAGACATTGTTGAATAAGGAAAGTAAATGTGGTGTGAGGATAGGGGCAAACATTTGATAATAGTTGGAGGAGAATCCATCTGGGCTTTTCCCATTTTTCAAGTCTTTAATAGCTTTTGTTAATTTAAATGCTGTTATGGCAGAGTTCAAAGATTCTTTTTGTAGGTCGGTGAGGGAGGGTAGGTCACAGGTATCTAGGTATGCAGATAGGGTTATGTTATTACCAATGTTTTGGTGATTAGAGCTGGGTGGGAGATTATATAGAATCGAAAAGTATTGGTGAAATTGGTTGAGTATTTCCAGTGTGGTTTTATCATAAATATTTTGATGTGTTTTGAGTTCATGAATGAATGACTTTAATTTGTTTTGTTTTAAAGCTCTCGCCAGCATTTTGCCTGTTTTATTTCCCTCATGAAAAAAATCCTGATTCATTTTTAGGGAGGTCTTCTGATGTTCTATAGCTAAATAGGTGTTTAACTGATCTCGAGTTTCAAGAATCTCGGTCAGGATGGAATTATTGCTAGGGTCAAGTTTGTGCATATATTCCAGTTGGGCTAGTTTAGAGGTGAGATTAGAGTAGATCTTTCTGTTGGTCTTCTGATGTTGGGTCTTATATTTAATAAATTCTCCTCTAAGCGTACATTTGTGTGCTTCCCATAGTGTAAATGGATTTGAAACCGAATTTGTATTTATATGAAAGTATTCAGTTGGCGCAGTGGTTAAGTGTTCAATAAATGGTTGATTAAGTAAAAGGGTTTCATCGAGACGCCATTGGTAAGGACCCGAGCAGGTATTGGGCCAACTGATTAATGTAGTGACTGCTGAATGGTCTGACCATGAGGTGGGAGTGATAGACTTGAGTATCAGTGATAGCCCTGGCTGATTAGTAAGGATACAGTCTAGTCTGCTGTATGTATGGGTGGGGTGTGAAAAGAATGTGAAATCTTAAGTGGTAGGATGGGCAAATCTCCATACTTTTTTGGATTATATTTTATATTTTATTTTTTATGTTATTGCATATTGTGTATTTTATTTTTTATGTTATTGCATATTGTGTATTTTATTTAATTATATCTTAACCTCACTGGATTAAGTAGCTAGCATTTTTATATCCATTTGCACTCACTCACTATTTGATTGTATCTATACAATTATTTTGCTACCCCCCTTTTTTTGCACTGCAGTGCATTTTTCTATTTTTTGGAACACTATTTTTGTAACACTAATTTTGAACACTATTGTTTGTATTATTTATTAGTTTTTTGCTTGATGCACTTGCTACAGTTGTACTTAGGCTAATTCTGTTTTATTAGTATACACTCTTATTCTGGTGTACCACTCACACTGATCACCTGTTATTACCTCTGTTTTTATTGTAATTATCAGCTTTGGCCCTTTGAGCCGCTTCTGTAAGATATTCCTGTATTTGTAATTTTATTTATATGTGCTTTTTACATTTTTTATATATAGTCTTTTATTACTGATGCTTTTTAACATGGTTCATTAAATAATCTTCTTTTATCTCTCTGTGAGTATATTTATCCCTTGGCCTCTTGTTGGCGCTGTATTCACTTCTTACTACTTGTGCATATTTTTTGGAGGTTGGTTAGGATCTCTGTTTGGATACAGCTTGGGGATTACCTTAGCGCTTGTACACACACCCTTTTTCACAAATCTCCATATGTCTTACAAGTTATAATCTCTAAGGCTTTTCCATAAGTAGGATGTTGCACAGTTTGAAATTCTGGACATTGGGTTGGAATTATCCAGACTTGGTTTGAATGGGAAGTTAAAGTCTCCTCCTATGAAGGTAGGTCCCTTGGAGATGTCCAGGAAAACCTACAGAATAGGGATTTAAAAAATTGAGTGCGATTTGTGTTAGGGGAATAGACAATTAATGTAATCGGCCTGCTATAAACCAAGCCTGTGATCCCTAAAAATCTGATTAGCTGCAATAATTTAAATGGAATAGTCTTACCAATTAGGATACTAACTACACAATGTTTAGTAGGGGCTGTGCTGTGAAAATGTTGGGTGTATAATGTCTGCCAAAATATTTGGGTATCTGTAACCTCTTAAAATAAGTCTCCTGCAAAAGGAGTATATCCGCTCCCCTCTTAAATAGGTCATTCATGGCCTTGGATCTTTTACATGGGGAGTTAAATCCTTTTACATTTTGAGTACCAATGAAAATAGGGAAATTCTTAGGGTTGCGTCATTGAAACATCTGTGGGTGGACCAGTTGCGGGTCATGCTGCCTAATGTCAAGATACAGTACACCAGTAATACCATAGAATCATAAAACTCCAAACATTTTGAAACAATATAACATTAATAACAGTATAAGTAAACAGTACAATCAGTGCCCGACAGAGTATGTCAGAGGAGATGGAGCAGGCGGGTCCAGTCAATGCAGCAGTTCCCACAAGCCCCAGACTGAAAAAGGGAGGAGGGAAATAAGAAGGGTGGGGTGAAAGCCGAAGTGGCCGATTGGCCAAATAAACAACTATATTTTGAGGGGCTAATTCTGAATGTAAATATAAAAAAACATATAAACCCCAGTGAACAGCAAAACAAATATCAGTTAGCAATTTTATATTTTAAGGAACCCTTTGAGTAATTATTGGCTTTATATATGTTATTTAAAGCAAAATAAAGCTTAGTTCTGGAATACAATCCATATAAAGTCTGATTGTAAGGAGAGTGAGGTTCTAAATGAATATGTAAATATCCAGGTAATGACTTGTTCGGTATCCTAAGCTGGAACAAAGGGAAGAAAGAAGAAAAATAGAATAACGTACTCACAGTTATTTGAACCCATAGGGGAAGCATCTTTCTCCTTCTATGGGATGAAGAGAATAGATGTATTTCTGCAATGTTGTTAAGGAGCCTCCCAGTAAATGCAGTAATTATATTAAAGTACGAGTTTATCAATTACGACTTGAATCTTGATGATGCCAGTTATGATAGCCTGGGTGCCTTCTGGGCTAATGGTTGAGTAGGTGAGGTCGTCCTGGTTTGTTCAGTTGAATTCAGGGTCCATGTGTGGGTCATGCTTCTTAGAGAGGATTTGTGAGATTCAGCCGGTTCTGGAGCGGATAGAGAGGACAGTTCTGGAAGGTCAAGCCCCAATGTGTCACAGAACTTCTGTACTTCAGATGCTTCTTTGCAGGTTAGACATCTGTCTTCATGGATAACCATAATGTGAGTCGGGAAACCCCATCTGTATGGTATGCGTTTATTGCGCAAAAGTTAAGTGGAGAGAATTCTTTCCTCTTTTGAAGGGTTCGTTGTGATAAGTCAGTGTAACACTGGCTAACAGTGCCATGAAATCTTATATGCTGATTTTTCCTTGAGAGGTTCAGTATTTCCTCTTTATCCATGTAGTTTTTGAATTTTATGATTATATCCATTGGAGGTGCAGAGTCTGATGGTCTGGGTCTCAGTGCTCTATGGGCTCTTTCCCATGGGATTTCTTCTGTGTGTTTGGTGCCTTTAAGATTGTTAAAAAGGCCCGGAAGATATGTAGACAGATCTTTGGGTAATACTGATTCTGGCACTCTGCGAATACAGAGATTTTTTCTCCAACTCCTATTTTCTATGTATTCAATTTTATTATGCAGAGTCTCCATTGTCGTCTGATAAGAGTCCATTTGAATTTGGATTGTATTGAACTCCTCCCGTATTTTGTCATACCCATCCTCTAAAGCCTCTACCCGAAATCTAAGTGCATTCACATCTTGTTTAAGATCTGCTAGTTCTTTCCTGATACATGCTCGGACAATGTCCGCAATATCCTGTTTGGAAGGCAGGGTAGAGAGAACTGTTGCTGGTATTTGAAGTATTTCTGATGTAGAAATAGCTGTTTGGGAGGTAGATTGCAACATGGGACTCTTGTGATGGGGAGCTGTGTGGAGGAGAGGTAGATGTATTCTCTGCAGGGTTAAAGAAGGACGCCACATTATGGCTTTTATTCTGGGATTTAGATATCTTGTCCTGTTTAAGGTTCTTTTTAGATGCCATTGAGTCTTGGAATGTATGATATAGTTAGGAGAGTAAAGTTCACTTTTTGTAAATCCAAAGCGATATTGTTAGGCTGCAAAGGCGATGCTCTTTTTGCCTAATATTGGTTTTAAAAGGGTGAGAGAGTAGCAAAATAAAATGTGTAATCTCTATCCCTGAGTGATATTGAGTCAATTATGATCGTTATCCCATCTGTTATGGGGATGTTTCCCCAGAGTGCTTAAGTTATCGTGAAGGGTCAGAAACACAATATTTTACCCACAGCACCTGCATAAGAGTTCAGAGTGCTTCACGGCTCAGGAGGGCTCTTATTTAGTAAGTGCGGCATTACTCTGTCTGCCGTAATACCTGGCCCCTCATTGAAGGCTAAGATTTCTTCTGTACGTCCCTATTAGCAAGGTCTCTTTTTAAGTACTAAGTGTGTATACACTCACCCCTAGTCTGCCGCGTGGAGCTGGTTAGTATGTGGGTGCAGGTAGATGCACCACTAGCGTGATGAGCTGTAGGCCTCAGGCGCTGATGAGTGGTATCGGCACTATCGGGAGATCACTCCATTTTTTTTTAAGCTACCTTGTAGATCAGAGGGTAAACCCTTGGTGCCTCTGTTCACTCCGGGTTTGCAGGCATTGATGCGAAAAAGACTGTTTTGCTGGCCACTTACGCAGAGCTCGGGAGTCACACAGCCATCTTAGCTGCTACCGGCTCCGCCCCCTCAGGGAAGATTTTTTTATCCGATGGAAGCAGATCCCACATTGTTTGCAACAAAAGAATTGCATACTGTCGCGATTTAAAATCACGATTAATCATGAAGCCATAGTACATAACCTAAGTTTCAGACTGCAGACATCCCTAGGGGGAAATATAAGTGACTTTTCCTCCTCTTCACTCTCCTGCTCTGCTTTTAGACATAGATTGATCAGCTGCTGCTGAGATCACAAACAGAACACGTTTTTATTGCATCATGCGATTAATTGTGCAGCCCTATTCTTAAATATTTATAAGAGGACTGAATGTGGTAATTTGGATTTGTATGGTCTTAGTCTGTTATATTGATACTGCTCTGTAAGTAATCTATCCATATGTTTATTCTGCATTTGCATATTTTGTTCACGTTTGTGTTTCTAGTTTTGTATTTCATGAGAACAATGTTAAGTTGTTTAATTTAATTTTTTGTCTTGTTGAGGTAGTGGGTATGTTTTGAAGGGACAATCCATTTTTATTCAGGATGGATTTGAAATTCACTTTACTTTTAAACACTGGGACATCATGAATATTTACTTAAACTTTCCAAAGTTCACTTAGTTTCGGTGATTTGGTGAATTTTTTCTGTCCATCTTCGCACTATGTTAAGATTTTTCCATTTGCCATTGATGTTTTTACTCTAATAATATCAGCCAACTGATGTCACCATTTTTAGGGTCATAGTACAATAAGATTTCCTGCCTACCTGCGAGGGTCTGGACCCCCAGGTTTCAGTTTATAGTCAGATTCTAATACATAATTTGTTGTTGCAAGTAAGATACAGAATAAAGCACAAATTTCCTAATTCTCTATGAGCCTTTCGCTTTACAGGCATATTTGCTCACATACATAATGTATTACAGTTTGTGTCCCAGTGTAAACATATTCTTTTTGTTTAATTGTGGGTGTTCAAGTCTTTATGTTCAATAAGGCCAGTGTTGTTGATTAACTATACTGTCCTATACTCAGGACAAAGAAAGTAAAGGTTTGATACACCCCCTACTTATCAGTACTAGGATAACATATAGATCTAGGACCCTTGCATTATTATTTTAATCTTTTCATTTTGTCGTTTATTTGGTGTGATGCGCTAATACAATCATTTTCTTTTGCCCACTTTTATGCTTTGTTGGAATCCCTAACAACCCTATAGATGTCCTTAGCTCTTAGGGTTATCTTCTGATGAGACACAGCTCTGCAAAACTTGAGTGATTAGATCCTTGAGCTTTCTGTTTTCCATCTTCACCCAGCCTCTTTTAAATCATTTATTAGTACACTAGGTACTCCACTCCAAATACAGAGTGAAACAGCTCTTATAAGGTCTAAAATAATCCTTCCATTTTTAATATGTACAGTATAAATTAACATACAAAATGTAACGCAATATGTACAGTTTCCTGGTAGAAAGGCAAATATCACTTTTTAATTAAATTTGTTTAAATATAATAATAAAACCCCAATAATGAGGACACAATGTAAATACGGTAACTTTTACTTTTCAATGTAGAAAGCATATATTTGTATAGACACTAATATAAATAACCTTTTGAGAGCGTCTAATGTCTTATTTCACTGTTATAATAATCTATTATAATACCTGTTATCAGTGCCGCGAGTGGATTAAGTTTGAGGTTGTGCGCTATACAAGTATCCAATTATTATTATTATAGTAACCACCCTATGAGGTGGGATAACATATATATATATATTTGTATGTGTTTGTCCATTGTTGGTTATAAATAAAAGTATAAAAGCAAATGAGTAAGGCATTTCATAAACAATTTAAAATATAAGTGGTTGGAAAGTAAAAAATTGTTTATTAAAGAATCACTCTTTGACAGCAACCTCTGTGGAAAGTGTTAGTCAGTAAATTTTTATGTAATAATGTTTTTAGACCTGCTTTCATGTTCATGGAACTTTTTAAACAAGTGTTACTGGAAAGTGAATACACTAAGATCTACAACTTACACACATCAATGTGGGCTACCCCTTTACTTACATTAGAAAATAAATTACAAATTGAAGCAAGACAAAATAATAGTGGTTAAACTGGTTTTGTTCTAATTACAATAAATAGAACTTTATTCGAGAAAATCTATCAAAATACAATTTGTTTTAATTTATTTTTTTGAATTCTAACCCATCCATCATCTACTTTCTCCATTGTACATATCAATATGTGTAAGTTGCCAGAGTATACAAAATGAAGCGATGGAAAGAGGAAGCACCATTCCTTATAGCACTAACTAAACCTCTAGACACTGTTAGGACGTTCCATTGCTGTGCTAAAAGCTATGGGCTTTAACACCTTTTAGGATGTTACGGAACAATCTAAAGTTGGAGGCATCTGCTCCATTCTGGAAACAAACAGTGGTTGATCCAACTGGGACGGGGCTAGCAATGCAGGCAGTCCCCCAGGAGCCAATCAGCGCTGTTTTTGAAGTACATGATCGCAGTGATGATCATGTGCTTCATTTTTCTTATTTTTGTTTACAATCAGAACTTGGACGGATGGGTCCGTCTTGAAAAAAAAAAAAAAGTATCAATTATTTTAATTATCAAGTATTTGCTAAATAATGGGGTAAATCAAAATTATATACAAAAGCTTATCAAATGATTTAACTACAAAAATCTCCATATATTTTAAATGAAATTTTGTAGAAAAAAACATAATTTATGTAAGAACTTACCTGATAAATTCATTTCTTTCATATTAGCAAGAGTCCATGAGCTAGTGACGTATGGGATATACATTCCTACCAGGAGGGGCAAAGTTTCCCAAACCTCAAAATGCCTATAAATACACCCCTCACCAGACCCACAATTCAGTTTAACGAATAGCCAAGAAGTGGGGTGATAAAAAAAAGTGCGAAAGCATATAAAATAAGGAATTGGAATAATTGTGCTTTATACAAAAATCATAACCACCCCAAAAAAAGGGCGGGCCTCATGGACTCTTGCTAATATGAAAGAAATGAATTTATCAGGTAAGTTCTTACATAAATTATGTTTTCTTTCATGTAATTAGCAAGAGTCCATGAGATAGTGACGTATGGGATAATGATTACCCAAGATGTGGATCTTTCCACGCAAGAGTCACTAGAGAGGGAGGGATAAAATAAAGACAGCCAATTCCTGCTGAAAATAATCCACACCCAAAATAAAGTTTAATGAAAAACATAAGCAGAAGATTCAATCTGAAACCGCTGCCTGAAGTACTTTTCTACCAAAAACTGCTTCAGAAGAAGAAAATACATCAAAATGGTAGAATTTAGTAAAAGTATGCAAAGAGGACCAAGTTGCTGCTTTGCAAATCTGATCAATCGAAGCTTCATTCCTAAACGCCCAGGAAGTAGAAACTGACCTAGTAGAATGAGCTGTAATCCTTTGAGGCGGAGATTTACCCGACTCAACATAGGCAAGATGAATTAAAGATTTCAACCAAGATGCCAAAGAAATGGCAGAAGCTTTCTGGCCTTTTCTAGAACCAGAAAAGATAACAAATAAACTAGAAGTCTTTCGGAAAGACTTAGTAGCTTCAACATAATATTTCAAAGCTCTAACAACATCCAAAGAATGCAATGATTTCTCCTTAGAATTCTTAGGATTAGGACATAATGAAGGAACCACAATTTCCCTACTAATGTTGTTAGAATTCACAACTTTAGGTAAAAATTCAAAAGAAGTTCGCAACACTGCCTTATCCTGATGAAAAATCAGAAAAGGAGACTCACAAGAAAGAGCAGATAATTCAGAAACTCTTCTGGCAGAAGTGATTGCCAAAAGGAACAAAACTTTCCAAGAAAGTAATTTAATGTCCAATAAATGCATAGGTTCAAACGGAGGAGCTTGAAGAGCCCCCAGAACCAAATTCAAACTCCAAGGAGGAGAAATTGACTTAATGACAGGTTTTATACGAACCAAAGCTTGTACAAAACAAAGAATATCAGGAAGATTAGCAATCTTTCTGTGAAAAAGAACAGAAAGAGCAGAGATTTGTCCTTTCAAAGAACTTGCGGATAAACCTTTATCTAAACCATCCTGAAGAAACTGTAAAATTCTCGGAATTCTAAAAGAATGCCAAGAAAAATGATGAGAAAGACACCAAGAAATATAAGTCTTCCAGACTCTATAATATATCTCTCTGGATACAGATTTACGAGCCTGTAACATAGTATTAATCACAGAGTCAGAGAAACCTCTTTGACCAAGAATCAAGCGTTCAATCTCCATACCTTTAAATTTAAGGATTTGAGATCCTGATGGAAAAAAGGACCTTGCGACAGAAGGTCTGGTCGTAGCGGAAGAGTCCACGGATGGCAAGAGGCCATCCGGACAAGATCCGCATACCAAAACCTGTGAGGCCATGCCGGAGCTACCAGCAGAACAAACAAGCATTCCTTCAGAATCTTGGAGATTACTCTTGGAAGAAGAACTAGAGGCGGAAAGATATAAGCAGGATGATACTTCCAAGAAAGTGATAATGCATCCACTGCTTCCGCCTGAGGATCCCGGGATCTGGACAGATACCTGGGAAGTTTCTTGTTTAGATGAGACGCCATCAGATCTATTTCTGGAAGCTCCCACATTTGAACAATCTGAAGAAATATCTCTGGGTGAAGAGACCATTCGCCCGGATGCAACGTTTGGCGACTGAGATAATCCGCTTCCCAATTGTCTATACCTGGGATATGAACCGCAGAGATTAGACAGGAGCTGGATTCCGCCCAAACCAGAATTCGAGATACTTCTTTCATAGCCAGAAGACTGTGAGTCCCTCCTTGATGATTGATGTATGCCACAGTAGTGACATTGTCTGTCTGAAAACAAATGAACGATTCTCTCTTCAGAAGAGGCCAAGACTGAAGAGCTCTGAAAATTGCACGGAGTTCCAAAATATTGATCGGTAATCTCACCTCCTGAGATTCCCAAACTCCTTGTGCCGTCAGATATTAATTGAGATATCTTTGTGTAATCCTTGCACCATTGATTCAGCATACAGAGCTGAAGAGGTCGCATGTGAAAACGAGCAAAGGGGATCGCGTCCGATGCAGCAGTCATAAGACCTAGAATTTCCATGCATAAGGCTACCGAAGGGAATGATTGTGACTGAAGGTTTCGACAAGCTGAAATCAATTTTAGACGTCTCTTGTCTGTTAAAGACAGAGTCATGGACACTGAATCTATCTGGAAACCCAGAAAGGTTACCCTTGTCTGAGGAATCAATGAACTTTTTGGTGAATTGATCCTCCAACCATGATCTTGAAGAAACAACACAAGTCGATTCGTATGAGATTCTGCTAAATGTAAAGACTGAGCAAGTACCAAGATATCGTCCAAATAAGGAAATACCACAATACCCTGTTCTCTGATTACAGACAGAAGGGCACCGAGAACCTTTGTAAAAATTCTTGGAACTGTAGCTAGGCCAAACGGCAGAGCCACAAACTGGTAATGCTTGTCCAGAAAAGAGAATCTCAGGAACTGATAATGATCTGGATGAATCGGAATATGCAGATATGCATCCTGAAAATCTATTGTGGACATAAAATGCCCTTGCTGAACAAAAGGCAAGATAGTCCTTACAGTTACCATTTTGAACGTTGGTATCCTTACATAACGATTCAATATTTTTAGATCCAGAACTGGTCTGAAGGAATTCTCCTTCTTTGGTACAATGAAGAGATTTGAATAAAACCCCATCCCCTGTTCCAGAACTGGAACTGGCATAATTACTCCAGCCAACTCTAGATCTGAAACACAATTCAGAAATGCTTGAGCTTTCACTGGATTTACTGGGACACGGGAAAGAAAAAATCTCTTTGCAGGAGGTCTCATCTTGAAACCAATTCTGTACCCTTCTGAAACAATGTTCTGAATCCAAAGATTGTGAACAGAATTGATCCAAATTTCTTTGAAAAAACGTAACCTGCCCCCTACCAGCTGAGCTGGAATGAGGGCCGCACCTTCATGTGGACTTAGAAGCAGGCTTTGCCTTTCTAGAAGGCTTGGATTTATTCCAGACTGGAGATGGTTTCCAAACTGAAACTGCTCCTGAGGATTAAGGATCAGGCTTTTGTTCTTTGTTGAAACGAAAGGAACGAAAACGATTATTAGCCCTGTTTTTACCCTTAGATTTTTTATCCTGTAGTAAAAAAGTTCCTTTCCCACCAGTAACAGTTGAGATAATGGAATCCAACTGAGAACCAAATAATTTGTTACCCTGGAAAGAAATGGAAAGTAGAGTTGATTTAGAAGCCATATCAGCATACCAAGTTTAAAGCCATAAAGCTCTTCTAGCTAAAATAGCTAGAGACATAAACCTGACATCAACTCTGATAATATCAAAAAATGGCATCACAGATAAAATTATTAGCATGCTGAAGAAGAAGAATAATATTATGAGAATCATGATCTGTTACTTGTTGTGCTAAAGTCTCCAACCAAAAAGTTGAAGCTGCAGCAACATCAGCCAAAGATATAGCAGGTCTAAGAAGATTACCTGAACACAGATAAGCTTTTCTTAGAAAGGATTCAATTTTCCTATCTAAAGGATCTTTAAACGAAGTACCATCTGACGTAAGTAGTACGTTTAGCAAGGGTAGAAATAGCCCCATCGACTTTAGGGATTTTGTCCCAAAATTCTAATCTGTCAGACGGCACAGGATATAATTGCTTAAAACGTTTAGAAGGAGTAAATGAATTACCCAATTTATCCCATTCTCTGGAAATTACTTCAGAAATAGCATTAGGAACAGGAAAAACTTCTGGAATAACCACAGGAGATTTAAATACCTTATCTAAACGTTTAGAATTAGTATCAAGAGGACCAGAATCCTCTATTTCTAAAGCAATTAGTACTTCTTTAAGTAAAGAACGAATAAATTCCATTTTAAATAAATATGAAGATTTATCAGCATCAATCTCTGAGACAGAATCCTCTGAACCAGAAGAGTCATCAGAATCAGAATGATGATGTTCATTTAAAAATTCATCTGTAAAGAGAGAAGTTTTAAAAGATTTTTTATGTTTACTAGAAGGAGAAATAACAAACACAGCCTTCTTGATGGATTCAGAAACAAAATCTCTTATGTTATCAGGAACATTCTGCACCTTAGATGTTGAGGGAACTGCAACAGGCAATGGTACATTACTAAAGGAAATATTATCTGCTTTAACAAGTTTGTCATGACAATTAATACAAACAACAGCCGGAGGAATAGCTACCAAATGTTTACAGCAGATACACTTAGCTTTGGTAGTTCCAGCACTAGACAGCGATTTTCCTGAAGTATCTTCTGACTCAGATGCAACGTGAGACATCTTGCAATATGTAAGAGAAAAAACAACATATAAAGCAAAATTGATCAAATTCCTTAAATGACAGTTTCAGGAATGGGAAAAAATGCCAATAAACAAGCTTCTAGTAACCAGAAGCAAAGAAAAAATGAGACTGAAATAATGTGGAGACAAAAGCGACGCCCATATTTTTTGGCGCCAAATAATACGCCCACATTGTTTGGCGCCTAAATGCTTTTTGGCGCCAAAAATGACGCCACATCCGGAACGCCGACATTTTTGGCGCAAAAGGACGTCAAAAAATGACGCAACTTCCGGCGACACGTATGACGCCGGAAACAGAAAAGATTTTTTGCGCCAAAAAAGTCAGCGCCAAGAATGACGCAATAAAATGAAGCATTTTCAGCCCCCGCGAGCCTAACAGCCCACAGGGAAAAAAAGTCAAATTTTTAAGGTAAGAAAAAATGATTGATTCAAATGCATTATCCCAAATATGAAACTGACTGTCTGAAAATAAGGAATGTTGAACATTCTGAGTCAAGGCAAATAAATGTTTGAATACATATATTTAGAACTTTATAAATAAAGTGCCCAACCATAGCTTAGAGTGTCACAGAAAATAAGATTTACTTACCCCAGGACACTCATCTACATGTTTGTGGAAAGCCAAACCAGTACTGAAACGAAAACCAGCAGAGGTAATGGTATATAAATAAGAGTATATCGTCGATCTGAAAAGGGAGGTAAGAGATGAATCTCTACGACCGATAACAGAGAACCTATGAAATAGACCCCATAGAAGGAGATCACTGCATTCAAATAGGCAATACTCTCCTCACATCCCTCTGACATTCACTGCACGCTGAGAGGAAAACCGGGCTCCAACTTGCTGCGGAGCGCATATCAACGTAGAATCTAGCACAAACTTACTTCACCACCTCCATAGGAGGCAAAGTTTGTAAAACTGAATTGTGGGTGTGGTGAGGGGTGTATTTATAGGCATTTTGAGGTTTGGGAAACTTTGCCCCTCCTGGTAGGAATGTATATCACATACGTCACTAGCTCATGGACTCTTGCTAATTACATGAAAGAAATATTAGATATACTTTTCTAATAGACTGTGATTGACTTAAATGTTCCAGTAGTAAACAAACAATCTTAATAAATCAAGTACTTAATGCTTGTCCAGCTAAAAAGGGAGATTTTCCAGACAGTTTTACTTTATCATTGAAATAATGCTCAATAAGCTAGAACACATCAAGTGGGCTTCACACTATGGGCCTGATGATAAAGGATTCTACTGATTGGAGAAAAATTGAAGTGTTGACTTTACAGGGGCTGAACTCACTGAATGCCAACAGAAAAATCGCAGAATCCTCCAGCACACTGAGATCTCTCATTTCTGTATGTGAAAGAGAGACAAGTCCAGTGCAATATAGCACTGCATGATGAGACTTCTGTTACACTTACACTTTGTGGTTTGTATTTATATTATTTTACCCTTCAGATTGGGTCATTACAGTATTGTTACATTTAATCTTTGCACTTTCTATTTTATATTTTAATACATTTAGATCCAGCAGTGATTCTACAAATTCCGATTATGTTTTGAAAGTCTGTGTTACTTAAACAAATTATACTTTGTTTATTTTTGTGTATCGTTTACAGCTTACACTTCACTTTGTATTTTCCCTATTGTAAAATAACACAGCTTCATAAAGTGGGAGGGACAGGGGAGTTCCTTGGGCTGAACAGGGGTGATCCCAGGGTATGTCTGAAGCTCTATCAGAATTCTTGTGAAATTCTGTATGCATTTTAAACAAGCTGAATTATCTCATCAGCTGTATGCAGGCAAAGTATGCTCAAAATTCACAATACTTATTTAACTGACAGAAAAGTAATATATACTCAATTGTAAGCAAAGCCAACTAAAATTTATGTTTCAATTGAATTTGTATTTCCTGCAAAATGAAACTTTATATCAGCTCCATGTGTTCTCCTGTTAACCTCTCTCTGAAATTCTGTATCCCAGAGAGCCTCATTACTTTCTAAGGAAGGCTGCTCTCATCTCTGCGACTTCAAGATCCTGCTCTTTTTCTTATAGACTTCAGCGAGTTACGCCCCTGTGAAGTCTGCATGGTAATTTCTCTCCAACCTAGAGAATCTTTGCTTATCGGGCACATAGAAAATAATGAAGCTCACTGGGAAACTGAAGTGGTCAGTTTTTGTCAGGGTGCCAGGAATCAGACTGAGACGAGAAGTGCAAAAATAATCACACCTTTATTAATAGCAAAAAATAATAAAAAGTCCAGAGTCAAATAATAAGCCAGGAATTAAAACCAGAGCTGGTAGTCAGACGAGCCGGAATCAGGAACAAGGAGAACAGCAGAGTCAGGAACAAGCCAGGGATCAGGAACCAGGAGGGACGTCAGACAGCCAGGTGATACACAGGAGCTCTCACAAACAGGTCTGAGACAACGCAAGGGCAAAGCATACTGAACAGAGGCCCTTTAAATAATAAGTGATAACATCATAATTCTGAGACTGCATTCAGTCTCACACGGATGATGTACACCAGGCTGGCCATAAAAGGAAGTGCAGGAAATTAGCAGCATCACACAGTATGCACCAGAGTCAGCAAGAGAGGTGAGTAAAATGGCTGCCAGCAGCACATGGCAAACAAAACAGGGAAAAAACCCTGACAGTACCCTCCCCTCAACGACCCCTCCCCCACAGGAGGACAAAAGGCTTATTGGGGAAACGGGCATGGAAGGCACGGAGGAGGGCGGGAGCATGAACATCAGAGGAGGAAACCCATCAACGCTCCTCCAGACCGTAGCCCTTCCAGTGAACCAAATACTGTATGCAGCCCCTGGATATATGAGAGTCAATAATGCTGTTGACCTCATATTCCTCATGGTTATTTACAAAGATAGGACGGGGACGAGGCAACACAGAGGTAAACCGATTACAAACCAATGGTTTCAAGAGGGAGACATGAAAAACAATGGAGATGCGCATTGCAGGAGGAAGGTCAAGAGCGTAGGCCACAGGATTAACCCGTCGGAGTATTCGAAAAGGACCAACATAATGGGGAGCCAAAAGATATAAGGAGGGTGGTGCATATAGAACATACACCACACTCCTAGGGGGCGCTAACAATAAGCAGCAAACAGGTAAGCAGATATATACAGATAATTAAGAGAATATACAATAAACCTAGCACACTTATATCAGATTATTAGAGATGATATGCTCAAAAGTGGACCCAGATGATATTGGTATAATCAAATAACAAAATGTCCGCACAAAGAATAATCCAAAAGAAAGAAGGCAGCTCTCTGTCATGGGACGGTCATCCTGGTGTGGCGTGATCTATAAGAAAAAGAAGCACAGAGGCGCCAACATGGCCTAGTAACGTCACGGCAGTCGGATACAAAACATCAGCAGGATAGGAAATATACTCACAAGCGTAGCGCACCCAAATGGTGCTATTGTGGCAGCCTGGAACATCAAACAGTGGTCCAGCTCACTGGTGTCTCCAGCCAGATAGAGATGATCCTTGGCGAGGGCCTATCCTATGATGCCTATAAGGGCAAAAAAGGCACACACATAGCCCAGTAACGTTTGTACACCAGATAAAAAAGGATTCAAGGTTGTACTTACAGGAAACAAAGCACCACCAGGTGCAATATCAGCATTACTGGGACCTCTCAGCCGCCCAGTGGACTGTGGAATCCAATTTGCAGGATGCAGAAAATCACCACTTTGGAAGATAGGACTAGCACACAAACTCTGCCCCCAAACAGGAACAGAATAATTGTGATAAAGCAAGTGTATATTTAAAAACTTTTATTTTAAAAACAGCAACATGTTTCTCAGCCACCACAGGCTGTTTCCTCAGGCTATGTTAAAATGTTAAGACAATAGAACACATAAAACTAAATCTGATAGGCTAATTAATTTCTAAAGTGTAATAGTGTAATAATGGGGAGCCAGTTTATTGGAAGGTACACGAAGATTCAAGTTGCAGGAGGACAGCCAAACTCTCTCACCAACCTGGTAGGAAGGCGCGGGCAGACGCCTACGATCAGCCTGGAACTTTTGGCGCTGCATAGAACAATGAAGGCAATCCTGAATCTGCACCCACGTGGAACGGAGTTGCTGGAGATGCTCCTCCAAAGCCAGAATACCCTGAGACATGAATGAATCAGGCAACAGGGATGGTTGAAACCCATAATTCGCCATGAACGGGGATAACTTGGAGGAAGCATTAATAGCACTATTACGAGCAAACTCTGCCCAAGGTAACAGTTCAGACCAATTATTGTGGTGATCTGAGACATAGCAACAGAGGAACTGTTACAGAGCTTGATGAGACAGTTCTGCAGCCCCATTGGATTGAGGATGATATGCCGAGGAGAAGGAAAGCTGAATCCCCATTTGAGCACAAAAGGAACGCCAAAATCTGGAGACAAACTGGCTACCCCAGTCCGACACTATCTCCTTGGGTAACCCATGTAAATGGAAGACCTCCTGGGCAAAAATTGAAGCAAGCTCCTGAGCAGTAGGCAGCTTCTTCAAGGGAATGCAATGTGACATTTTAGAAAAAAGGTCAACCACCGAAAAAGATAACAGTATTGCCATTGGAAACAGGGAGCTCGACAATGAAGTCTATGGAAAGATGTGTCCAAGGACGCTCACCATTAGCAATAGGTTGAAGAAGATCCACAGGAAGACGTTGAGGATTCTTATTCTGTGCACAAACTGAGCAGGAGGCAACATATGCAGCAACATCAGAACGAAGACCTGGCCACCAGAATTTTCGAATGACAGACCAATTCATTTGGTTCTTGCTTGGGTGACCTGCAGCTTTAGGATAGTGGTAAGTGTGCAAAAGTTTAGTTTGAAGATTCTCAGGAACAAAACACTTTCCACTAGGTTTCTCAGGAGGTGCATAGGTTTGTGCAGCCAGGATCTCCTCACCCAAGGGAGTAGTCAAATTAGTACATATGGTAGCCAAAATATGGTCGGGAGGTATAACTGGAGTTGGTACAGACTCCTTTTTGGACAGAGGAGGAAATTGTCAAGACAGGGCATCAGCCCTAACATTCTTACTACCAGGCAGGTAGGAGACCACATAATTAAACCGAGACAAAAATATCGCCCATCTGGCCTGTCGGGGCGACAAACATTTTGCTTCAGATAGATAAGTTAAATTCTTGTGGTCAGTAAGAATGAGCACTGGCACGCTAGTACCCTCGAGAAGATGCCTCCATTCCTTGAGTGCCAAAATTATGGCCAGTAATTCCTTGTCGCCAATTACATAATTGCACTCCACTGTAGACAATTTCTTAGAGAAGAAACCACATGGATGCAAGGAAACGTCAGACGTTGGACGTTGAGACAAGAGGGCACCTACTCCAGTCTCAGATGCATCGACCTCAAGAACGAAAGGCAGGACAGGGTTAGGATGAGCCAGAACTGGAGCGGCAGCAAAGGCAGTCTTAAGACTATTAAAGGCCTTAATGGCAGTAGGTGACCAATGTAGTGGATCATTCTCTTTACGGGTCATGTCTGTGATAGGTTTGACCAAGGAAGAAAAGTTTTTAATAAACTTTCTATAGTAATTGGCGAACCCCAAAAAATGCTGAATAGACCGAAGACCAACTGGGAGAGGCCTTAGCAGAACTGCAGATAACTTGTCAGGATCCATGGAGAACTCTGCAACGGAGATAACATAACCTAGGAAGGTTACTTGAGTCTGATGGAACTCACATTTCTCGAGTTTACAAAACAGGCCTCTCTCACGTAGTCTCTGAAGAACCTGTGTAACATCAGAACGATGAGCCTCAAGTGTGGGTGAGTGTATGAGGATGTCGTCCAAGTACACGACAACACACTGTTGCAACATATCTCGTAGGACATCATTAATAAATTCCTGGAAAACAGCAGGAGCATTACATAGGCCAAAGGGCATAACAAGATACTCATAATGCCCGCTCCTGGTGTTAAATGCTGTTTTCCATTTGTGGCCCCCCTTGATCCGAACAAGATTGTACGCTCCTCTCAAATCAAGTTTAGTCAAGACCGTATCTCCCTTGAGGCGGTCAAAGAGTTCCGTAATGAGTGGAATAAGGTAACCATTCTTAATAGTAAGACGATTAAGACCCCTATAACCGATGCATGGTCTTAACTCGCCACCCTTTTTCTTCACAAAGAAGAAGCCAGCCCCTGCAGGAGAGCAGGATTTGCGGATGATCCCCCGCAACAGAGCATTGGCAACATACTCCTCCACAGCACAATTCTCCGCAACAGAGGGTAAACCCGGCCCCGGGGAGGAATGGCATACGGGTTGCAGGTCTATAGCAACAATCGTAAGACCGGTGAGGAGGCAACGTACCGGCACACACCTTGTCAAGAACGTCTAGGAACTCTCGGTACTCCTCTGGCAATTGAGATACCGAAGAAGTGCACAAGACTTTAACTGGTTTCCGAAGACAAGTGGAAATACATTGCGGAGACCACGACAAAATTTCGGACCTGCGCCAGTCGAGACTGGGATTGTGCTTTTGGAACCAGGGATAACCCAGAACCGGAAAATGCGGAGTTTATCACCTGGAACTGGAGGGTTTCAAATAGGAGAGCCCCAACAGCCATGGATAACGGAGCAGTTTCGTGAGTAACGAGTGCGGGCTGAAGGGGCCTGCCGTCAATGGCCTCAATAGCAAGCGGAACGGACCGTGGCAAAACAGGAATGGAGTGCTGTGATACAAAAGCACTGTCAATGAAATAGCCCGCAGCACAGGAGTCAACAAGAGCCTGGATGACTATGTAGGAGTCCACCCAGGAAAGGACAACCGTGACCAAAGGTTTCTCCTTTAGCGGTTCCGGGGACGAGGATAAACCACCCAAGGTCTGCCCCCGACAGGACCTTAGGTGTGAGCAGCGGAAACAGGAGCAGCCATAACTTGCGGGACACTTTAGTCCAAATGTGCAGTGCGAGTCAGCAGGGTTTGCAGGGCTAGTGCAAATTGATCGAAGCGGTGATCCTGTTCATCCATCCTGGAAATGATGGCAGGTAAAGGTGGATTATTAGCACCATCAGGATTCATGTCCCTTGCGTAATGTCAGGGTGCCAGGAATCAGACTGAGATGAGAAGTGCAAAAATAATCACACCTTTATTAATAGCAAAAAATAATAAAAAGTCCACAGTCAAATAACAAGCCAGGAATCAAAACCAGAGCTGGTAGTCAGACGAGCCAGAATCAGGAACAAGGAGAACAGCAGAGTCAGGAACAAGCCAGGGATCAGGAACCAGGAGGGACACAAGACACCCAGGTAATACACAGAAGCTCTCACAAACAGGTCTGAGACAATGCAAGGGCAAAGCATACTGAACATAGGTCCTTTAAATAATAAGTGATGACATCACAATTCTGAGACTGCATCCTGTCTCACATGGATGATGTACACCAGTTTGGCCATAAAAGGAAGTGCAGGAAATGAGCAGCATCACACAGTATGCAACAGAGTCAGCAAGAGAGGTGAGTAAAATGGCTGCTGGCAGAACATGGCAAACAAAACAGGGAAAAAACCCTGACAGTTTTATTTTAAATAGTAGAAATGCAAAGTGAAATCTAATTTGTAAAAGATACACATACATATATAAAGTATGAGCCTAATTTGTTAAAAGTTACACAGAAACTGATAGAATTTGTAACACCACAATCCTAAATATACTGCTGTATACAGAATAAAATACAAAAACATAAATTATGCTTACCTGATCATTTCCTTTTTTTCCTGACGTTAAGAGTGCACAGTTGCATTCATTACTTTTGGGAAATAAGAACCTGGCCACCAGGAGGAAGCAAAGGCACCCCAGCCAAAGGCTTAAATACTCCTCCCACTCCCCTCATCCCCCAGTCATTCTGCCGAGGAACAAGGAATAGTAGAAGAAATATCAGGGTGAAAGTTGCCAGAAGAATAATAAGGACGCCCCACATAAAATGATCAAGTAAGCATAATTTATATTTTTCTTCTTAAATGGAAAGAGTCCACAGCTGCATTCATTACTTTTGGGAAAACAATACCCAAGCTATAGAGGACACTGAATGCCAAGACGGGAGGGATGAATAGGCGGCATATACTGAGGGCACCAGGCCTGAACCTCTACCTAATAAAAAAAACCTGCTTCGTCCGAAGCCGAGAAGATTTTAAGAGGAAAAGCCTGAATGACACTGACTCACAGTTAGTCCAGAAGCCAAACTAGAGACCGCAAACAGACTCGACTGAGCCAACAGTCCTCCAGAAGACATTGTCGCCCAACAGACGGTCCCCCACCGCTCACCCCCCACAAATGGAGACACCAGCTGAAACTCCCAAGAGGACAAGGCAAAGGAGAACCAAGCAAAGCGAAAGGTCCCCTAATACAAAAAAGAACACCTTTAAGAGTGAGCCCAGCTCACAGAGACCCAAAGGGGCCCAAACAGGGAAAGGAGGCCACGCTTATACCAAGCAAAACCCGGGATAAGACCGGGCAGAGAGACAGAACAGACGTCTCTCCAACATCCTGCAAACACGAAACGCAACTGAAGAGGCAAAGTCCTCGCAGTGTCTGACCACAGAATACCAAAGCATTCGACCATGAAAAAGTGTGTAAAAACACCCAGGTTTGAGAACACAGAGTCCATAACAGGATGGCACAGAGGGTACTTACGAGGAAGAAGCAGTCAAGCAAGAAACAGACGGCAAAAGCAACACCCAGACAGAGGGCACGCTCCAGGCAACCTAAGTTGCCGGACCTACACACAGGTCCCTAAAAAGGGGAACACAAAACGTCAATCGAGGCCCCCCGAGAAGGAGAGTATACCCTCAGAACCTGAAGGAAGAGTAAACCCTCTTCTGAAATCAATGGGGCAAGTTGATAGGAAAATCTATACCCTAGCAGACTGAGCTAACAGGATAGACTCAACAAAGCTCGCACATCTAGAGGAGACTGCGACCTGAACGCAGCACCTTAGACTGCTCAGCCATCCTGACCTGCAGACCCACACCTAGCTGGACCAACCCAGCCTTAGGGATCCAAGACAGGGGAACAAAAGAATCCTGAAACAGGTACATGAACGAGCGTAAGGATAGCACAGCCATCCCCACAGAGTACAACCCAACTATGAAAACAGACAAAAAGGCCATAGACTTGAGGATCTATCAAAATAAAGGCCCAACAAGTCTGACTTAGAGCCAGCAAGACCCCAGGAGGAACCAATTCCACCTTTTCGCCTCCCATCCAGGAGAAACCCCAAGCAAGGATCTTTCTTTAGGGGATATTCTCCTCCCTATGAAGATAAAGGATGATGTCGGAAGGGCAACAACTGTCCTCAATGCCGAAGTCACCGGCTAATGGGAAGATAAATTCCCAACACAGATGTCCTAGAAAAGGACCCCCCTACAAATAGCTTGCCAAGCAGAGGCACAGCCAACCCATTCGCCTGCAGAGCAGGGAATCCACAGGAACACTGGCAAGCTGGGCAGGGGAATGCAACCCTAAGGTGCACAAGAAATTGGACATCCAGCGCCAGCAGCTGGGTATGAACCAACAACCTTTGAGGCGCAAGCCACACAGCTAACCCCTAGATGACATTAGCTACTCTGTGGCAAAAAGTAAAAAATACTCAGAAAACCTGGCAAACCATGACCAGGTTAGGCAGATGGAGCAAGGACATAGCCCAAGTTCCCACAAACATGGAACACCCCGACCAGCCCTGAGATCCAAGATTCCAAAACCACCCAAGACTGGGTCAGGAAAAAGGCCAAGCGAAGCTTCAGCAACCGGAAGTCTCAGGGAGAAAAACAGGTCCGGGCACCTAATAGTTCAGGCAAACCTTACCCTAGAACTAAACACCCCAACTGGCCAAAAAGTCAGACACAAGGGATATGGATGCATATCCAGAGAATCTGGATAGAGAGAACTCGAAAGCCCAGACCAAAGGAAGGAGCCACCCCTAGCTAAAGTCCTATCACCTTCGCACAAGCAGAGGACACATGGAAGAGAAAGGTACTAAGCCTACCCAGCTGCAGAAAACCCCGAGCTAAACAAAGTCCCCGCAGGGAACAACCATCATCCGGAAACACAGATCCCTAAAAGGAGATCCAACGCACCCGGAAACAATGGCAGAAGACCCAAAAGGTCTCTTATAACTCAGACAGACAGTACACGTCAAAGAGTAAGAGCTGTATCTAAATACACCATAAACAGCTTACGCGTACACCTGCAAGGTGTCAAGAACTGCAACTGGTTTCAAACTGCAAACCTTCCACATGCTAGACAGCTATCCTAAAAATGAAGGCCAAACCATTCAACTGTGGTAAGGGTCGTTAAGCCCTCAAAACTTCAACCACATGGGGGAGGAAAACTCTAGGTTCTGATGAAATCAGATGTCAGAGTGACGCAGCGGAAAACTCCCCTGCCCGGCCATCTATGACTGAAGGCTATAAAAGGACTGAAACAATCCTTCCCGCCTTGCAAACCCACAGGTCCTCTCGAATGCTTAATTGAACATGAAAAACAATGATAACCTGAGCACTCTGAGCTTCTACCGAACCAGCCAAGCAAAACAGCGCCACGTGTCTGAACAGCCACAAGACCAAACGAACCCGACAGGACAAGTCTGCACCTAGGGTCCTAACCGGCAAGATGCATAAATTCTCCCTCATAGGGGAAAAAAACAGAAAACAGACATCTTTAACATAGGACTAACATGTCCAAAACAACTTCCAAAGAAGTAATAGAGTATCAATCCCAGAAGGTTCCCGAAGGAAACAATAACAAATAAAAGACATCACATTGGATATAAATAAAATATAAAGCAACCTGGAGGTTAACGCCCAAAAAGACAAAGGCCTACCCGCAGGACCAGCCAAACGGAGCCCTATCTTTCAAAAACTGGGAAAGATCTCAAACAAATGACAATCAGGAGATTAACTCATCCCCACATGTCTAATGAGGTGCACCATTCAAATTAGCAGACTGAAAATCCCCATATCTGGTAACGATAGGGTCATTCAATAACTGACAAAACATGTCTGAGCAATACGAGAAGGCGAGCAATCCTGTAACGAAAGGCACAACACTCAGGGACAGTTACACCCACGAGGAACTGTAGAGGCCCTCAGAGAAAACAAATGGATGCAGGCACTACTTGGTTAGGCAACAAATGTATAAAACATACCTTTATTATTACAGTTAAAAAAACAGTGGTGTATCCCAAACAGAGGGCAGACAAAGATAATGTCTTTGTCTGACCTGTTTGGGATACACCACTGTTTTTTTAACTGTAATATTAAAGGTATGTTTTATACATTTGTTGCCTAACCAAGTAGTGCCTGCATCCATTTGTTTTCTCTGATTCACTAGGGCCTGATCAGCCACATAGCTACAGCACTCCAAGTATCCCTGTATCAGAGCATCTTTAACTCTTTTATTTTGTATGCACGGACCGATGGTTTTGACCGTGTTCCGGACACCCCTGTCTTTAACTGTAGAGGCCCTCCCCAAGGCGGAAGGCCCGGGAAAATAGGGCACGAGCACATTCTCAAATAAACGTCTGGACTCTGCAGACGAACAATCGCCAACATTATGTGGAAGCGAAAACGTGCTGGGGGGAACACGCCACCCTGCTTGGAGGAATCAGAAACTGGGTTACCCGCATGTGTAGAAGTATGAATTGGTAGGGAACTCGCCTCTCGGAGGACAGGACCCCGAGAGGCGGATGGCTCAGCAGTCCCTTGATTCCCCGAGCCCAAGGAACCAGGCGCTCTGAAATGACATACGGAACAAAACTGGTTGACATGTGTCAAAGAGGCCAATTCGGATTTGTCACCGGACACAGAATCTGAAATCAAAATAGTCTCAGTATCAGAATCCTCCGTAACTGAATCTGAAACTAGCAGTATCAGCATCAGAATCCTCCATAACTGGATAGAGGATATATAAATATGGACTAAAGTAGCAAAAACAAAAACGGCACCCGACACCCCCAATGGCTGGGGCACTCGCCACCTATGACCAGACCCCTACGGACTAGAAAATTTCCTTCGCCACACGGTCGGGAATGCGGAAAATGGAAAACGGAACCACGCCCGAACACAAGGTGAACCGTACAGACCAAAAGGCTGCGTCACTTCCAAAGGCCTCAATGTTCCAAACCATGAGCCCATAAACATCACACATAAGCAGGTTGAATCACATAACAAACATGATTATAAACCCCCCTGTTCAATAACCCCCCACAGGAGATATTAACCCTCGATTCCAAAATACTACAAGAGACTCACTGAGACCCTTATGATAAGTTAGACCTGCAAGGTGGTAGCCTCTCGGGAAAACATTTACATTACAGTACATTGATGAATAAAGTAAAATGAAACGATCTTACCGGAATCTACGCGGTGGAACAGGAACACGGCCTTTCAAGTGTGACGGATAGTAGCATCGCCTCCACCATGGACTTGAGAGAAGAAAACAGGCAGCGGAGCAAAGTTCGACAACGCTGATTGCTTGAGGAGCTGTTAATCTGAGTCGGGATGGTTTTGCAGAAAGACTCTCCCTGCATCTCCGGACTCTAACTTTCATCCAAGCCCTCACTGAGAGACTGACAGGACTACTTAAAACTCATGTCCCATGCTGAAGAGTACTACCCTCCATAAGAGACAAAAAACTTTGGCTGGGGTGTCTTTGCCTCCTCCTGGTGGCCAGGTTCTTATTTCCCAAAAGTAATGAATGCAGCTGTGGACTCTTTCCATTTAAGAAGAAAATAGAAAGTGCAAAGTTTATATGTAATGTATACAAAATAAAAAGTGCAAATTTTAAATGTAATAAAAGTTAATCTGAAGTTTAAAGAAATATAAAATACAAAGCACAAAGTGTAAATGCAGCAGAACTCTGTCAAGCAGCACTATATTGCACTGGTCTTGTCTCTCCTTCACATACAGAAATGCTATATGTATAGCAAAATCTGCCTTTTTAGAATTTCACTAGGATCTCGCAGTGCAGGAGGATCATTTTATATCATCTTGTCTGAGTGGAGAGGTTAATATCATCGGGCCCTATGTCTAAAGGTGTGACACAATAAAAACAGTATCAAGGCCTTTGAGGAAACTTTATTTGGTATCCGACGTGAGCTAACTTTCTGTGGTTTCTGTTTATGTGCTTTTTTGTAATTATGGAGTAGCTTACTTTTTGATAGTGTGCTATTGCATAGTATACAAATGTGTTTAAAAGGTATTTGATAATGAAAGAGACATTGTACAGGGAGTGCAGAATTATTAGGCAAATTAGTATTTTGACCACATCATCCTCTTTATGCATGTTGTCTTACTCCAAGCTGTATAGGCTCGAAAGCCTACTACCAATTAAGCATATTAGGTGATGTGCATCTCTGTAATGAGAAGGGGTGTGGTCTAATGACATCAAAACCCTATATCAGGTGTGCATAATTATTAGGCAACTTCCTTTCCTTTGGTAAAATGGGTCAAAAGAAGGACTTGACAGGCTCAGAAAAGTAAAAAATAGTGAGATATCTTGCAGAGGGATGCAGCACTCTTAAAATTGCAAAGCTTCTGAAGCGTGGTCATCGAACAATCAAGTGTTTCATTCAAAATAGTCAACAGGGTCGCAAGAAGCGTGTGGAAAAACCAAGGCGCAAAATAACTGCCCATGAACTGAGAAAAGTCAAGCGTGCAGCTGCCAAGATGCCACTTGTCACCAGTTTGGCCATATTTCAGAGCTGCAACATCACTGGAGTGCCCAAAAGCACAAGGTGTGCAATACTCAGAGACATGGCCAAGGTAAGAAAGGCTAAAAGACGACCACCACTGAACAAGACACACAAGCTGAAACGTCAAGACTGGGACAAGAAATATCTCAAGACTGATTTTTCTAAGGTTTTATGGACTGATGAAATGAGAGTGAGTCTTGATGGGCCAGATGGATGAGCCCGTGGCTGGATTGGTAAAGGGCAGAGAGCTCCAGTCCGACTCAGACGCCAGCAAGGTGGAGGTGGAGTACTGGTTTGGGCTGGTATCATCAAAGATGAGCTTGTGGGGCCTTTTCGGGTTGAGGATGGAGTCAAGCTCAACTCCCAGTCCTACTGCCAGTTTCTGGAAGACACCTTCTTCAAGCAGTGGTACAGGAAGAAGTCTGCATCCTTCAAGAAAAACATGATTTTCATACAGGACAATGCTCCATCACACGCGTCCAAGTACTCCACAGCGTGGCTGGCAAGAAAGGGTATAAAAGAAGAAAATCTAATGACATGGCCTCCTTGTTCACCTGATCTGAACCCCATTGAGAACCTGTGGTCCTTCATCAAATGTGAGATTTACAATGAGGGAAAACAGTATACCTCTCTGAACAGTGTCTGGGAGGCTGTGGTTGCTGCTGCACGCAATGTTGATGGTGAACAGATCAAAACACTGACAGAATCCATGGATGGCAGGCTTTTGAGTGTCCTTGCAAAGAAAGGTGGCTATATTGGTCACTGATTTGTTTTTGTTTTGTTTTTGAATGTCAGAAATGTATATTTGTGAATGTTGAGATGTTATATTGGTATATACAGTTTTTCCTTCTCTATGCATGTCCGACCGCAAATGGTGACATCACACGTGACGTAACTGGCAAAACGGGGCCGCGCTTCTTTGGTGGAACAGTACACATCAAAGACCATGCACTGCTCACCTAGGCAGAAAAGGACCTGCAAGCTGCCAAAGAGTGAAACAAAATATTATAAAGTAGAGACTGATCCAACTGACATGAAAGGGAACAGCTCTTTATTGCTGATACAGCCGAGCTGCTCCCTTTCATGCTGCGATATAATTCATGCACGCACAGGGGGAGTCACGTGAGTGTACAGGGGATCACGTGGGCACGCAAACATAGAAAATGCAAATTAACACTCTAACCATTGGCTGTAAACCATTGTCAATAACTGTGAGGGAAATCTTCCGTTGGCCAGGGGCGGAGGGACAGTGGTGGCAAAATGGAAAAAGGTGCAGTTTTAAACTAAGTTTTCTTTCAATTTTTTTTATTAATTTATATAAAATGTATGCTTCAGATTGATTCTATTTTAGCTTAACTATGCAATGGTACTTTTTTATACTTCATTTCATCGCGCATTGACTGGTCCTTTAAGACCTACTTGTTTGCATAACCTTTTCAAGAGTAAAATCTCTCAATTTTATCCCTCTTTTGTAAACATATCATGTGTAAAGCACATTGAGTCAAGACAGGATAAAAGAGCTTTACAAATTATTATCATATGATGTTATGATGATGTGCTTTGTGTACTGTAACATATTTGAAAAAATTGTAAGACATCTAAAACACTACACAAATCTACCTTTGAATCTGTGGGTTCCTTTTGTGGCTCCTCGTGCACTATATCAAAAAGTTGGAAACTATCACTTATGTGGGTCAAAGACTTTCCTGGTGCTACCTCTTCTGACCCAGATTGTGACTGGTCTGGAACAGAGATTTTGGCTTTGCTGGAATCTGGCACAATGCCATCTCCTTCCTCACAGTTTGGCCGGAGACTTGTAATTAGGCGGTAGCGGCTATCTTGGCGCTCAGTTGCTTTACAGGCTCGCAGACCCTCTTGGATTCTCCTTGTACTGCCAGATGAGGATCGTAGAATCTGGGATGATCTATCACGAGAAAGAGCTTCTTTGACATATTTTTGGAGGGGCTCATTCTGAAGGTTAAAGAAAACACTTATCAAGAAAACAGATTTATCAAACCTTGCTTTTATACAAATATAATCAAATTTTACATATACTTCCCATTAAAGGGACACAAAACCCAAAAGTTTAAAATTGTATGTTCCATCATAAAATAAAACTTTCCAATTTAGTTCTAGTATCAAATGTGCTTCATTCTCATGGTATCCTTTGTTGAAGGAGCAGCAATACACTGGGAGCTTGCTGAACACATCAGTTGGGCCAATGATAAAGGGCATATGTGTGAAACCACCACCAATCAACTTGCATACCTAGATATGCTTTTCAACAATGGATAGCAAGTACATTGGTAAGCTGTTTAAAATTGCATGCTTTCACTGAATCATGAAAGTTTAATTTTGACTTTACTGCCACTTTAAGCAAATGTATTAAATTCTATCAAGAACATTTCTCTTTCCTCACTGCTCTTGATGAGTAGCTATGGCCAAATACTTATTGTATTTTAACAATAACAATTATTCCACTTTTATAAAAGAAAAAACAGAGAATACATCAAATATCAAAATAAAAAACTATTGATTATATTATCATTTAAAGGGACAATAAAAACTAAATACATTTTTAATAGCATAGTATTGGGGTTATTCCCTGCCTCCCTCTACTCATGGGTGCAGCCATGTTGAAATCTATATTTTACTACATTTAGGAAGATAGGGTGCTACCATGGTAAAATTTAAATTATCTCCTGGCTAAAGTCCTCTACTGAGCATGGGCAAGAAACTGACCTCCTGTTGCTGTAGCACAGGGAAAGCTAGTACACATATATCCTAGCACCCAGTTAAAGTGTAAAGCCAGCTAATGTTAAGCATAAGTAGTTTTTACTTTTATTTTATGTGAGTTTGTTTTTTTACCACATCTTCTCATAGCAGTTCAAGGTAATGACTACAACTGTAACTAATAATACAGGAGCAAGAATAAGACAACAAAATGGACTGCCTTTAGGGGAGAGCTAGACAAACCTGCTGGTGCCAAGGGACATGAAACACAAACATTTTCTTTCATGATTCAAATACAGGATCCAATTTGCTAATTTACTTCTATTATAACATTTTCTTTGTAATCTTCATATCTTTTGTTGAAAAGCAGCGAAGTAAACTCAGAAGTGTGCATCTGCCTGGAGCACTATATGGCAGCTGTTTTGCAAAAATGTTATCCATGTGCAAGAGCACTAGTTGGCAGCACGATTTCCTGCCATGTAGTGCTCCAGACACCTACCTAGGTTTCTCTTCAACAAAGAATAACATGGGAAAGAAAAAAAATGTGATAATAGAAGCAAATTGGAAACATTTTAAAATGGTTTGCTCTGTCTGAATCTTGATTTATTTTTTTTTCAAGCCGCACTTAAAATTTAGTCTGGTGTGACTAGATCCTTTCCTGGCTACGCGGCTAGGATAAGAACTAAGAGCAAGATTTTTCAAGCGCAAGTAAAATTCTCCGGGTAATTCTATTATGGGTAAATCCTCAGCTCACCGTTTGCGCTTCTCCATGGGCCAGCTGTCACATGTGACATCCCAATCCCAGCTTGGTGGCTGTTCTACGTACCTACCCTGGTGTGTCCTTAACTCTAAGTCTACGTGAGAATGAAAAGAAACCTGGGCATGCTGCTGTGAAGTAAATGGCTCCTTCTGTCCTGATCTGGGCACTAATGAGTGTGGGATGCAAGAAAGCATGGAACCCGTTTATCAACAGGGGAAAATAAGGAGCAGCTATTGTGTACTTTACCTGGTCCTGCCCTCCCACTTTTTCTTCCATATACTTACATTATAGACTCCTTCACCTACCTCCATTACAAATATATTCTTGTCTCATTCAATTATCTCTGTAATTGAAAAATATCCCACACACTCCTCTACCTGCCCCACTGACTGACCTGCACCCCTCTGACCGCAGCATGATCCATTAACTTAATATTCTACCTTTCCCTCTTCACTGACTTCCTCTAACTACCCTAATAGACTTTTCTCCTTATTCCAGTCTACATTACTGACTCATTTCCCTGTCTCACCCACTTACTAACCCCTCGGTCTGCCCAATGTTAGCAACTGTCTGTGTTACAGATCACTTGAGATATATAGATAGATCAGTGACGTGCAGTGAGGTCAGAGGCTGGTGAGGTACTAGATATGATACGTCGGAGAAACACATGTACAGAGGGGCCGCAAGTACCCCCAACAAGGCAGATTTAAATGATAGCTGAACCAGTGCACAGGTGACATAATCAGGTGATGGGTGAGAGCAAGTTAGTAACCACTGAGTTACTGATCAGCTGATTACTTCACCTGTGCACTGATTCAGCTATAATGAAAACCTGGCCTGTTGGGGGTACTTGAGGACCATTGTTGAGAAACATTGCTCTAAAGCCCCAGCTCATCAGAAATGTATTGATTACCTGGAGAATAAAGCACACATACTCTGCTCACATACACACTCACACAATTATGTGGCACAGTGCCAGTTACTAAGCAATTAGAATGATACACAATCTCTTCTCTACTCACTACTGTATTGTAAAAATAGAAATAATTTACCATACAAGTTTTACACAAAGGACAAGTTATCAATACTGCCAACACAGCAGATGCAATATGGTTTCAAGAAATGCACGTGCACATCCCAGTTTGGTGTCCTTTTTTGAAGAGCATACCCAAGGATACCAAAAGAATGAAGTACATAATAATAATAAAAGTAAAATATAAAGGTTTTTTTGTGTGCAATTTCTATCTGAATGATGGAAATGTAATTATGACTTTCATGTTCCTTTCAAAAACTTTGATTTGCTGACATGGGGCCAGTAACAGTTGATGCTAATTCTCAAAATATAAATAACTAGAAAAGTCTATTAAAATAGCATGCTCTACCTCAATCATGAAAGTTTAATTTTAAATGTCTCCCTTTGACTATGTGTTTAACCAGTTACTTTACAGTGGCATTATTTCTAAAAACATTTAACTGCAATAATGACATATTTTTTAAATTACTCATCTCCTTTTTATTAATATAAACTTGTATAAAAGCAGCACATATTAAAAACACAATGCAACAGCTTTCAATTGATTTGTGAATTACAAGTTAACAGCAGTCTTTAAATAAATGGAGACACAGAGAAAAATAAAAATAGATAATGCATCCTCTGACTGAACAGACATAACATATATGGAGTTTGTACCTAATTAAATCAAATAACCATGAAAAAGGGAGGCTTAGCAATATTCAATGTTAAAATCTTTAATTTAAATCATGTGGACACTGCACACTTAACTTCAAACTCTGGGTTTTAAATTATGGATTTAAATTTGAATTGACCCTTTGACTTCCTGTCAGTATTGGGTTATGATCACTTACTGTCCCCCTGTTAATGAGCTGCATCTGAACACAATTTGTGAATCACAAGAGATGTAGAATACTACTTTACTCTTCTGCTTGGTGTCATCTGTTCTTAGGTTACCTCAGCTTCCTGTTGTGTCACATGACCCTGCTCACTGCATCCTCCTTCTGATTAATCTATATATCCTTCACTTGCTAGGAGGCATCAAGAGAGGTGCCTTTTATTGCTGCTAATATATTGACAGAACACAGGTGGCGCTGCAGCACAGCTTTTCCTTTGACCCATGTACTGTAATGGAGAGAAGCGTTCCTGTACCTGCCTCTCCATAGCATTACATGTGGGGAAAATATTTTTTTTTGGACTTTTTTTTTTGTTTGTTTTAATTAAAATGTAATTAAGCTTTAGCCACACATGGCAGGGTAGGCACTGCCTCCCCTGCCTTCTATGAGTGCACTTCCCTGAGATAGATAGATATTTATGCTCATAATGGGCTGCAATTTTTGCAATGTTAGATGAAAGAATGTCCGAGCTGACTAAGATAATTTCTACATGCATAAAAAGTTAATTCTATAGATACAGAACTTATTTCCTCATTTTCTTTTAATTAAAATCGTATTAGAAGAAAATGAAATGGGTATAAACCGGACTACACAAAGCCATAAACACATTTCTGCTGCCTCAAAATCCTATTAAAAAGACATCAGCATCTCTATTTTGAAAGCTTTAAAGTCCTTAGTTTTATAAGATCATGGGGCTTCACTAAATATCCACTCAGAGAAAACACCCCATGGGAAAATAGATGGCATAGTTGCTCTAAGCCACATAGACCCATCACAATTCACTCTAATCTTCTTCTTACAGATCTTACCATTGGCTTTCCGTGGCAACTTAAAGGGGCATTATACACTCATTTTTTCTTTGCATAAATGTTTTGTAGATTAACTATTTATATAGCCCATAAAGGATTTTTTTTTTTTTTTGCTGATAAAAGTTTCTAATAAGTTATTACTGCTTTTCTGCAGCATACGCACATATCTTGTGACAGCCCCATGCACCAGTATTCAAACACCCTTCTTGCTCAGAGAGCTGGTGGTGGTGTTTATTGCTTCTGAATACATCATTTGTATCATACAAGTCACTGCTGACTTTCTAGAGGAAAATAAATCTTTTGGATAAGATTCCATAAAAAGGATGCAAATTACAGCACTCTATGCCCAGACTAAATGTGAGGCTGTATAATTTATAAAGCATAACAAATGGGAATTTGATTAAACCTTGTGAGAGTTAAACTGCTGGTTATTTTGTCATATTTGGCGTCTGTCTCTATACAGGGAGTGCAGAATTATTAGGCAAGTTGTATTTTTGAGGATTAATTTTATTATTGAACAACAACCATGTTCTCAATGAACCCAAAAAACAGAATTTATGTTTACCTGATAAATTACTTTCTCCAACGGTGTGTCCGGTCCACGGCGTCATCCTTACTTGTGGGATATTCTCTTCCCCAACAGGAAATGGCAAAGAGCCCAGCAAAGCTGGTCACATGATCCCTCCTAGGCTCCGCCTTCCCCAGTCATTCGACCGACGTAAAGGAGGAATATTTGCATAGGAGAAATCATATGATACCGTGGTGACTGTAGTTAGAGAAAATAAATCATCAGACCTGATTAAAAAACCAGGGCGGGCCGTGGACCGGACACACCGTTGGAGAAAGTAATTTATCAGGTAAACATAAATTCTGTTTTCTCCAACATAGGTGTGTCCGGTCCACGGCGTCATCCTTACTTGTGGGAACCAATACCAAAGCTTTAGGACACGGATGATGGGAGGGAGCAAATCAGGTCACCTAGATGGAAGGCACCACGGCTTGCAAAACCTCTCTCCCAAAAATAGCCTCAGAAGAAGCAAAAGTATCAAATTTGTAAAATTTAGTAAAAGTGTGCAGTGAAGACCAAGTCGCTGCCTTACATATCTGATCAACAGAAGCCTCGTTCTTGAAGGCCCATGTGGAAGCCACGGCCCTAGTGGAATGAGCTGTGATTCTTTCAGGAGGCTGCCGTCCGGCAGTCTCATAAGCCAATCTGATGATGCTTTTAAGCCAAAAAGAGAGAGAGGTAGAAGTTGCTTTTTGACCTCTCCTTTTACCAGAATAAACAACAAACAAGGAAGATGTTTGTCTGAAATCCTTTGTAGCCTCTAAATAGAATTTTAGAGCACGAACTACATCCAAATTGTGCAACAAACGTTCCTTCTTTGAAACTGGATTCGGACATAAAGAAGGCACGACTATCTCCTGGTTAATATTTTTGTTAGAAACAACTTTCGGAAGAAAACCAGGTTTAGTACGCAAAACCACCTTATCTGCATGGAACACCAGATAAGGAGGAGAACACTGCAGAGCAGATAACTCTGAAACTCTTCTAGCAGAAGAAATTGCAACCAAAAACAAAACTTTCCAAGATAATAACTTGATATCAACGGAATGTAGGGGTTCAAACGGAACCCCCTGAAGAACTGAAAGAACTAAATTAAGACTCCAAGGAGGAGTCAAAGGTTTGTAAACAGGCTTGATTCTAACCAGAGCCTGAACAAAAGCTTGAACATCTGGCACAGCCGCCAGCTTTTTGTGAAGTAAAACAGATAAAGCAGAAATCTGTCCCTTCAAAGAACTTGCAGATAATCCTTTCTCCAAACCTTCTTGAAGAAAGGATAGAATCTTAGGAATTTTTATCTTGTTCCATGGGAATCCTTTAGATTCACACCAACAGATATATTTTTTCCATATTTTATGGTAGATTTTTCTAGTTACAGGCTTTCTGGCCTGAACAAGAGTATCAATGACAGAATCTGAGAACCCTCGCTTTGATAAAATCAAGCGTTCAATCTCCAAGCAGTCAGTTGGAGTGAGGCCAGATTCGGATGTTCGAACGGACCTTGAACAAGAAGGTCCTGTCTCAAAGGTAGCTTCCATGGTGGAGCCGATGACATATTCACCAGATCTGCATACCAAGTCCTGCGTGGCCACGCAGGAGCTATCAAGATCACAGATACCCTCTCCTGTTTGATCCTGGCTACCAGCCTGGGAATGAGAGGAAACGGTGGGAACACATAAGCTAGGTTGAAGCTCCAAGGTGCTACTAGTGCATCCACTAGAGTCGCCTTGGGATCCCTGGATCTGGACCCGTAGCAAGGAACCTTGAAGTTCTGACGAGACGCCATCAGATCCATGTCTGGAATGCCCCACAATTGAATTATTTGGGCAAAGATTTCCGGATGGAGTTCCCACTCCCCCGGATGAAAAGTCTGACGACTCAGAAAATCCGCTTCCCAATTTTCCACTCCTGGGATGTGGATTGCAGACAAGTGGCAGGAGTGAGTCTCCGCCCATTGAATTATTTTGGTCACTTCTTCCATCGCCAGGGAACTCCTTGTTCCCCCCTGATGGTTGATATACGCAACAGTCGTCATGTTGTCTGATTGAAACCGTATGAATTTGGCCTTTGCTAGCTGAGGCCAAGCCTTGAGAGCATTGAATATCGCTCTTAGTTCCAGAATATTTATTGGGAGAAGAGATTCTTCCCGAGACCAAAGACCCTGAGCTTTCAGGGGTTCCCAGACCGCGCCCCAGCCCACCAGACTGGCGTCGGTCGTGACAATGACCCACTCTGGTCTGCGGAAGCTCATCCCTTGTGACAGGTTGTCTAGGGTCAGCCACCAACGGAGTGAATCTCTGGTCCTCTGATCTACTTGTATCGTCGGAGACAAGTCTGTATAATCCCCATTCCACTGACTGAGCATGCACAGTTGTAATGGTCTTAGATGAATTCGCGCAAAAGGAACTATGTCCATTGCCGCGACCATCAAACCTATTACTTCCATGCACTGCGCTATGGAAGGAAGAAGAACAGAATGAAGTACTTGACAAGCGCTTAGAAGTTTTGATTTTCTGGCTTCTGTCAGAAAAATCCTCATTTCTAAGGAGTCTATTATTGTTCCCAAGAAGGGAACTCTTGTTGACGGAGATAGAGAACTTTTTTCTACGTTCACTTTCCACCCGTGAGATCTGAGAAAGGCCAGGACAATGTCCGTATGAGCCTTTGCTTGAGATAGAGACGACGCTTGAATCAGTATGTCGTCCAAGTAAGGTACTACTGCAATGCCCCTTGGTCTTAGCACCGCTAGAAGGGACCCTAGTACCTTTGTGAAAATTCTTGGAGCAGTGGCTAATCCGAATGGAAGTGCCACAAACTGGTAATGCTTGTCCAGAAAGGCGAACCTTAGGAACCGATGATGTTCCTTGTGGATAGGAATATGTAGATACGCATCCTTTAAATCCACCGTGGTCATGAATTGACCTTCCTGGATGGTAGGAAGAATTGTCCGAATGGTTTCCATTTTGAACGATGGAACCTTGAGAAATTTGTTTAGGATCTTGAGATCTAAGATTGGTCTGAATGTTCCCTCTTTTTTGGGAACTATGAACAGATTGGAGTAGAATCCCATCCCTTGTTCTCCTAATGGAACAGGATGAATCACTCCCATTTTTGACAGGTCTTCTACACAATGTAAGAATGCCTGTCTTTTTATGTGGTCTGAAGACAATTGAGACCTGTGGAACCTCCCCCTTGGGGGTAGCTCCTTGAATTCCAGAAGATAACCTTGGGAGACTATTTCTAGTGCCCAAGGATCCAGAACATCTCTTGCCCAAGCCTGAGCGAAGAGAGAAAGTCTGCCCCCCACCAGATCCGGTCCCGGATCGGGGGCCAACATCTCATGCTGTCTTGGTAGCAGTGGCAGGTTTCTTGGCCTGCTTACCTTTGTTCCAGCCTTGCATTGGCCTCCAGGCTGGCTTGGTTTGAGAAGTATTACCCTCTTGCTTAGAGGATGTAGAACTTGGGGCTGGTCCGTTTCTGCGAAAGGGACGAAAATTTGGTTTATTTTTAGCCTTGAAAGACCTATCCTGAGGAAGGGCGTGGCCCTTACCCCCAATGATATCTGAAATAATCTCTTTCAAGTCAGGGCCAAACAGCGTTTTCCCCTTGAAAGGTATGTTAAGCAATTTGTTCTTGGAGGACGCATCCGCTGACCAAGATTTTAGCCAAAGCGCTCTGCGCGCCACAATAGCAAACCCCGAATTTTTCGCCGCTAATCTAGCCAATTGCAGAGTGGCGTCTAAAGTAAAAGAATTAGCCAATTTAAGAGCATGAATTCTGTCCATAATCTCCTCATAAGAAGAATCTTTATTGAGCGACTTTTCTAGTTCATCGAACCAGAAACACGCTGCTGTAGTGACAGGAACAATGCATGAAATTGGTTGTAGAAGGTAACCTTGCTGAACAAACATCTTTTTAAGCAAACCCTCTAATTTTTTATCCATAGGATCTTTGAAAGCACAACTATCTTCTATAGGGATAGTAGTGCGTTTGTTTAGAGTAGAAACCGCCCCCTCGACCTTGGGGACTGTCTGCCATAAGTCCTTTCTGGGGTCGACCATAGGAAACAATTTCTTAAATATAGGGGGAGGGACAAAAGGTATGCCGGGCCTTTCCCATTCTTTGTTTACAATGTCCGCCACACGCTTGGGTATAGGAAAAGCTTCGGGGGGCCCCGGGACCTCTAGGAACTTGTCCATCTTACATCATTTCTCTGGAATGACCAATTTGTCACAATCATCCAGAGTAGATAACACCTCCTTAAGCAGAGCGCGGAGATGATCCAATTTAAATTTGAATGTAATCACATCAGGTTCAGCTTGTTGAGAAATTTTCCCTGAATCTGAAATTTCTCCCTCAGACAAAACCTCCCTGGCCCCCTCAGACTGGTGTAGGGGCATTTCAGAACCATTATCATCAGCGTCCTCATGCTCTTCGGTATTTTCTAAAACAGAGCAGTCGCGCTTACGCTGATAAGTGGGCATTTTGGCTAAAATGTTTTTGATAGAATTATCCATTACAGCCGTTAATTGTTGCATAGTAAGGAGTATTGGCGCACTAGATGTACTAGGGGCCTCCTGTGTGGGCAAGACTGGCGTAGACGAAGGAGGGGATGATGCAGTACCATGCTTACTCCCCTCACTTGAGGAATCATCTTGGGCATCATTTTCTCTAAATTTTGTGTCACATACATCACATCTATTTAAATGAGAAGGAACCTTGGCTTCCTCACACACAGAACATAGTCTATCTAATAGTTCAGACATGTTAAACAGGCAAAAACTTGATAACAAAGTACAAAAAACGTTTTAAAATAAAACCGTTACTGTCACTTTAAATTTTAAACTGAACACACTTTATTACTGAAAATGTGAAAAAGTATGAAGGAATTGTTCAAAATTCACCAAAATTTCACCACAGTGTCTTAAAGCCTTAAAAGTATTGCACACCAAATTTGAAAGCTTTAACTCTTAAAATAACGGAACCGGAGCCGTTTTTATATTTAACCCCTATACAGTCCCTGGTATCTGCTTTGCTGAGACCCAACCAAGCCCAGAGGGGAATACGATACCAAATGACACCTTCAGTAAGCTTTTTCTATGTATCTGAGCTCCTCACACATGCATCTGCATGCCTTGCTTCCCAAAAACAACTGCGCAATAGAGGCGCGAAAATGAGGCTCTGCCTATGATTAGAGAAGGCCCCCAGTGAAAAAGGTGTCCAATACAGTGCCTGCCGGTTATTTAACATAATTCCCAAGAATAAAATAACTCCTCAAAGCTATAAACTATTAAAAATGCTTATAAATCAATCGTTTTAGCCCAGAAAAATGTCTACCAGTCTTTAAGCCCTTGTGAAGCCCTTTATTCTTATTTAATAAAAATGGCTTACCGGATCCCATAGGGAAAATGACAGCTTCCAGCATTACCAAGTCTTGTTAGAAATGTGTCATACCTCAAGCAGCAAAAGTCTGCTCACTGTTTCCCCCAACTGAAGTTAATTCCTCTCAACAGTCCTGTGTGGAAACAGCCATCGATTTTAGTAACGGTTGCTAAAATCATTTTCCTCTTACAAACAGAAATCTCTTTTCTGTTTCAGAGTAAATAGTACATACCAGCACTATTTTAAAATAACAAACTCTTGATTGAAGAATAAAACTACATTTAAACACCAAAAAACTCTAAGCCATCTCCGTGGAGATGTTGCCTGTACAACGGCAAAGAGAATGACTGGGGAAGGCGGAGCCTAGGAGGGATCATGTGACCAGCTTTGCTGGGCTCTTTGCCATTTCCTGTTGGGGAAGAGAATATCCCACAAGTAAGGATGACGCCGTGGACCGGACACACCTATGTTGGAGAAAACTCATTAATATCAAAGCTGATTAGTTTTGGAAGTAGTTTTTAGTTTGTTTTTAGTTATAGCTATTTTAGGGGGATATCTGTGTGTGCAGGTGACTATTACTGTGCATAATTATTAGGCAACTTAACAAAAAACAAATATATACCCATTTCAATTATTTATTTTTACCAGTGAAACCAATATAACATCTCAACATTCACAAATATACATTTCTGACATTCAAAAACAAAACAAAAACAAATCAGTGACCAATATAGCCACCTTTCTTTGCAAGGACACCCAAAAGCCTGCCATCCATGGATTCTGTCAGTGTTTTGATCTGTTCACCATCAACATTGCGTGCAGCAGCAACCACAGCCTCCCAGACACTGTTCAGAGAGGTGTACTGTTTTCCCTCCTTGTAAATCTCACATTTGATGATGTACCACAGGTTCTCAATGGGGTTCAGATCAGGTGAACAAGGAGGCCATGTCATTAGATTTTCTTCTTTTATACCCTTTCTTGCCAGCCACGCTGTGGAGTACTTGGACGCGTGTGATGGAGCATTGTCCTGCATGAAAATCATGTTTTTCTTGAAGGATGCAGACTTCTTCCTGTACCACTGCTTGAAGAAGGTGTCTTCCAGAAACTGGCAGTAGGACTGGGAGTTGAGCTTGACTCCATCCTCAACCCGAAAAGGCCCCACAAGCTCCAGTGATGTTGCAGCTCTGAAATATGGCCAAACTGGTGGCAAGTGGCATCTTGGCAGCTGCACGCTTGACTTTTCTCAGTTCATGGGCAGTTATTTTGCGCCTTGGTTTTTCCACACGCTTCTTGCGACCCTGTTGACTATTTTGAATGAAACGCTTGATTGTTCGATGATCACGCTTCAGAAGCTTTGCAATTTTAAGAGTGCTGCATCCCTCTGCAAGATATCTCACTATTTTTTACTTTTCTGAGCCTGTCAAGTCCTTCTTTTGACCCATTTTGCCAAAGGAAAGGAAGTTGCCTAATAATTATGCACACCTGATATAGGGTGTTGATGTCATTAGACCACACCCCTTCTCATTACAGAGATGCACATCACCTAATATGCTTAATTGGTAGTAGGCTTTCGAGCCTATACAGCTTGGAGTAAGACAACATGCATAAAGAGGATGATGTGGTCAAAATACTCATTTGCCTAATAATTCTGCACTCCCTGTAGTATGCAATGACTTGCCCTAAATATATGTTCAAATTATGCCAAAAATAAATAATAGATCTTGAGATTCAGTAATGTTGTATTATGTACTCAATATGTTAATCGTGTTGGGGAATTTGGTAGATTTATTATGTTCGTGTATCAAGTTGACCCTTGGTGCATTGGAATAAAAATCAAGTATGATTCTTCTCTCAATATGACAGGTATTTTATCTATTGGAGTAGTGTAACATCTGTTGGCATTGGAGGGCTTGAGTTGTTACTATATAGTGAACATTAGATATTAAATAAATATTTCTCTAAAAATAAGTTGGATTTATATACAATTGTAGCATTTGGTTGCTCTGCTAATAGGTTACATTGTAAATTCCCATCACGGACAGTTTGTTGTCACATAGTAAATAATATACACAGTGATAATCTTTTAGTAATGGTTATAACTGATTAACAATTATACCTCAATAAATGTTCAGCTAAATAGCGTTATGAGTTGTCACAATTACTTTATCAAAGCCATGATAGGTGAAACGCGCCAGGGGGGGTTGTGTGCGACATTGGGTACCATACTATTTTAATATTGCAGAGTAACTGCTTGTAAGGCGTTATTGGAACGTTATAACATTATAATATAATAAAAGTTCTATTGTGAGACTAGACAACCTACTAGCTTTAACACCTGCTTAAACTTTCTTAATCAATATGTATGTGTGTGTGTGGCATGAATAAAATGTTGTGTATGTACAATTAATACAGCAGGACAGGAAGTCAATGCAGTAATTGTGACAAAACTTATAACACTATTGTACATTTAATAGCGGGCATCGTCACTAGCCAAGCCCCTTAGTGGGAACCTATTACATTAGAGAGAAATTCAACTAAGGCACTGATTGGCTAACGTTCCTTTAGTTGCTCACGCATGCGCCCTGGGTCGGGATAGACGCCGACATTGGGCTATAAAACTTTGCTACTTTGTATCTGTAATTACACCTGAGGAAGCGGTCTGAGGAACCGGGAAACGCGTAGTGTAACATTGTTTTTAATAAATTTCTATTTTTAACTATATCAGTACAAGTAGCACGGTAATTTTTAGCAAATTTTTGCATCCAACATTGGTAGCCATACTTGCACTCATCTGAACACCGAGTTGCAGGCATATCCAAGGGTGCTGCATTGGAGCCCGTTTGTGACCTGAACAAGTGAACCTAGGGGATATCGGTGCTATCAGTGAGCTGGACAGCTGACAAGTGTCCAGGAGGCTTTTGTGGCACTTCTCAAGTGCCCTATATCCTGTGAGTACATTACATTTGTTGCGCTTTATCAAACGATCACACTGATACACACTATTGTGGCACTTTTGTGTTTTTTGTCTTGAACAGCATAATATAGAAGCAGTTCTGATACAATTCAGCTAGCTGGACGGCTGCTAACAGTTCAGAAGGCATTTGTGGCACTTCTGAAGTGCTGGAAATTTTGTAAGTAGTTTTTATTTGGGGGCATGGCCTACTGAATTTAAAACGATACACACCATTTGGCGCCTCTTCTCTCTTTTCTCTTTTTGAATATATAAAAACATAAATACACACCTAAATATACACCCCACCAGCAAAAAGAGTATGACTGACTGAAGTCTCGGATGAGGATTAGCATTTTTTAGCAATAAAGTATTTTTTTAATTAAGATATGTACAATGTTTTTCAGACATAATGCTATTGCACCCTGTCACAGGATTTTTGCAGCTAAAGTCCTCTACTGAGCATGGGCAAGAAACTGACCTCCTGTTGCTGTAGCACAGGGAAAGCTAGTACACATATATCCTAGCACCCAGTTGAAGTGTAAAGCCAGCTAATGTTAAGCATAAGTAGTTTTTACTTTTATTTTATGTGAGTTTGTTTTTTTACCACATCTTCTCATAGCAGTTCAAGGTAATGACTACAACTGTAACTAATAATACAGGAGCAAGAATAAGACAACAAAATGGACTGCCTTTAGGGGAGAGCTAGATAAACCTGCTGGTGCCAAGGGACATGAAACACAAACATTTTCTTTCATGATTCAAATACAGGATCCAATTTGCTAATTTACTTCTATTATAACATTTTCTTTGTAATCTTCATATCTTTTGTTGAAAAGCAGCGAAGTAAACTCAGAAGTGTGCATCTGCCTGGAGCACTATATGGCAGCTGTTTTGCAAGAATGTTATCCATGTGCAAGAGCACTAGTTGGCAGCACGATTTCCTGCCATGTAGTGCTCCAGACACCTGCCTAGGTTTCTCTTCAACAAAGAATAACATGGGAAAGAAAAAAATGTGATAATAGAAGCAAATTGGAAACATTTTAAAATGGTTTGCTCTGTCTGAATCTTGATTTTGTTTTTCAAGCCGCACTTAAAATTTAGTCTGGTGTGACTAGATCCTTTCCTGGCTACGCGGCTAGGATAAGAACTAAGAACAAGATTTTTTTTTAAATATACACCCCACCAGCAAAAAGAGACTGACTGAAGGCTGGGATGAGGATTAGCATTTTTTAGCACTAAAGTATTTTTTAATTAAGATATGTACAATGTTTTTCAGACATAATGCTATTGCTCGCTTAATAGACCACAGTATAGTGTAAAAATAAATGTTATATGCACTGGGAAAATAAAAAATAAAATTGTGGGGGGCGGAGCTTGGCCGCGCTGGAAAATGGCCACTGTAGCTTAGAGCTCTAGCACACTGTATAGGCCCAAGATTCTTAATCAGAGAGATAAGGAGCAGCCAGACCACTGGAATTAAGGAGAACAGAGAGGGGAATCACCCCACGGTAATCTGATGTAAACGGAGACCCGGGGAACATATTGCATCTTATATGAATTAAATTACTTAACTGCGCAACGCAATCTACAGGCCGCAGCCGGATCCCAGCGCAGACAACACCACACCTCCTCAGAGCGCCGATCTGGTGCGAAGTCGGAGTTTTCAGAGACCTGCAGTCACTTACCGGCGGCGATTCACAGACACACAAGCCAGAGACCAGGTTGCAGCTAACGCCAGGCGGAACATCACATGGAGCATCTGTCACTCACGGCACTACTCCCCGGTACGAGCCCTATAGACGCTGTGCATTAGAACAGCTCACAACTGCTGTCACAGGAGCTACTTCCTAAGGGTAAGAACTCTCTTTACACACCCCATATGCAACAGCTCTAACGTAGACTGCATATATAACGGGCTAGTGGGACCACACAAAGCATTACTACAGGTACAGGTCACAGGACTGCAGTTACAGTTGGCGCTCTGTAGGCTATATATAAACAGAACTTGAGATATAATTAAAAACATACCTAGTACAGCTATCTCACTGCTGGTGGTCTGTTTCTCACATAGAGACTGTGAATATATATACCAATTGTGCTGCTGAAGATAAAAACAAAGCAGGAAAGAGTGCCACATCAAAAAGAGAAATTAACCTGTTTGTTTAGCCCTGTTCAGAGTGCCCTTTAAACATTACAGCTAGCACATTGATACTAATAGTAACTCTCACTATTTAGAACAGACAGCTTCAATATAAACTGCAGACAGTCTCTATAGAATATCTACATACATAGGAGGGTTTGCATCTACAGACCTGCTTAAACTCTACACTGGAATGCCCCAAAAGAAGAATATATCTGGAGAAAAGAATCCCAGAGCTAGAAACATGAATCACTACCTAAAACCCACGGATTCGTCTTCAACAGACACGATATCCCCTCATCCTGAACCACGACAAGGGGTATCTACACAGACCCAGGAGACAACCGACCTACCCTCAACTTATGTTACAAAGGAAGACTTGAAATTTCTATCTTCAAAAGAGGATATTCGGGGAGTCATGACAGAGGTCAAGGGCCTTTTTGGAGAACTCCGGAAGGATCTCAATGATATCACATGTAGGGTCAACAGTTTAGAGCAACAACATGACAACATCCTGGAGGAGGTTAAAGACACATCTGCTAGGGCTCAATATAACACGAACATTATACACAGCCTAAGTGACAAAATAGAGGATCTAGATAACCATGGCAGACGGAATAACCTGCGAATCAGAGGTATACACCCAGCAGCACTTCAGGGATATTTACAGGATTTATTTAGGACAATCAAAGGCACTCCAATGGCACCCACCATTGAACTAGAAAGAGTGCACAGAGCGTTGCGCCCCAAACCCCCAGCAAAGGCGCCACCATGTGATGTTATCATCAGGGTACTCAATTTTAAGGATAAAGAAGAAATATTGAAACACAGCAGAAACAAACACCCGATCACACACGCTGGAGTGTCCTTACAAATTTTTTCCGATCTAAGTCCCACAACCCTGCAAAAGAGAAGGGAGCTGAAATTTCTTACAAGTATCCTTCAAGAACAAAAGATCACCTACAGATTTCCTACAAGTATTGTGGCCACCAGAGGGGACCGCACCGCCATATACAGAACTATAGAAGATATTGTCCCTTTTTGTAACACACTAGGAATAACCCCTCCTCCTATTCCCAAGCCACCTAATGAAGACGGAGCTAGAAGTGATCCCAATAACGCCAATACCCAAACTGCCGACAGGGAGCAGCGGTAGGGATATCCCTACACTTCTGGGACTGCAATACCATCCTGGTCTACATATACCCCTTGATGAGGGGAGTTCTTACAAAATACACGTTTGCAGTAGAAATGATATTTTCCCTTAAATAGAGGTACCTTATATGTATAGATGCATATCAGATATTTCCAAGATGTTTGCGCTTTGTTGCTGATGAAATTGAAATGTTTAGATGTGTATCCCAGTGGGGTGCGCTGCTGAACTCCCGCTGCTTGAGTGGACGCACTACTTGTGCAGCACTACCTGGCCCTGATAGACCGTACTAGCCTCCACTTCAAGGCCCACAGCTGGGGGGTTTCCACCGAGCCTCAGGGAAAATACATGAGTGGCGGGGTAGCAACTGATATCCGATTGTTTCAATGTTATTGTTTATGTTAATGTTTGTGAACCAGATAGTTTTGTTAATCTCCTTAAATCTACAGCACAGTAGAGAATATGTTTTTCTTTGACTTATAGTAACACATATTTAGAAAATATTTGTTAGACACTTCCAAAATGTTTACAAATTGATGCTGTTGAAATGTTTAGATATATGTCTGCGTGGGGTGCGCTGGTGGCCTCGCGCTGCTTGAATGGACGCACTATTTGTGCAACATTACCTGGTCCTGATAGATCATACTTCTCTCCACTTCAAGGTCTGCAGCTGCGGGGCTCGCATCATACCTCAGGGAAGATATAAAAATTACGGCGAAGCAGCTGTTACTTATAAACCTCAATGTTATTGTTTATACTAAAGTTTGTGACTCGAATGGTCTGGTTAAGCTCCTTAAACTTACAATTTTATGGGCCTGGCAGGGCACATCCCTCTAGATTTATTTGACTTGTTTTCATTTTTGTTCCAAAATTGTGCACAGCTATCAATCAGTTAGATTGTCAATACCATCTCACACACCTGTTCTCTAGGTGTGGAGAGTTGCATCGGGCGGGTCCCGGTACCATTTACAGATCTATTTGCCTCCCTCATTGTCCCTCCCACGCGCTTAGCACACTCTCACAACTAGACTCAGATCAAGCTAGTAGGTACCATCATGTCGGGAACACGTAATACACCCAAGCGGCATCAAATTAGACTACTGACGGTGAATGCTAAGGGTCTCAACAACCCGGGGAAGCGCTCTATAGTAATTAGGGACCTACAGAGAATGAAGGGAGATATTGTGTTTCTTCAAGAAACTCATTTCATCAGATCCAAAGAGCCGAAATGGCATAACCACACATACCCGACTGCTTATATGTCTTCAGGTCCCCACAAACAGAATGGAGAAGGGATCCTTATACATCACAAACTCCCTTTTAAGCTAATTCAGCTCGACAAAGATAAGGATGGCAGGTATATCATACTTGTGGGACAGCTCCATAACAAGTTGATCACATTGGTTAACTTATACTCCCCCAATTTGAAAACAGAATTTATGTTTACCTGATAAATTACTTTCTCTTGCGGTGTATCCAGTCCACAAATTCATCCTTACTTGTGGGATATTCTCATTCCCTACAGGAAGTGGCAAAGAGAGCACACAGCAGAGCTGTCCATATAGCTCCCCCTCTGGCTCCGCCCCCCAGTCATTCAACCGACGGTTAGGAGAAAAAGGAGAACCCATAGGGTGCAGTGGTGACTGTAGTTTAAACAAGAAATTTTAACCTGACTAAATTGCCAGGGCGGGCCGTGGACTGGATACACCGCAGGAGAAAGTAATTTATCAGGTAAACATAAATTCTGTTTTCTCTTGCAAGGTGTATCCAGTCCACAGATTCATCCTTACTTGTGGGATACCAATACCAAAGCTTTAGGACATGGATGAAGGGAGGGAACAAGACAGGTAACCTAAAAAGAAGGCACCACTGCTTGCAAAACCTTTCTCCCAAAAATAGCCTCCGAAGAAGCAAAAGTATCGAATTTGTAAAATTTGGCAAAAGTATGCAGTGAAGACCAAGTCGCTGCCTTACAAATCTGTTCAACAGAAGACTCATTCTTGAAGGCCCAAGTGGAAGCCACAGCTCTGGTGGAATGAGCTGTAATTCGTTCAGGAGACTGCTGCCCAGCAGTCTCATAAGCCAATCGGATGAGGCTTTTCAACCAGAAGGAAAGAGAGGTAGCCGTCGCTTTTTGACCTCTCCTCTTACCAGAATAGACAACAAACAAAGATGATGTTTGTCTGAAATCCTTAGTTGCTTGTAAATAGAATTTCAAAGCACGAACCACATCAAGATTGTGTAAAAGCCGTTCCTTCTTAGAAGCTGGATTAGGACACAGAGAAGGAACAATGATTTCCTGGTTAATGTTCTTATTAGAAACAACTTTAGGAAGAAAACCAGGTTTGGTACGCAAAACTACCTTATCTGCATGGAACACCAGATAGGGTGAATTACACTGCAAAGCAGACAATTCTGAAACTCTTCGAGCAGAAGATATAGCTACCAAAAACAAAACTTTCCAAGATAATAACTTAATATCTATGGAATGTAAAGGTTCAAACGGAACCCCTTGAAGAACTGAAAGAACTAAATTTAGACTCCATGGAGGAGCCACAGGTTTATAGACAGGCTTGATTCTGACTAACGCCTGTGTAAACGCTTGAACATCTGGTACTTCTGCCAGACGCTTGTGTAAAAGGATAGACAGAGCGGATATCTGCCCCTTTAAGGAACTAGCTGATAAACCTTTCTCCAATCCTTCTTGGAGAAAAGATAATATCCTTGGAATCCTAATCTTACTCCACGAGTAACCCTTGGATTCACACCAACAAAGATATTTTTGCCATATCTTATGGTAAATTTTCCTGGTGACAGGTTTTCTAGCTTGGATCAGAGTATCTATGACTGATTCAGAGAACCCACGCTTGGATAGAATTAAGCGCTCAATCTCCAAGCAGTCAGCTGCAGAGAAACTAGATTAGGATGCTTGAATAGACCCTGTATTAGAAGATCCTGCCTCATTGGCAGTGTCCATGGTGGGACAGATGACATGTCCACTAGGTCTGCATACCAAGTCCTGCGTGGCCACGCAGGCGCTATCAGAATTACAGAGGCCTTCTCCAGTTTGATTCTGGCTACCAGCCGAGGGAGAAGGGGAAATGGTGGAAAGACATATGCCAGATTGAAGGACCAAGGCGCTACTAGAGCATCTATCAATGCCGCCTTGGGGTCCCTGGACCTGGAACCGTAAAGAGGAAGTTTGGTGTTCTGACGGGACGCCATCAGATCCAACTCTGGAATGCCCCATAGCCGAGTCAGCTGAGCAAATACCTCCGGGTGGAGTTCCCACTCCCCCGGGTGAAAAGTCTGATGACTTAGGAAATCCGCTTCCCAGTTGTCTACTCCTGGGATGTGAATTGCAGATAGATGGCAAGAGTGATCCTCCGCCCACCTGATTATCTTGGTTACTTCCTTCATCGCTAAGGAACTCTTTGTTCCTCGCTGATGATTTATGTATGGTACAGTCGTGATGTTGTCCGACTGAAATCTGATGAACTTGGCCGCCGCTAGCTGAGGCCATGCCTGGAGAGTGTTGAATATCGCTCTCAGTTCCAAAATGTTTATCGGGAGAAGAGACTCTTCCCGAGACCATAGGCCCTGAGCTTTCAGGGAGTCCCAGACCGCGCCCCAGCCTAACAGACTGGCGTCGGTCGTTACAATGATCCACTCCGGTCTGCGGAAGCACATTCCCTGTGACAGGTGATCCTGAGACAACCACCAGAGAAGAGAATCTCTGGTTTTCTGGTCCAGTTGGATTTGAGGAGACAAATCTGCATAATCTCCATTCCACTGTTTGAGCATGCACAATTGCAGTGGCCTGAGATGAATTAGAGCAAAAGGGACTACGTCCATTGCTGCTACCATTAATCCGATTACCTCCATGCACTGAGCTACAGAAGGCCGAGGAATGGAATGAAGAACTCGGCAAGTACTTAGAAGCTTTAACCTTCTGACCTCCGTCAGAAATATTTTCATTTCTACCGAGTCTATTAATGTTCCCAGGAAGGGAACCCTTGTGAACGGGGACAGAGAACTTTTTTCAGTGTTCACCTTCCACCCGTGAGACCTCAGAAAGACCAGAACAATATCCGTATGAGCCTTGGCTCTGATATAAAAACGACAAATCTAACACCACATTCACTTTACCTTCCTGTGGAGATGCTACTTGTTAGAGCGGCAAAGAGAATGACTGGGGGGCGGAGCCAGAGGGGGAGCTATATGGACAGCTCTGCTGTGTGCTCTCTTTGCCACTTCCTGTAGGGAATGAGAATATCCCACAAGTAAGGATGAATCCGTGGACTGGATACACCTTGCAAGAGAAACAGGACACATTCTTGAAGGGTGTTATACATAAAATTCAGGAAACAGCCAAGGGAGTCTTGTTCGTAGGAGGGGATCTTAATGCACCTCTAATTCCACTAGCTGACACTTCCAATGGGGTCTCTAGCGTACCACATCACACTCTGAGAGAAATCAACTCACTACTCAAAAGCCTCCTTTTACATGACATCTGGAGAACTACACATCCTACAGAAAGGGACTTCACCTTTTACTCCAACCCTCACAAGAAATACTCACGGATAGATTATCTGTTTACTGACTCACTGGGCATTTCATATATCACACATAGTGACATCACCTCCATAACTTGGTCAGATCATGCTCCAGTACAATGCGACATAGCATGGCCAAACTCATTCGACACGCCCTTTTTGTGGAGACTTGAGGACAACCTCTTAGACAGGCCTGAAATAAGAGCAGACATAGAAACATCCATGACTGAATATTTTACCATTAACATAAAAGATGACATACCACTTACATCGGTTTGGGAGGCACATAAATGTGTTCTCCGCGGAATTCTGATCAAACATAAATCTAAATTAGCCAAACTCCGCAGAGCCAAATACAATTCCATGCTCCAAGCCATTCATACCCTAGAAGAAAAACACAAAAGAGACACCACTAACATATTATTGGAAAACAAACTTTCTCAGGCACGGCTTGACTTTAGGGCACTCCTACAGGAGGAACAACACTGTTCAGCCTTAAAACTTAAACAAAAATACTATGAGGGAGGGGCTAAGGCAGGCAGACTACTGGCAAGAGCCCTTACTCGCCAGAAGCTTAAATCCTACATATACATTATGACAGATGACCAAAAAAGGACTAGACAAGATAGCCATAACATCGCAAAAATCTTAATAGCAAGAGGGAAACAGCTCACACACAGAAAGTTCAAGACTACCTAGCACACACGACCCTTCCAACATTGACGAAAGAGGAATCTGACAGTTTGGAATCCCCCCTGACCCAAAAAGAAATAGCGGAGACAATAAAAGACCTCCCGAACAGGAAAAGTCCAGGTCCGGACGGACTGAGCAATAAATATTATAAGACCTTTCTCCCAGTGCTCCTACCTCATATACAAACCCTGTTCAATGAACTTACAGACACAGGGACACTGCCCAGCTCTATGCTGTCAGCCTTTGTCACGGTGCTGCCAAAACCTGGGAAGGCCCAAGATAAACCAGAAAACTATAGGCCCATCTCCCTTCTTAATAGTGATATTAAGATATTAGCGAAAGTTCTTGCAACCCGAATAAACAAATACCTTCCAAAACTGATCTCCACCGATCAGGTGGGATTCATCCCTGGTAGGGAGGCCAGGGATAACACCATGAAAATCTTCCACCTTATAGCTTACGCCAAGACAAACTTAATACCCCTTGCTCTGCTGTCTACAGACGCAGAGAAAGCCTTTGACAGGGTGGATTGGGCCTTCCTGCGGGGTACCATGGTGAAGATGGGGTTCGGTGGTAAATTTCTAAAGACTATATTTGCTCTATACTCTCATCCAAATGCACAGATAAAGGTTAATGGCTTTCTGTCCGATCCCTTCCACATTACCAACGGGACACGGCAGGGCTGCCCACTTTCGCCAGCTCTATTTGCCATTGCGATAGAAGCGCTAGCCAGCAATATTAGAAATAACCCCGAGATAAAGGGAGTACAGACAGGACCCACCGAAAATAAATTAGCCATGTACCCTGATGATCTTATGTTGACCATCACTGACATAGAAACATCCATGCCAGCTGTCCTGGTGGAGTTCACGGAATATGGGGCAGTTTCCAATTTCTTACTCAACCTCACGAAATCGGAACTCTTGGGCATATCTATACCCCCAGAGACGCAGACATGGCTCAAGGGACACTCCCCATTTATACAAAAGGACAGTACCCTGAAATAATTGGGAATACATATATCACAATCTAGCACTGAAGTACTAGAGGCCAACTATGTACAGCTAAAAAAGGAGATAACTAGAGATCTCTCCGAATGGAGGAACAAAACTATCTCCTGGCTGGGCAGGGTTGGAGTCATTAAGATGAATGTCCTGCCTAGGATATTATATCTACTCCAAACGGTGCCCATTGCTCTCCCACACTCCTTTATAGCTTCGCTACAATCGTTACTTGAGGAGTACATCTGGAACGGCATCAGGCCTCAAATCAATAGACAGACCCTTTATCGACCAAGGGGACAGGGAGGCCTAGGTGTCCCCCATATCCCGACTTACAGGAGAGCGGTATTGTTGCAAAGGGTAGTGGATTGGTGCTGGGCACATGTTGACAAAGCATGGAAGCAAATAGGCGTACATACAATTCAAAAGACAAATTTGGCTGCCCTGTTCTGGACAGATAAAAAGCACAGACCTACCAATATATCAAAATTGCCATTACTAGAGGAGCTGTTTAATGAATGGGACAAAGTGATTTCCATAGACTAGAATATTTCCACCAAATACGGGCCTCTTACACCTATATACGACAACCATGACTTGCCTTTATACATGACGGGGACGGCCAACACACCCACACTCCCGTTGAATTGCGTAAATGATCTTATAACTCAAAGAAGACTTAAAACCCCACAGGAATTAATGGAGAGTCACCCGAACTTAGCCAAATCTTGGTTCATATATTCCCAAACACAACACTACATTAGTACCCATAAATACAAACATCTCTTCATTAGGGACCTGACAAACTTTGAAAGGATATGTGTGTCACCACATACACCTAAACATTTGATCTCAATTTTATACAAAATAGTCCTGCCCTCACCTGCAAATGCCCTTCCACAATACACCACACAATGGCATAGGGAACTGGGATACACTTTTACAGCTCAGGAATGGACCCAAATGTTTCTCCTAGGGAAAAAAGTGTCGGTTTCAGCATGTACACAAGAATCCCATTACAAGCTACTGAGCAGGTGGTATCTCACCCCGAATAGGCTAAAAAAAGATTTATCCATCTACCACAGGAAAATGATGGAGGGGTTGTGGGATGGAGGGCACCCTAGTACATGTGTGGTGGGACTGCCCATTACTTGAACAGTTCTGGGAGGCAATCTGGAAAGAAATATGCTCGATCACCAATTTAACGGTTCCTAGAACCCCAGATGTGCTATTATTTCATTTCCCATTCAAATTCTGCTCACATGCCCAAAAGTCCCTACTTATGCTGCTACTGTCTAGCGCTAAGGCCCTTATTCCTCTTAACTGGAAATCCACCTCTATCCCCACATTATCAGATTGGAGAGCCAGGGTAAACACTATGCTACAGTTGGAGAGATACCATTACTTGCTAACAGGGCGACTGGACATACACGAAACTATGCTGACGATGTGGACAACAGCACGCCTTGACAGTAACACAGCTGAGGCCACCTAGGAGTTGGGTATTGCCACGAGTCAGGGAGAGACTAACGCACGTGCATGACCGAGGGGAGAGAGGGGTTGTGACCGGGGCCCGCCCTGAATGCTTTTAATGCTTGGAGCGTTTTGGGCGATGTGAACGCTTTGAACGCTTTAGACACCTACATTCTGACATGATTATGTGTACTATGATTTGACTTGATTTGTTTTGTTTGTGTTTTGAACCCTGAAGTAGAGTGCAGGATTAAACTTTGCACTCCATATTATGGATCAGATGATGTAATGTATGGATTCTGTTTATAAAAGCAGGGTGATCCTTATTGATGTATATAAAGAAAAAAAAAAAAAGAAGGAAGGAAGGAGGAAATTAAGCAGCAACCTACAACTATGGGACTACTATATGGACTTCTCTCTGCTCCATCTCAGAGAACTATAAACATTCATACCCTGCCCGGTTAGGGCTAATCCACGCTAACCTTAGTTTTCATAGTCATTTACACATGTACGTTATGCTTTGTGATTACATGAAAACTTATTGTATATATCTTTTGATGCTCAATAAAAACCTTTTTTGAAAACAAAAAAAAAACAAAAAAAATTGTGTGACTCACTTTATTGCAGTGGTGTGGAACTGAACCCGCAATATCTCCGAGTTACACCAGTGTATTGCAAAAGTGCTTCTATTTTATATTGAAATTCTCCAATGCATATATTTTTTTTTTTTTTAAACCTTTCTATCCCTTTAACTTTACATCCTATTAAAGGGATAGTCTAGTCAAAATTAAACGTTCATGATTCGGATAGAGCATGCAATTTTAAGCAACTTTCTAATTTACTCCTATTATCAATTTGTCCTTATTCTCATGGTATCTTTTTTTGAAAAAGCAAAAATGTAACATTAGGAGTCGGACCATTTTTTGTTCAGCACCTGGGTAGTGCTTGCTGTTTGGTGTTTAAAAGTAGCCACCAATTAGCAAGCGTTACCCAGGTGCTGAACCAAAAATAGTCCGGCTCCTAAGATTACATTCTTGCTTTTTTCAAATAAAGATACCAAGAGACCGAAGAAAAATTGATAGGAGTAAATTGCATGCTCTAAATCATGAAAGTTCAATTTTTACTAGACTATCTCTTTAAGGTCTATGGATATTTCATTTTGCAATTCATCCTTGTCATTCTTTTTAGTATATCCACTTCTGTGAATGTATTTGGCGATAAATCATATACCACCACCCAGGAGCGTATTATGGCCTAGGCCAACAAGGCGGGTGCCAAGGGCAGCACATCTGTCCTATCCTCTCTCTCTAAAATCCAGCACACAGTACAGTGAGCAATAAAGTGCAGGCTTTTACAGAGAAGAAAAGGCATGTGCGCTGATTAAAGTGATGGTAAACTCTCCCCTTTTAAAAATCAGATCTGGAATGTAAGCGCTATTTTAGATGGGGTTTTTTTTTTTTTTTTTAAATAGTTTTTTATTGAGGTAAGATGACAAACAAACACAAAATTTCAGAAAGAAGCATCATGGCAACATGCCCATTAGTCATACATCAGGATTTACATAATAAATCAAACAAGCATGTCTTCACAGCTGTAGGATCAAAGCATATCTTAACCCAAAGGTACATTTTCCAGCCATGGGTATTACCTCATTTTACAAAAGTACATGAACAAAAGGACATATAGCACAAAACAAACACCTAGCTTACTATAAGCCTAAATGTAATAACAAATTTGTAACCTATGCAGGCTTGTACGTGTCCTTGATATCTTCAGCAGAACACATATTATATACAATTTCAGTACTAAAACATTTCAACATGAATATTAACACTATAGGTGTTCATTGGTAGGGGGGGCGGAAACTAATATAATATGTGGCCTGCTCCGTCTATATAGTGATATTCTCTGTGCATACTATAAGAAATATGAAACTTTATACATAGAAACAAGTACAAGGAGTATAAATAAATAACCAGGTATAAGTCAAAAATAGGGTGCAAAAAGTCTGAATTTCAGAGTTAGACACATACCCAAGTAACACAAGTAGAGGGAAATACACTCACACCTCCCTACAGGCCCCACTAACCTCACTATTAATAACAGACATAAGCATACAGGGACTCAAGCATTGCTCACATTTAATGTCAAATATAACTTTATATTCTTTAAACCCCTACACCCTGGTTAGAACAAACATGGGAGGCAGTGCCCAAATTTTTAAATTACAAGCTACTTATAGATATAGCACATGCCATCTGCAATATATTATCAAAAGGGTAAGACTAGGCAGCCTCTGTGGCTCCATCATCCCGGCCGCAGATGACAGAGAGGCAATTGGATATACAAGATATTGCAAGAAAATAGCTGCTGCTTAATACCTAAGCCCTATGAAATACTTAAGTTAGACCCAGTGTTAAACAAATAGCAGAGAATATGTATCTAACAGGGTATACCCCATATTTTATGAAAGGCTGATCCTGAAAATATATCTGCCTAAAACTAACCCTGATGCTGCAAAACAATTGGTCAGGCAAATGGCAAGTGTCAAAAAAAAAAAAAATAGATAATGTGAGTATACACAATGCATTTCTTAAGGGAAAAGCAGGCCACTTTCATAAATCACAAAACAAATATATCAGGCTTGGAGGCCGTCATTAAACTAATACATTTTGTGTTCTCAGTGAAAAGTCACATCAATGGGGGGATCTTTACCCTATGCCAGATCTATAGGTGCAGTTCCACTGTAGGTTGAGGACAAGCAGTGCTTGCTCGCAATAGTCCCCAACCAGTGTTTCAAACAACTTTGCAGTGTCAATATGCTGACCACACACATCTTCCTGTGCTTTAATGGAGATCCCATTCTCCTGCCATGCAACTGGGTTGCAGAGGTCCATTATGGTCTGCAGCTCCCACCTTCTTACACTTTCTCCCTCTGGTTTGGGTTTACATATAGGTTGCGAGGATAACATAGTTCCTAACGACACTGTCTGCTGGCCTGGGATATCTCTCACCCCTGTAGTTACATCCTTCTCCCCAGGGCCAGGCAATGGGCTGCAAGTCAGGGCACTTCTCTGTTGCGCAGCAATAATTTTGTCAGCTCTCTCGCAGAACTTCCTTTCAAAGTCAGCCATAAGCCTCATAAATGCGCTGAACTCCTCCATGGTCTGAGCCCTGTATTAGCGTGTGATTCACTACGCACTTACTTGCTGATCCAGAATGGCGACTCGTGCTAGGTGTCGTCCAGGCCGTCAATCAGCTTTCTTCTATCTCTTTCCCCCTCCAAGCTGTTTGTCACTCCAACTCACGCCCCATGCCGGGGTAGCCGAGTACGGGAGGTCTATCGATACGGCAAGTGTCGTTGCTGATAGTGTCGCCGGGAGGTGTTAGAAGAGGTGTTACTCACGGGGCTATTACCCAAGCGACTGGTCAAATGCCCATGTCTTCACCGCCCATGCTCTGGGTGGACCTCCACTGCTTAATGTCTGCCCTCCAGCACAAACGGCTCAGCTGTAACAATAAAAGCAGGAGGAAAGGCCACCTCTGCTGCGTCAGTCCTGACTTTTAGGCCCGGTACTGCAATGTGACCAAAGTCTACCGGCACTTATAATTCTCTTGTTAGCAGCAATTAGTGGCCCAACTGCTCTCCGGATTGTAGACAGTGCAAGAATCTATCTTTTGAAGGCAAAATTATGGCTTTTTAGCTATTTTATCTATATATATGGCAGGAGCTATGTATGAACACGTCTTCTCTAACAGCTAGCTAGCTCCGCCCCCTTTAGATGGGGTTTTATTCATCATGTGCAATGAAGATGCGCTATAACTTAGTTATTAATATAGATATGAAATTCAAATACCCCACGTTACACCACCCACTTCAAAAGTCAATTTTCCTGTCAGCTAAATGATTGAATTACTCTCCAATCATTGCTCTAGCTACAACAAAAGTGCCAGATGGGGAGAGCGCTGATTGGACAACAATTCAATCTGTTTGCTCACAGAAAAGTTTACTTTTGAAGTGGGCGGAGGAGCATGCAGTATTTGAATTTCATATCTATATTAATAACTAAGTTATACTGCATCTTCATTACAGCTAATGAATTAAACTTCATCTAAAATAGCGCTTACATTCCAGATCTGATTTTAAAAAGGGGAGAGTTTACCATCACTTTAAGGTCGCTCTTCAAATGCAGTGCTCCTTTAAACCGTTGCGTCATTTAGAACCACCAGCATTTTTGCAGTAGAAGCGTTCTTGGTGAGAAACTTGCCCGGGGATATGCTTACAAGGTTAGGCTGGAGGAGAAGACCTTTTGCCGATATGCTGCCTCCCCTTGACAGCTGTGGTGGGTCTGCAAGTGCAGTGCTTATTGCAAGTCTTAGTAACTAACAGACTGGATGCGTTTGTGCACTGCTTAGATCAGCTTGTGATGTCTAATCATAAACTCTCAGCGCTAATGTATGTTAGCTACTAATAGCTAGCTTTCTCTGCATTCATGAACCCATGAAGTAAATAGTAAACGGACACTTCAAAAGTTTCATTACTTAAATGATGGTAATTGCATGTGAAGGGTAGTGATAGTTTAAAAGTGTATTCTTTCCCTCCCTTACTCCATCACTTCTCTCAACTCCCTCCCTTGCTCCCTTCTTTTTCTCCTCTCCCTCTCCACTTTTCTCTTCTCTCTACTACCCTTTTCTCACCTCCCCTTCTTTTCTCTCCATTCTCTCAGGGAGAAAATGGTATGAGAATGCATGCAATTCAACCCACATGTATCCAAGTGTTTTGCTAGCCCATTTTCTTTTGAATTGTTATGGGGGGGACAAAACATTTACACAAAATATTCAGAGGGAAAAAGGGACTAAAACCTTCCAGGGGGGGCAGCAGAATTTTGAGTGCCTAGGGCAGCACAAACCCTAAATACACCACCTTCTCTATGATGATTTGTACAATACAAGCGATCACTGAAAATATCCTAAATGCTTCTAAAAGCATTTATTTATAAAATAAAGTAAAGCAAAATTTATAAGCACAAAAGAGTGTTTTCAGTTTTGACTATGATGCCCTTTTAATGTATATGCGCCCTTTTGATATCTCGATATGTAATTAGATACATACAGATTTTTGATTTCTAAATTAGGTAACTTCTGAGCATGAAGGAAAATGGATGAACCAGTGGCATGGGAATGTATTGCTTTTTATAACTCAATGCCAGAAACCCCTAATTACATCAATTTTTATTCAAGATCGTAAGATAAAAAGTGCTAAAGAAAATACGTAGCAGTGTATCGTGTAAGTCAAGACTAAAATGTTTACAAAACCATCACACACGTATTTTATCATTCTCACGTTTCATACACATTTCCGCACAACTGTATTTGCTGGGCCTCAGCTCACCTGGGAGCTGACTGTGGCCGCGAGTCTGAACACTTGTTGGATAATCGGAGCAGTATCCCCGGCTTCTGCTACTTTATCCTCTGTCCGAAGCCTCTTACAGCTTAGGATAAGCGCCTCTGCAGGGTCAGCATCGCACTTCCGTTTCACACGCAGTACAGCCGACGCCATAGAAACAAGCTGCTGAAACAAATTAACGTCACTCTCAGCGACTACATGTAGGCAGTGGCACCGTGTATATGTCAGGCAGCTAATCACACATGTTTCCGGTGTAGAGGATTGTGGGAACATGGCAGCCACCAGAATGGCAGCATTGTGCAAGAAAACATGCTAAAGCTACGTGAGTAGGACTGATACATATGTAAGTGAGGCTGGTTTATCAGTGTCTGTTGGGTATTAAATAACATGAACTCTTAAAGGGACACTGTACCCAAAAATGTTCTTTCGTGATTCAGATTGAGCATGAAATTTTAAGTTACTTTCTAATTTACTCCTATTATCAAACTTTCTTCATTCTCTTGGTATCTTTATTTGAAATGCAAGAATGTAAGTTTAGATGCTGACCCATTTTTGGTGAACAACCTGGGTTGTCCTTGCTGATTGGTAGATAAATTCATCCACCAATAAAAAAGTGCTGTCCAGAGTACTGAAACAAAAAAAGCTTAGATGCCTTCTTTTTCAAATAACGATAGCAAGAGAACGAAGAAAAATTGATAATAGGAGTAAATTAGAAAGTTGCTTAAAATTGCATGCTCTTTCTGAATTACAAAAGAAAAAATTTGGGTTCAGTGTCCCTTTAAAGGGACATGAAACATTTTTAGATTGTAATATAACAGTCTACAATAGAATTGTTATTGTTTTAAAAGACAGATAATCCATTTATTACCCATCATCCAGTTTAGCATAACCAACACTGTTATATTAATATACGTTTTACCTCTGTGATTAACTTGTATCTAAGAACCTTCTGACAGCCCCCTGATCACATGACTGTGACTATATAAAATCTATTGAGTTGCATTTAGCATTCATTGTGTTGTGTAAACTCTTAAATAACTCCCTGTGTCTGAACACAGTGTTATCTATATGGCCTCTTGTTAAAAGCAATTTAAAAACATGTGATAAGAGGCAGCCCTCAAGGGCTTAAAAAATTAGCATATGAGCCTACCTATGTTTAGTTTCAACTAAGAATAACAAGAAAACAAAGCAAATTTGATAATAAAAGTAAATTGGAAAGTTGATTAAAATTACATCTCCTATCTGAATAATGAAAGTTTAATTTTGACTAGACTGTCCCTTTAACTTTGTAGTTTTACTTTTATTTTAAATGTGGATGTTCCAATTCAAAGAAGATGTTGCAAGGTTAGCCCTGATACATATATGTTTCTAAATGGTCTCAGCAGGAGAGTTAAAAGGACCATGGACAGTACTTTTTTATTGTTGCTGTCCAATCAGCAAGGACAACCCAGTTTGTTCACCAAAAATGGGCTGGCATCTAAACTTACATTCTTGCTTTTCAAATAAACATACTAAGAGAATTAAGAAAATTTGATAATATAAGTAAATTAGAAAGTTTCTTAAAATTGCATGCTCTATCTGAATCGCGAAAGAAAAAATTTGGGTTCAGTGTCCCTTTTAAATAAGATACTACAAAACAATGAAACAAAATGATAGTGACTAACATTGTCTACTCTACTAAGTCGGAATTAACAAGTGGTAAAGCAAGTAGTGCGACAAACAAGTTGTGAATCTGTTCAGTACGTTTTCACACTCAACACTACACACAAGTTGTGTAATTACTAGGGGCTTCATTATACTGTAGTTGCACATACATACACTTTTCTGTTTATTGATAATCTTTTGTGATTTTTTTTTTTTTTAGTTCTTACGTTGTACAGAGCAGATATACTAGTACTATGTATAGAGATACCATATTATTAGGGAGTCATATGTATAGAATAACAGAAGAAATACATTTATCTCACTGGAAACTTTTTGAAGTCATAGTGAATCTTGCTGATGGCTATTGTTATTTTCATGTTGTCAGTTGTAGTATATTTCCCCAATAATTGAAACCATTAAAATAATAAATACATCAATTTTGAAAAACATCTATGGGAAAATACTATACAGTTCAATATATCATTCCTATCATTCCTTTGTATCATATTAGTGGATTATCTAGTCATTGCAAGCATTTTAAAATTGTATTTTCAGGTGTACTCAAGGGATGCCATAACACATTATTCCTGATCATGTAATAACTAAGACTGTTTTTCTAGTGAGTGTGCTTGATGATTCAGTAATGAAAGTAAAGCTCCAATAAACATGACTGGTTTCTCTTTTTTTTACAATTTATGATAGTAAATCTGATGATTTAGTGATTAAAGTGAATGTAAATTTTGTATGTTAGGAAAGTATAATTCAATAGTTTATAAGTATAATAAAAAAAACGCCACTTTCATTTTCTCATAAAATGTGTAATAATATTTTTATATACATTTCTAAATATCGATCTTTGACTATACCTGCTCCTCCCACTCTAAACTTCCTTATTCTGTTCAACATTACGTATACAGCGGTCCCACCCGCTGTTTACGTAGTGGCAATGCGCGCTCCCGTCTCTGCTAATCACTGCGCATGCGTCAAACCCCGATTCCGCTGTCAATCAACATAGTATTCAGTGAATCAATACATTCACTGAATACTATCGTTGGGTAGCGAAGCAAAGCATATGATCCTCATCCCCCATTTATTCATATGTGATTGTCGAATACGTAGCCCTTTTAAAATAAACTTACCTAGCGCTATAAGATTTCTTGAATGAATGAGGTCCGATAATTATCCAATTGCGCATGCGCGAAATGTGAAATGTGAACGAGCTTCTGAGTAAAACGTAGGAAGAGCAGTCTAACGCAAGCGCAATACGGACGCGTGACGACACAGAAAGGGGTTTGGTCCCCCCGTGGTTAATCCAGTAATTGGTTGTAAGGATCGTGCATACAATCACAGAGAGTTAGCGAAAATGCCGGGCGGAGGATTACAATGACGGGTGCAAGGCTATAATCAATAAAAATCACGGTAATTACAATTTTTTAAAAAATTTGATGAATTAAACTCATGTTATTTAACATTCACTGTTACGCAGAACTTTAGAGAACAAGCTGACTTTACATTCACTTTAAAGTGAATGTAAATTTTGTATGTTAGGAAAGTATAATTCAATAGTTTATAAGTATAATAAAAAAAACGCCACTTTCATTTTCTCATAAAATGTGTAATAATATTTTTATATACATTTCTAAATATCGATCTTTGACTATACCTGCTCCTCCCACTCTAAACTTCCTTATTCTGTTCAACATTACGTATACAGCGGTCCCACCCGCTGTTTACGTAGTGGCAATGCGCGCTCCCGTCTCTGCTAATCACTGCGCATGCGTCAAACCCCGATTCCGCTGTCAATCAACATAGTATTCAGTGAATCAATACATTCACTGAATACTATCGTTGGGTAGCGAAGCAAAGCATATGATCCTCATCCCCCATTTATTCATATGTGATTGTCGAATACGTAGCCCTTTTAAAATAAACTTACCTAGCGCTATAAGATTTCTTGAATGAATGAGGTCCGATAATTATCCAATTGCGCATGCGCGAAATGTGAAATGTGAACGAGCTTCTGAGTAAAACGTAGGAAGAGCAGTCTAACGCAAGCGCAATACGGACGCGTGACGACACAGAAAGGGGTTTGGTCCCCCCGTGGTTAATCCAGTAATTGGTTGTAAGGATCGTGCATACAATCACAGAGAGTTAGCGAAAATGCCGGGCGGAGGATTACAATGACGGGTGCAAGGCTATAATCAATAAAAATCACGGTAATTACAATTTTTTAAAAAATTTGATGAATTAAACTCATGTTATTTAACATTCACTGTTACGCAGAACTTTAGAGAACAAGCTGACTTTACATTCACTTTAAGACTGGGGAACTAGTTGGCAAAACTAACTAGTACAAAGGTGGACTTTTGATGAAGTGAAAATACATGATCACTCGAATTTATGATATAGGGAATTTAGCCAATCCTGTTGATTTTATGCTTATCCTGTTTCCTTAGTAAGTGTCATGGTCAGAATATTCAGTGATGAGCCAAATCTTATGTGATTGATCTTGAAATGTGAATGGATAAATCTGATTTTGTGTTTTTTTTTTTTTTTTCTTCTAGCAAGTTAGACAGTTAGCATAATTTCTACTGCCACACTTAAAGGGACACTGTACTCAAAAAAATTTCTTTAATGATTCAGATAGAGCATGCATTTTTAAGCAAAATTCTAATTTACTCCTATTATCAAATATTCTTCATTCTCTTGGTATGTTTATTTGAAAAGCAAGAATGTAAGTTTAGATGACGGCCCATTTTTGGTGAACAACCTGGGTTGTCCTTGCTGATTGGTCAGCACCAATAAACAAGTGCTGTCCATGGTCCTGAAGCAAACATTTGCTGGCTCCTTAGCTGAGATGCCTTCTTTTTCAATAAAGATAGCAAGAGAACGAATTAAAATTGATAATAGAAGTAAATTAGAAAGTTGCTTAAAATTGCATGCTCTATCTGAATCATGAAAGAAAAAAATTGAGTTCAGTGTCCCTTTAAATTGCCACCACATTTTTTTTCTAATTTATCTTAATCCATTTTATTTAATTGTTCACTATTTCCTCTTCATTTCAGTCCTATCTATCTCCCCCAAGGACAGCATGGTTCCCCACTTTTTTTAAAGAGAGTTGATGATCGAACAGGGGAAACTGGTGAACTAGTAAGTAAGGCTGATAATCTCATTTAATAAGTCAGACAAATCTGATGGGTAGAAGTAGTGCTCAGATGAACCAAACTGACCTTACTATATCAGTATGTAAATACATTTAAAAAAGTAAATTAAATATAGTAAATATATTTTGAATTGAACTTGTTTGTTTTTTTTTTAGGGTCCTTACAAAATTAGTGTTCTGAGTTTTAGTAAACTGAAATCGGAAGTCACAGTGATAATTTATGGGGTGAAATAACTATATTGTATGTTGGGCTTCTTTTTTGCATTTTTCCTTAAAGGAATAGTCTAGTCAAAATTAACCTTTCATGATTCAGATAGGGCATGTAATTTTAAGCAACTTTCTCATTTACTCCTATTATCAATTTTTCTTCGTTTTATTTGTATCTTTATTTGAAAAAGCGATAATGTAAGCATAGGAGCCGTCCATTTTTGGTTCAGAACCTGGATAGCACTTTCTGATTGGTGTCTAAATGTAGCCACCAATCAGCAAGCACTACCCAGGTGCTGAACCAAAAATGGTCCGGATCCTATGCTTACCTTCAAATAAAGATACAAGAGAACAAAGAAAAATTGTTAATAGGAGTAAATTAGAAAGTTGCTTAAAGGGACACTGAATCCATGCAATTTTAAGGAACTTTTCAATTTTGCTTAAAATTGTCTGCTCTATCTGAATGATTATATTATTCCTTTAACTGATTTTCTTTTTATTTTGTGCAGGTTACATCACAGATTTTAAGTAACAAGAACTTGCTGCCTTCCATAACCATGAAGGTTTTTTGTGGACGTGTAAACCCCACCACTGGGTCTATGGACTGGCTGGAGGAGGATGAAGATTATGATTACCACCAGGAAATTGCCAGGTGTGAGCTGTTTGAGATATTGGACATTTGTTCTATGAATGGTGTCTTTGTGTGAAGTACACAGTGAAAAAAACCCACCAATTTCAATGGAGAATATTCAGATAATATTGTTTAGATACTAAAATCTATCAAATTTTAGCTTTTAATTTATTCTTTTTATTTTATCTATTTGCAGATCATCATATGCCGATATGCTGCATGACAAGGACAGGGTGAGTGTAAAGAACACAGACAGATAAAGTAATACAAGGTGGTATACAAATGTGTCAAGCATTCATTGGTTATGCTGTGTGTGCAATTTTATATATGTATTTATATTTTGTTGTTTTGGACAACCATGTCCTTAGTACTTTGGTGCTTTTGTTTTTTTCATTTTATATAGAACGAAAAGTATTACCAAGGAATTCGAGCAGCTGTTGGCAGGGTAAAAGAGCGGGGGCACGAGGCTGTGGTTCTGGACATTGGAACAGGCACTGGACTTCTATCAATGATGGCAGTCACCGCTGGGGCTGACTTCTGCTATGCAATTGAGGTGGTAGAGACGTTTTTAATCTTTAAGCACGGAATGGGAAAGTGGCTGCTATAGAGGTGGAAGAATCAAACACATTATTCTAATTTCTAACATCCACTACTATTCCAGGTTTTTAAACCAATGGCAAATGCTGCAATAAGGATTGTTGAAGCAAACGGCTTCAGTGAGAAGATCAAAATTATCAACAAGCATTCCACAGAGGTTACAGTAGGACCTGGTGAGAGATGGGCAAATAACACACACAGAACTATATTAGTTTCTAAATAACATTTATTAAAATATATTTGCTTCAAGAGTGTTTGTTATAAAGGGAATAGCTTGTCCTTTACATCTCATTTTTCTACTGAGCTGGCCATTGAGCAATGCTAGATCTTTGTAAAACGAAAAAAAAACCTCATTACCAACACTTTATGCAAACTGCAGAGACACTCAGACATAATTATTTACCTAATTACATATATGAAATATACAATACATTACAACAGTCATTATTTAAATAGGGTGGTTAACCCATTGTATTCATTCTTTTGAAACAAGTTGTACTAGAGATAGTGAAATTATTGTCTACCTTCTTTGTCCCAGACATCCGATTGCAGGTTTTTATCAACAAACATATGCATGGTGAATTTACCACACATTTATATATGAATTATAAGTTGCTTGTTTAGGTGAATGCATAGTCTTCTTTTATAAATGTGTGTTAATATTGATTTATTGTGCATAGTTACCTCTCTTCAATAGGGTTAATTCAATCAAGATTTTTTTGTTCTGGTAAAATTAGGTGAAAGACTAGTTGAGCATTTAAGAGTTGTCCTTCTTTACAACAGTCTCTTTACTTTGTAGATGGAGACATGGAAAGACGCGCTAACATCCTGATCACTGAGTTGTTTGACACAGAGCTGATTGGAGAGGGAGCTCTTCCCAGCTACGAACATGCACAGCTCAACCTCATGCAGGTGAGTGATGGGTGCCCTCTTGTAGACTAAGCACAACAGGTTCTGCAAATGCTTAAACTTGCATGTTTGTTGTGCACCAGTATGATAATAAAATCCATGTATGCATGAAAGATGAATTTCTTAGTATGGCATAGTTTGCAAGCTGCCATGTAAAAAAAAAAAAACAACCTAAAAGCTTCTGTTATACATCTATTACATACATAAGTAGGGAAAAGTAAAGCACAATTGTGTAAGGAGGCTGCACCCTTTGTGGGCACTATTTAACAGGGTAAGCTACTAAGCACTTTTCTTCCATAGTTAAGCAATTTTCCACTTCTCTAGTTCTATTTGCAAAGAATTTTCTGTCCGTAACCATGATGGGGTAACCAGAGGCAGCCCCTATACTGGATCTGAGTTGGACATAGCTGGACCTCCACTGACAAGGATTACATAGGCAGAAATGTGTGTCTGGGGTTAGCTTTACAAATCTTATTTTCAGAGGGTTGCTTAGTATTTCATGGCTCATCTGGAGGTATATAGTGTTGTTTGCAGGGAGATCTGCTGCACTGCAGAGAATGGCTACATATATGTTCACACAGTCCCTGACGCTTGACATGCAATCTGTCCACCATGTTAATGACCGCTCTGGTTCAACATTGCACATGAAATCAAGAGACAGTGTCTCCTCCCCCACCCATCTGTTCATGTCATTGGTAAAGAAGTTTCACTCAAGGTATTAGAGGGACTGCTTGGCTGAATTTGTCTTTGTATCTCACAGCAGCAATGCCTAGAAAGTAGACGTGTGCAAACCCAGATCTTAGTGTATTATACTTTCACAAGAATAAATCTGTCTCCGAAAAGAGCCGAATGTCACAAGTGGCCGTCTTCTGCATTCGGATACTAACAAAGGATCCAAATGCACATGTCTACTAGAAAGGATCCAGCTGCACCAGGATGTATTTTAGCCATGGATGGTGGTGGCTACCAAAGGGAAGTGTGAAAGGACAATGGGTGTCTTGGGGGCTCTATGCCAGAGCCTAATTTCAATGTGTCAGTGGCTCCCTGGGTTTGTCAAGCCCTGTTTTAATGTGTGTTAACTTTAATGTTTGGAAGGTGTGTTCCTGTTCACCAATAGATGTGAGTTTTCTTTATCAAGCTTGTAAGCAGTTAATCCCTAGGGATCGGTTGTAGGCTTCTATCAATGCACGTCTATGACTTCTTGTGTTGCATGTGATAATCTGCTGTTCTTTAGCTTGTTTGAAACATGCACTATACATACACAATAGGAAGATGCTCTTATTATTTTCTTGAGAAAAAAATACACCTGAAGTGAAGTACCACCCAAGAATATGTTTTTAATAAAGCAGACATACCAAGGTCAATCAATACATAGTGGAAAAGCTACTAATATACTTTAATTAATTATTTATTTGTCCCTTGCATTCAAATTTAAACTCTAGAGAGTTGTTTTTATTTTTATGCCCAGACCTTGCAATATAGCTTTCTATTTCTGATAAATATTATCCGTATGTAAAAATTAGTTTTATCTCCCTTTATTGAGTGGGGGGAGATATCGATGAAGAGATATGAATGAAAAGCAAGGGAAATGTATGAGAAAACTGCTCATTTTACCTTTTTTTATTTTTTCATTTGAAACAGCGGATTTTGCCTGTATTATCGCCACCTATACTGAAAATGTGGTTGTAGAAAAATTAGAAGGTTTACATGAAATAATAAATGCACCCAGTGGGAGTGTGACAGAGGGATATTAAAATGTTCATTTTCCATTGTCTTTTCTGTGTATTGGTTAGAAATACAATAAGGAAGTCTTTGTGTAGATAATAATAATCTAATGAGAGCTGCTCTCTCTACAAGCTAAGCTCATTTCATTTTGTTGTATTTTCATATAGCAGAAACGGCTATTTCATATACAAAAATAAACCTAAATGGAAACTTCATAAATGTTATACTCTGCTGCTGGAACAAGTCATTGTAAACACATTAAGGGGAAACCAATTTTACAATACATTGTCCCTTTAAGATACTTTTGCTTCAGTGATATAAACAGCAGTTTACGCAACTATAGACCATTCTAGACCATTTTCATATGACAGAGGTGCAAAACCCAAGGTGGCTAGATATAAGGCAGACCGTAGTATGAAGTCCATCAGATCTTTTATAGTATGACAGAAATTAACACACATACATATTAATAATATCCAATTTTCAAACCATGAGAATGAATGATTGTTAGAAAAATATAACTCGGCACAGCTTATCTCTATTTGTGGGTGGTGTACTTTGAAAACCTCTTGGTATTTCAAGACAACACCCCCCCCCACACCCAATTCTGTTGTATTAAAGGGCCATAATACCCAAATGTTGAAACACTTGAAAGTGATGCAGCATAGCTGTAAAAAGCTGACTAGAAAATATTACCTGAACATCTCTATGTAAAAAAGAAAGACATTTTACCTCAAAAGTTCCTCAGTAGCCACATCCCATTGTAAAGGACTTCTAAGCAACAAATCAGTATGTCTGTCCCGGGACAGCTAAGGGGGTTGAGCCTCGTGCACTCTCATGTTATTTCTCTATTCAGTTTAAAGGAAGTTTACTATGAAATCTCATGAGTTAAGTCAAATCTCATGAGATCACAGTAAAAGAGTTCATGACCTCAGCACTGTTGATGCTGATTGGCTGCAGTTTATTTCTTCATTTTTTTTTTTTTTACCTGCAGCTGGGAGCAGCTGAGTATAAATTTTTACACAGAACATACTCTGCTGAGCTGAGGAGATTGTGAGGTAAAATATCTTCCTTTTTTTACATAGAGATGCTCAGGTGATATTTTCCTGTCAGCTTTTTACAGTTATACTGCATCAGTTTCAAGTGATTTATCATATGAGTATTATGTCCCTTTAAAGGACCAGTAAATACACTAGACCTGCATAATCATCAAATGCATTATAAAAAGACAATGCAATAACACTGATTCAGGACTGTCTTTAACACAGGGCAAAAGTGGCAGCTGCCCAGGGCCCAGTTTCTGTTGAGGGGCCCAAGAGTCCTAAAATAATTTTTTTTTTTTTTTTTTTTTTATGGTTCATACCAGACTGCTGATGTGACATGGAACACATACATTCAATCCTAATACTGTCACAGTCAAAAGTACTCTGTGTGTGTGTGTGTGTGTGTGTATATATATATATATATATATATATATATATATATATATATATATATATATATACACACACACACACAGAGTACTTTTGACTGTGACAGTATTAGGATTGAATGTATGTGTTCCATGTCACATCAGCAGTCTGGTATGAACCATAAAAAAAAAAAAAAAAAAAAATATATATATATATATATATATATTTTTTTTTTTTTTTTTTTTAAACTGTGCCAGACGTGCCGGTGTCATGTGACATGCCAAGCTATTGCCATGTGCTGTTTTATCATGTATCACACATTTGACACATTATGGTGAGAGTTCACATTTGTAGCCAATCAGGTGGCTTGGTTCACACATCCAATTGTTTATTCTCTCTCCGGTATTGTTGATCTTTATTGGTGGAGAATTATGCAGCCCGTGCGTTATGTATTTACATCACATCCTTTGTGCGGGGGTCCGTGAGACTAGACGGACAGTTATGCTGTTACACTTCCGGGCGGCAGCACTTACGAGTGATATATACAGGCATCATTGTACTTGTAGTCTTTTTACTATTTGGGCGTCCACCAATCAGAGCATGAGATACAAGCCTCCTAAAAGTTCTGTCACGATTGGATAATGAGGTAACACAGATGTAGTTTGTTTACATAAGTACAAACATAAAGTTCTTTACGATCGGCACAAGCTTATATTCACGAAATTTCACAATCATCACATGATATCACACAGTCTCCAGAGAAATATATTAGAAATCACATCTTTATATATAAATAGTAGTACAACGTTAATTGCGGCAACAAGTGGGTGTACAGGGAAAGGAAGGATACTATTGGTCTGTGTAAAGGAAGGGGAGTGTTTATTGAAAACATATGGTTACTGAGCCCTATTTAAAGGGAATTGAGATGGAGTCAGAGTATACAAGCCTGAGGAAACGGGGCTATCCCCGAGAAACGTGTCGCTATTATCTCTGTATTTGAGAGGAGATTTGCTTTTAACACACCCAGCTGTAATTTGTTACACTGTTGGTATTTTTATTCTGTATAATAATAAATACTAATTTCACTTTTTACAAGTCTGGTGTCAGTGTTGCAGTCTCCTTGTAAGTAACCTAAGGGCGGATCAGCCCTTCTCCCCTCCTTACTCCAGTTCCAGCTCGCAGAAAGTGATCCAGGCAAGGGGTGTCGTTTGGAGACCTGTAGCTACAGGATACCAGTGCCGTTGGCCACAACGGGGATTCCTTTGTACAGCCAGCTGGTTTGCTGCTAGAATACCAGCCTGCTTCCATAGGCACAATAGAGTGCCTTCACGTTTTTATCCATCATTGAAGTTGCATCATCCCTGGGGGTGAAGACTGAGAGCTGCCTGTTCATCATACGGATATTTGGGACATTTGTGGGACTTATCTATTTTCATAGTGGTTACGACTAGTGCTACGTTTGTATATATATATTTTACATTTCACAATTTTAACATCTTTACAATATGTATATTGTGTTATGAGATGCACATTTCACAATTTTAACATTTTTACATTATGTATATTGTGTTATGAGATGCACATTTTTTTTTTTTGGTAATATCTATCATTGCCTTCTAGCGCCTCCTATAGGAGATCTGTGGTACCAAGTATCACAGGCATTCCTGTATTTTTATTAATGTGCTGTTTTAGATGTGCACTGTGCAGCACTGAATGCAAAGCCTTAACTTGGTATCCAGCCATTCCCACTGCATCAGAAAAGGTCCTACTGGGGTTACCACTGTTACCAGGTCACTGCTCTGGTGGTGGGGATTGTTTCTGGGTAGGGCTGACTGTAGGCGCATGCAGCAGAAAGCTGGAGCGGCAAGGACGTGAGGATTTGAGCATCTGTGCAGCTGCATACACTGCTCTCTTCAGTCTTGAGGCTGTGTGACTTATCCCACACTGTATCCATGCAGCCTTGGACAGACAGCATCCTGTCTGCTGGTCCCCTTAGCCCTGCTCTTTCTGCTGTGGCCCTAAGATCAACTAACTGAAGTTTGTTACGGGAACAGTGCTTTGTAGAAAGGTGTCAGTGGGAAGAATAAGTGAGTGCACACACGCCACTCCCCATGCAGCATTGTCTAGGGCAGGGTGAGAGGGAACTTGTTCCTAGCAAAGAAGTGACATGTGCTGCTGTGGCTGATGTATAGTGTCATGCTGATACTTCACAGATTAATGTAAGTTTTATTTTTATAGTTTTTGTTTTCTCTCTGTCTCAGATTTTACAGATTCCCATAGTAGTTCTGCTGTTCCAGTCAGTAAACTTATTTTTGTCTGCACCTCCATGCTTCCTCCTCAGTCTTTACCTTGCTTTGCTCCTGTTGGCTGCCCTAAATCTCTTTAACCAGCTAACCTCACACTAGAATCACATTCAAAAGAATATTAAATGAATCCACAGTGGAGGAATTTATATATTTATCTACTTATTAGTTCTGCTTAGGTCCAGTTTCACATATTGCAATGTATTTAAACATTTTTTAAAATGATTAGCCCAGCAGTGGATGATCCACTGCTGGGCTAATAATTAAAAAAAAATTTGATTTAGTTGTTTTTTGGGATGTTGGGGTGGAGAGCGAAATTGCATGGGGGGGCCCAAGAAATTTTTGCCCAGGGTCCAGTCAATATTAAAGACGGCCTTGCACTGATTCTGAACTTCAAATGAGTAGTAGTTTTTGTTTCCTGACAAATTTCTAAGTTATGTCTATTTCCACTCCTGTATCATGTGACAGCTATCAGCCAATCACAAATGCATATATGTATATTCTATAAATTCAGGCACATGCTCAGTTGGAGCTGGTGACTCAAAAAGTGTAACTATAAAAAGATTGTGCACATTTTGTTAATGGAAGTAAACTGGAAAGTATATATTTTTTATTTTTTAACGTATGATCTTTCTGAATCATGAAACTTTTAATTTTTACTTGTGTCCCTTTAACCACTATCATACTTCAGAAGCAAAGACTGCCTCTTTTTTTTTTTTTCTGATCATAAAAGAACTTGTATACTGCTAGGTTCTGCACTGCCACAAAGAAACATTCAGAAGAATGGAAAAACAAGCAAGCCTAGAATAGCTTTGTTACTGTAATTATGGTTCCCACCTTATCACAGAGAAACACAGCAGTGGTAATTAATTAATTTGTCAATACTATTCTCTATTCCTGCTTTATGCTGATCAGTTTGGTAACACAACCATTGTTTTTATTTTGTACTCACAGGAGCACTGGGAAGCGGTCCCACATCGGGCCACGGTTTATGCCCTGCTTGTTGAATCTCGTCGGCTGTGGAGCTGGAACAAGCTCTTGCCCTTGGAATCTGAGGATATTCTCCCCCCACCTGAAATGGAAAGCTGCCCCGGGGCCCCATCTGTATGTGATGTCCAATTGAGCCAGCTGTCTCCAGGTGACTTCAAATCTCTCAGCAACGTTCTGCCTATTTTCCGGTAAGAAGTCATTTATGTAAGCTTGGCTGCAAAAGGGAAAAAGCATGGGCTTTTGCATCTTCTGGCAGCAAGATATTATTTTTTTATCTTCTTATTTGGATTCAAAGTTTTTTTTGGTAACATAACAGAAGTAAAAGAAGAATTACATTTGATAAATATATTTTGCACAAGATACTGACAAGGACGCGAAGTGTAAATACAAACCAAGAAAATCAAAGCAAAAATAGACTAAATAAAAATAAAAAAATCTGGCAAAGTAGCAAGATATTTTTGTGGGATACGGTTACCCAAATGGTGCTGATGATATTTTATGTTTTTGTTCTATAGATTTATCTTTGCATTGAACTTATTTCTTTTAATTTATGAAATTAAGAGGATCATACAATTTGTGCATTTTTACTCTGTGTATCCTCTCTATTGTGTTTCTGCACCACAGGGTGGATTTTAGCCAGCAAGTCAGCAGCTCTGCAGCCTCTCACCCTATACACTTCTCTGCTCCAGCTAATGGGAAGGCCCAGGTTGTCCTGTCCTGGTGGGACATTGACATGGACCCTGAAGGAACCATCATCTGCAGCATGAAGCCAAGCTGGACATATACAACTTCTCAGCCAGTTCCTGTATGAACAGAGATCATGTTTTCTAACTATTATTACTAAAGGGGCACTGTAGCATTAAAATACATTAAAACATGTAATGTTTGCACTACTCTGTGGAACACCATTTGTTTCACCCCTCTAAATGGTTATTCAAATATGTCCCACTTTAGAACCACAAGCACTGCAGCTTCCCAGCTCAACACAGCCAGTGTTTGGCCGAGTCTTTTATCTGTTGCTGCAGATTGGCATATACTTTTTGCAATACAAGGTCCCTTTACAAACCCAGCAAATCTACACTTAATAGGTTGTAAATGTAAAATGCTACAATCAATCAAAATTTCAAAAAAGTGACTAAAATACTGAAGAAATATAGCTATCAATCCATTTAAATTGTGCAAATCTTTGTATAAAAAATACATAAAGTTTCAACTCCTATATTATGTCATATACACCTAATTAGATAATCAGTGAAAGAATTCACTATGATTGATACATTAGAGATTGATCATGTTATATTTATTACATAAAATTGTGTATGACATTTTATGTGCACTGGATGCTTACCATTTGCAGTAGTAAACTGTTTTTTTTATAGTTTAGTGATGCATCAGCCCTCCATACTATAGGGTTTGTATTCTAAGGGTTTTAGTATCATTCAGATGTTGAACCCTTGTTCACTGTGAACCATCAAGACCACTGCATAAGCTATAATTAAGGAGATTTGTTCTGTGTAAATGTTTGTTTAAGGAACGGAACTAAATCGGGTATTTATGTAAGTATTTAAAGAGAAGTTTCAGTGCAAATTATTCTGAGCCTAAATAGTTCCAAAATAGTTTGCTAACCAGTTTGGCAATAGACCAGCTTTTTTGCTCAGAAGTATGTACTAGGTGCCAATCTTAGTAAGCATGATTGGTACACATGCAATATGAGAATGTTCAAGAAGTGTATGCATGTTGTGTAAGCACCAATTGGATGCTTAGTATGCTCTTTTGATCTGCACTCACTGCGTGCTTCTGTGCTGGGCTGAAGTTTATAAAAAAAAAAAAAAAAAAAGGCTTGTTGTAGACTTGTTTAGCAAAGTATTCAAGGGTTCTTTTGCCCACAGATAGTTTGCATTGGAATGTTATTTTAAAGCAACATATACAGTAAAATTGCATAACCAACAAGTCCATAATAAAACAATGTGATACCACTTACTTATACTTTTATTCCTGATACATTTGAAAATGTACTTCAGTTCGCTGGCCCCCTGTATCATATGACAGCCATCAACCAATCACAGACTCATATAGGTATACACTGTGCACATGCTCAGTAGTAGCTGATGCCTCAAAGTGTGAATGTAAAAAGACACCGTTTGATAATAGAAGTAAATTGTAAAGTCTCTTAAAACTGCATGCTTTATCTGAATAATGAAAGTTTAATTTTGACTTTAGTAGTGTTATTCGCAGTAGATCACTTCTGACAAAATGTGTTATTCAACCTTATAAACATTTGAGTATGACCAAGGATAAAGTAGTTTCATACAGTAACGTATCTCACTTTTATTGTAGTGGAGGGATCACTGGATGCAGTGTGTCTACTTTTTGCCTGAGGAGTTTCCAGTGTCGGAGGGGGAGGAGCTATGTCTGACCGCTCATCAAGATGACTATTGTGTGTGGTACAGCCTCATGACAGACAGGTAACTTCTGGCATTTTCCCCAAAGAGTACACAAATGAAGAAGACACAAGCAGTTATGGCATTTATCAGATATTGTGTGATTTCATGGCTGGAGAAAAAGCTTACAAAAGTAAATATGTTATATGATAAAGTTTAATTGTTCACATTACTTTGTGGATATGTTGCAGGTGTCTCTGATGTGAACAAAAAGTCTTTTGAGGGCTTATGTTTATGCCTTACTGTCCTGATTGTAATACCCACCTGGTGTTGTGTGCGTAGGACCAGGGGTAGTTTTTTTAACTTTACCTAATTTTGCTTGTTCACATGTAGTCCTCATAATACTGATAAGTGCATGTGTTTCTCAAGTGCTGTGAGTATGGGGTGACATTTTACTACTATATTTAGCATAATAACTCTTAATACCAATGGTGAACAGTTTGTGTGTACATTGATCAGCTCTCTCCTGTTATGCATGTTGCCACTGATATACACTAGTCTAGAGGATTTTCTTTTTATTTTGCCCCCCTCTGGGAAAAATATCTGCAATGGGGCTAGGATTTGTCACTTTCTGTATTCTTTGTTTCAAAATGACTTGATTTTGTCAGTGCAAGTGACAAGTATGGTTATTAGTCACAGTTCGTCACATAACTAAACCCTTGTGCTAGGTACTCACTTTTTAGCTTGTTTTTTTTAGGCAGCATGTTAAACAGAATGTGCAAAATTTTATAGAACAATATATATCTTCAGCATTAGATTAATAGAAAACTACTGCATATGCTAACAACTGGGTGATTACCCCACCAGTTGTAGGCTGAGCTGAAATCAGAAGGTTGCACTGGGAAAGTAGAAGTATTGGCTTTTATCTTCAGAACATTTCTAGTTTTCCAAGTAAATTTGAGGTCCATTTGTTTAGGATTCATGTTATGCCGTGGTGGACCCTAAAACGGACAGCCAGGCCGACAGAGGAAAACCAGGAGACAGAAACATAAGAGTGAACAGAAAAAGGCACGCAGAAAAAAATATATAGTTAAAGAGAATAAAAAAATAACTTGAGAAGTGGCAGAAAGAAGTGTAGAATCCTCACTTGACTATAAAACAGACTGCTACTGATTAGTAAATGGCGGTATTGGGCAGTTCTAGAACATAGACAAGCCTCATGCACTGCAGCAGAATTATTACAGCTGCTAAGAACTGCAGCCTCCGTGTAAGGGAAAAATCAGAAAAAAGTAATCCTTTATAATAATAATTTAATAGCATATCTGCATGAAACAAACACAAGATAAACTTGCATGTTTTCTTTAAATCCTGTTCTTGATTTGTGTCTTAAATGCAGATTTGTTTCATTTTGTTTCCTTGACATGCTTTAGCACCACTGTACTGTAAGTTCAGCATGTTTAGTACATACATAGGTTTTAATGTCTTCATCTTGGTCGGCAGTACAGAGCAGCAGAGTCAGAAGCTGGAGCGTCCTGCGTGCCACTGTGGTGCGCACATCACATGGAACAGGCCACGGTTTGGGGAGATGAATGATCACAACAGAATCCAACTGTACAAAGAAGCGCTGAAGAAGGTGAGGAACAGATGCATGCACTGTGACAAGCACAGGTTAACATATAAGAGATCTAGACATTCTGCTCCTTTATTACAATATGCTGTGCAACAGACAGGCATTCTGTGACTACCCCGCCTTTATATAACCGTAAAAGTTTGAATACTGGCAAAGATAAAGATCAAACTCTTTTACATTTAAAACACCCCTTTTAGGCTCGATTATGAGTGGAGTGCTAATTAACGCTCCCCCTTGAGTGTTGATTGCACTAGAAGTAAGATTTTTGCGCTCATCAGGTTGTGCTCGTATTCCGAGTTGAAAGTAAACTGTTTTTGCTCTTGCGGTAACCCGATTAGCACATCCAAAGCTAGAATATTGTGTGAGCATTCACATATTCCTCCATAGAAGTCAATGGAGAAAAAAAGTGAGGGAAAAACACCATTTGTATGCTGATGATACCCAAATCTACATCTGTGCCCCAGACTCATCCCCTTCCTTACTAACTTGTGTCACTAACTGTCTTAATAATATTTCATACTAGATGTCCTCTCACTACCTTAGGTTACATCTCTCCAAAACTGAGCTCCTTATTTTCCCCCCTTATTCCAAAATCCCTACCCCATACTTTCTCTAACTGTTTATAACATCATTACACCAACCCTGCATGCCCAATGTCTTGGGGTCACACTTGACTCAGATCTCTTTTTCACTCCCCACTTCCAGTCTTTGGCCAATTCCTGCCACCTCCACCTTAAAAACATCTCCAAAATTCGCCACTTCCTCACACAAGACACAACTAAGACTTTAATCTACTCTCTCATCATTTCCCACCTTGACTATTGCAACTCCATCCTCTCCCATAGCTGCAATCTATCTCCCTTACCATCCATAATAAATGCCTCTGCCAGGCCAATGTTCCTTACATGTCACTCCTCATCTGCTGCACATCTCTGCCACTGGCTTCGTCTAACCACCAGAATAAAACTTAAAATCCTGACTCCAACTTTTAATGCTCTCAATAACACTGCTCCACCCTATGGGCCTAATTATCAAGCTCCAAATGGATGCCCGTGTTTCCATGCGAGCCCTCAGGCTCGCCGGAAACAGCAGTTATGAAGCAGCGGTCTAAAGACTGCTGCTCCATAACTTGTCTGCCTGCTCTGAGGCTGCGGATATCAATCCGCCCGATTCTATATGAACTGCTTGTGCAATGATACATTTATCGATTTGCCCTGGACATGATATGCTACATCTTATCATGTCCGTCCGCACTTTAATAAAACGGCCCCTATATCTCCACTCTAGTCTCTAGATACTCTCCCTTCCGTCCTCTTCGCTCTGCTCATGACCTCCTTCTCTCCTCCTATCTTGTTACCTCCTCACATTCCCATCTACAAGACTTCTCCAAACTGGTCCCCATTTTGTGGATTAAATTAAAACAAAGTTGCAGAGCGTTAATCTGGTAGGGTTTTTTCCTTGAAAAAGTCCTACTAAGACCTGCTTAAAACAATAATATAGATAAAAAGTGCAGTATCAAATACAATTGAATGAATCACACATAAACCACATAAAAAAAGCATGCTAAAACAAAATAATAGACATGTACAACAAATAGATTATAAGTATAATACCAAATCAATGGTGTGTGTGTATAAAAGAGTCAATATTAGTCCCAGACGACTATTTGCCGGTTGAGATCGGTCATAAAATGAGTGATTCTGTAAGCAAGCAAACGGAGAAGCCCATTACAGGTGGCAATAATAAGTTGGATAAGGTGTCTTTAGTTACTTACACCGTAACTTGTAAAATGGAGTCCCTGTCTCGACTGCCACTTCTAATGATCCCGGCAATGCTCTCCGTTCTCACAGAACGCTGATCGCTCGACTGCCACTTCTAATGATACCGGCAATGCTATCCGTTTTCACAGAATGCTGAGCGCTTGTGTCGGTCCTGTTAACCCGTCAATCCTCAAGATATAAAGACCATTGCTGCTTTTTAGCACTCTTGTATTCAAAGCAATATTTTTACTTTCCCGGGCAGGATCTCCTGCACTCAGGTGTTCCTTAGAACTAAAATGTCACCGCAGAAGATCCTGCCCGGGAAAGTAAAAAGATTTCTTTGAATGTGTTATTTATTAAATTGTATTTGATACTGCACTTTTTAGCTATATTATTGTTTTAAGTAGGATTGGGTTTGGACCAGCGCCAACTTGCCCCCTATAAGCCTAAAGGTAGTGGCACCTAGTAGCCACCGAGGTAGCAGATCAGTATATGTGAGAAATCCTTAAGGCGCCAATCAAAAGATGGCAGAGGGGAAATAAAATGTTAAATAATTGGTGTTTAAACCAATATAGGGTAAGGAACACAATCTTGATGTCTATGATAGTGATGCCAATGTGGACAATGGTTTAATATGTGGACAAATTAAAAATACGTGAACAAATTAAAATACAATATACCATATAAACAGGAAAATAGAGATAAAATACAAAAATAAAACTATAGAATATATATATACCCCTATATCATGGATCCATGATAAACAACAACTGTTATAAATACATATGAATTTAACGATAAGATTAAAAACAATAGATCAATAAATCCTGCAAAAATTTAAAAACAATGATTCTTGCAATGATATACAAAACAATAGATTTGCAAAGATATAAAATGGTTAATCTATTTTACATTAGTATCGCACTGTGCTTAGGATGTGAAACAAATTAAATTGTGGGGATAGCAAAGAAGTCCTGGTGGCTTCAATCAATCCTGTGGAGTATTTATTGTAAAGTGCTTGTATCCTATGTGTGAATGTCACCAAGTGGTAGTGTCCGAATCCTACGTGTGGAAAATAAAATCCGAATATAATCCTGTGTTGATCAAAAGTACAAAAATAAAAATACAAAAATAAAAAATAATGATGATAAATTGGTTGGAAAAAATATATTGCAATTCAAAAATACGATGTCTCACAATGAAAACGATCAGTGATATTCCAAAAGCAAAAAAAATTAAATAATAATAAAACGTAGTGGTACAAAAAAGTGTAAACACAAATTGAGCTGTGAAAAAGTGTGAAATCCAAACAACGTTGTGAAAAAATGTGGCTGAGTGACAGCAATTTAATGCTGATAGAGAAGAATCCTAAAATCTTCAAATAGTGAACTTCCTAACAGATGAATATCAACCTAAAAGGAAGACAAAAAAAACAACATAGTGCAATAACGTTTTTAGCATTAAAGGAAAAATGAAATTAGGCTTACCAATCGGTCAACGCGTTTCGGCCCTGGAGCAGGCCTTTATCAAGACTGATTGTAAGGAAGATGTGGTAGCCTTTTAAAGCCCCTGGACCGGAAGTGTTACTTTATTTCGTTTCCGGTTTTCCGTTTTTTGGGGCAATATTGTGTATGTTAAAATTGTATAAATTAAAATATCATTTGGTGTTAATTCTGCTCTCAGTTGTTGTGCAGATTGATTTGATGATTAATACATATTAGCCTAGTGTATGTCGGACTTCAAGTCCGAAAATCGTTATTGTTTACCCCCATGTTCTGTGACGTCACTTCCGGTATTTTTTACGGAACATCAATCGTTCCCGATTGCTTATTTGGTCTTAATTGCTTGAAGATGAGTACTAACCAATGTTTAATTTGGATTTGTATTGTACCTTTATATTCTTTAGGCTTGCAACTAATTTGCCTAATATACCACACTAGTTCGAGTCCGATAATGCTGGAATCTCATTGGTCGTGACGTCATAGTGGGCGTTCGATAGTCATTTGTGAAAATATAGACTGGGATTACAGCGGTGATCGCTGAAATACAAATTACTACATGAGTTTTCTAGTGTGTGTTATATTTTAGAGAGGGAGGTGGTCTTCTAGATGTATATCGTCTTTAGGCTTATGACTAATTAGCTCTAATCTAATTTGCTTTAGAGACTGCACTTATTCAAGTCCGATATTTCTGGGATCTCATTGGTCGTGACGTCACAGTGGGCGTTACAATGAGCGGTTGATAATCATTTGTTGTATATATTGACCAGAATTACAGCGGTGATTAAAAAATAGAAATAAAAATAACAGATAAGTCTTATCATATACTTTGGAGAGGGAGGTAATCTTCTAGATGTATATACATCTGTTTGTGATGTGCGCAAGTATATTTACAATAGGCGATTCTATTCTTGGTTTTCGAGTTGTCCATTAGTATAAACATTGAAGTGGTACAGATTCTATACCCCTGAATATCTGTATGTTGGAAACTTGCCTTGGGTCTCTTATATATATTATTCGTTACTATGTAGTATTCTTACTGTGCTATTCTGTTTGCTTTATAGAACTTATTCTTCTTAGTTGTGAGGAGTTGGATCGTTACTTAGGTGATATATTCCTTATAGATTGTGGTAGGAGGGGAATATTAGATAGTTTAATACAGTATGTATATTCAGCTAGTAACTAATATATTTAGCGTTTTTATTCTTTTTGTCCAAATTGGACATCTACCCATATCCTATTATATATATGGTTCTATCATCTTTGCTTAGTTGTTGTGTTCATTATGATACAACACTTCTCTTTCTATTTGGATATGGAAACCTCAAGGTGGAAGAATTTCTATTTATTTATTTGATACATCACTTCTTATCTTTCTGTTCAGATATAAGATCCCCATATTTGGGAGGGTTGAATGTATATCTCCAGGGGTTTTACTATGTGTATATATATATATATATATATATATATATATATATATATATATATCTATATCTATATCTATATATATATATATATATATATCTCTTCAGGGGTGTGTACTATAACCTTTTCTAAATCGACCAAGTGGAATAAATAGTATGGGGACTGATTCTTTAGTACATGGAAGACAAAGGACATTGGGGGGTTATGCTGGGGATTGTATCAACTTTCTCTGTTCTAAAATATATAGACAGCTGGCTATATTCTCCAAGAGTCTATATAAATATTGCTATGTGATATATATATATATGATATACGAATTCAGTGTGGTTGAGGTTGGGGGTATTCGTATATAACTCAATACAAGAGTTGGTTCTTCTGTAATCTTAAATTTAATAAAAGGACAGTGTTGCTGACAGATAAAAATTCATAAATAGTCACACCATCTTTCAAAGTGAGACTAGTTTAGGTTATTTAAGGGGCATTTCTTTATTAATAATGCCATCTTGAGGACTATTTAGACAACAGCCATTCTTCAGGCTGTACAAGTGGGTATCAGAACAGTCAGTCATATTTGAAATTATATAGATAGGTATTAATGCCCAATGTTGCTTTTAATATTTGTTCAAACCAATCAATGGATAAAGCTATAGCAATTGGGTTTTGGAGGAGCAGAAGCGAGAGTTTCTGGTATAGGCGAATTAAATCACCGGGCTGCTCTGTGGGTGTAGAAAGTACCCAAGCTGATCTTTAGACCTTTCTGAAAGTGAATACTGGGCATATTAATATGAGGTTTAGAGGAATGCCTATTTGTAGATTAATTCAATGGTCTCCATTGTATGTCATATTCAGGAGGTGAGATAGATCTTCCTTATTATTTAGCCCTTTGGGGTAGAGACAGTCTAAGTTGAAGATCCATTTTGATTCAGTAGTTAATAAGTTTTTTTCAGAATCACCTCCTCTCCATTTTTTGTCCACCTTCTGTATGCCGAGGAATTTCAAATCTTTCACATTCCCATTGTGTTTCGTTGTGAAATGTTTATACAATGGAGTATCCATACTGCCCTTCTCGATTGATAATAGGTGTTCACGTACTCTGTCCCTAAGGTATCGGGATGTTTGGCCTACGTATTGTAGTCCGCAAGAGCATTGTAACAGATATGACACCTTTGTCATGGCACCTGATTATATCATGAATCTTAAAAATTTCTCCAGTATTGTGACATTTAAATGTTGAAGATTTAATTCCATGTTGGCAGGCTTTACAGGATGGGCACGGATAGAAGCCCTTAATCTTTTTCCCAAAGACATCTGTCACTCCTGATTTTCTTTTTTTCTGGATGCTTGGTGCTATTATACTTTTTAGGTTTTTTGTTCTCCTGTAAATAAACCTGGGTTTTGGAGGTAATCTTTCCCCAATGATCTCATCTTCTTTAAGAGTTGACCAGTGCTTATTAAAAATATTTTCAATGATGTTTTTATTTGCACTATACTCAGTGATCATAGGAATATTGAGTAATCCATTCGGTGTGTCTTTAGTTTGTCTAGCTTTGGTCTTGTATTTCATCAGTTCTGTTCGTTCTATATTACCCACCTCTTCAATTTTTTCTTCAAGTAGACTTTCCGAATATCCTCTTTCTAAGAACTTTGTTTTTATTATTTTGGATTTGTCTTCAGTTTCAAATCTCTTGGGAGAAACAATCCAAAATAATAAAAACAAAGTTCTTAGAAAGAGGATATTCGGAAAGTCTACTTGAAGAAAAAATTGAAGAGGTGGGTAATATAGAACGAACAGAACTGACGAAATACAAGACCAAAGCTGGACAAACTGAAGACACACCGAATGGATTACTCAATATTCCTATGATCACTGAGTATAGTGCAAATAAAAACATCATTGAAAATATTTTTAATAAGCACTGGTCAATTCTTAAAGAAGATGAGATCATTGGGGAAAGATTACCTCCAAAACCCAGGTTTATTTGCAGGAGAACAAAAAACCTAAAAAGTATAATAGCACCAAGCATCCAGAAAAAAAGAAAATCAGGAGTGACAGATGTCTTTGGGAAACAGATTAAGGGCTTCTATCCGTGCCCATCCTGTAAAGCCTGCCAACATGAAATTAAATCTTCAACATTTAAATGTCACAATACTGGAGAAATTTTTAAGATTCATGATATAATCAGGTGTCATATATCTGTTACAATGCTCTTGCGGACTACAATACGTAGGCCAAACATCCCGATACCTTAGGGACAGAGTACGTGAACACCTATTATCAATCGAGAAGGGCAGTATGGATACTCCATTGTATAAACATTTCACAACGAAACACAATGGGAATGTGAAAGATTTGAAATTCCTCGGCATACAGAAGGTGGACAAAAAATGGAGAGGAGGTGATTCTGAAAAAAACTTATTAACTACTGAATCAAAATGGATCTTCAACTTAGACTGTCTCTACCCCAAAGGGCTAAATAATAAGGAAGATCTATCTCACCTCCTGAATATGACATACAATGGAGACCATTGAATTAATCTACAAATAGGCATTCCTCTAAACCTCATATTAATATGCCCAGTATTCACTTTCAGAAAGGTCTAAAGATCAGCTTGGGTACTTTCTACACCCACAGATCAGCCCGGTGATTTAATTCGCCTATACCAGAAACTCTCGCTTCTGCTCCTCCAAAACCCAATTGCTATAGCTTTATCCATTGATTGGTTTGAACAAATATTAAAAGCAACATTGGGCATTAATACCTATCTATATAATTTCAAATATGACTGTCTGTTCTGATACCCACTTGTACAGCCTGAAGAATGGCTGTTGTCTAAATAGTCCTCAAGATGGCATTATTAATAAAGAAATGCCCCTTAAATAACCTAAACTAGTCTCACTTTGAAAGATGGTGTGACTATTTATGAATTTTTATCTGTCAGCAACACTGTCCTTTTATAAAATTTAAGATTACAGAAGAACCAACTCTTGTATTGAGTTATATACGAAAACCCCCAACCTCAACCACACTGAATTCGTATATCATATATATATCACATAGCAATATTTATATAGACTCTTGGAGAATATAGCCAGCTGTCTATATATTTTAGAACAGAGAAAGTTGATACAATCCCCAGCATAACCCCCCAATGTCCTTTTGTCTTCCATGTACTAAAGAATCAGTCACCATACTATTTATTCCACTTGGTCGATTTAGAAAAGGTTATAGTACACACCCCTGAAGAGATATATATATATATATATATATATATATATATATATATATATATATATATATATATATATATATATATATATATATATATATATATATATATATATATATATATATATATATATATATATATATATATATATATATATATTAAAACCCCTGGAGATATACATTCAACCCTCCCAAATATGGGGATCTTATATCTGAACAGAAAGATAAGAAGTGATGTATCAAATAAATAAATAGAAATTCTTCCACCTTGAGGTTTCCATATCCAAATAGAAAGAGAAGTGTTGTATCATAATGAACACAACAACTAAGCAAAGATGATAGAACCATATATATAATAGGATATGGGTAGATGTCCAATTTGGACAAAAAGAATAAAAACGCTAAATATATTAGTTACTAGCTGAATATACATACTGTATTAAACTATCTAATATTCCCCTCCTACCACAATCTATAAGGAATATATCACCTAAGTAACGATCCAACTCCTCACAACTAAGAAGAATAAGTTCTATAAAGCAAACAGAATAGCACAGTAAGAATACTACATAGTAACGAATAATATATATAAGAGTCCCAAGGCAAGTTTCCAACATACAGATATTCAGGGGTATAGAATCTGTACCACTTCAATGTTTATACTAATGGACAACTCGAAAACCAAGAATAGAATCGCCTATTGTAAATATACTTGCGCACATCACAAACAGATGTATATACATCTAGAAGATTACCTCCCTCTCCAAAGTATATGATAAGACTTATCTGTTATTTTTATTTCTATTTTTTAATCACCGCTGTAATTCTGGTCAATATATACAACAAATGATTATCAACCACTCATTGTAACGCCCACTGTGACGTCACGACCAATGAGATCCCAGAAATATCGGACTTGAATAAGTGCAGTCTCTAAAGCAAATTAGTTTAGAGCTAATTAGTCGTAAGCCTAAAGACGATATACATCTAGAAGACCACCTCCCTCTCTAAAATATAACACACACTAGAAAACTCATGTAGTAATTTGTATTTCAGCGATCTCCGCTGTAATCCCAGTCTATATTTTCACAAATGACTATCGAACTCCCACTATGACGTCACGATCAATGAGATTCCAGCATTATCGGACTCGAACTAGTGTGGTATATTAGGCAAATTAGTTGCAAGCCTAAAGAATATAAAGGTACAATACAAATCCAAATTAAACATTGGTTAGTACTCATCTTCAAGCAATTAAGACCAAATAAGCAATCGGGAACGATTGATGTTCCGTAAAAAATACCGGAAGTGACGTCACAGAACATGGGGGTAAACAATAACGATTTTCGGACTTGAAGTCCGACATACACTAGGCTAATATGTATTAATCATCAAATCAATCTGCACAAAAACTGAGAGCAGAATTAACACCAAGTGATATTTTAATTTATACAATTTTAACATACACAATATTGCCCCAAAAAAACGGAAAACCGGAAACGAAATAAAGTAACACTTCCGGTCCAGGGGCTTTAAAAGGCTACCACATCTTCCTTACAATCAGTCTTGATAAAGGCCTGCTCCAGGGCCGAAACGCGTTGACCGTTTGGTAAGCCTAATTTCATTTTTCCTTTAATGCTAAAAACGTTATTGCACTATGTTGTTTTTTTTTTTCTTCCTTTTAGGTTGATATTCATCTGTTAGGAAGTTCACTATTTGAAGATTTTAGGATTCTTCTCTATCAGCATTAAATTGCTGTCACTCAGCCACATTTTTTCACAACGTTGTTTGGATTTCACACTTTTTCACAGCTCAATTTGTGTTTACACTTTTTTGTACCACTACGTTTTATTTTTTTTGCTTTTGGAATATCACTGATCGTTTTCATTGTGAGACATCGTATTGTTGAATTGCAATATATTTTTTCCAACCAATTTATCATCATTTTTTATTTTTGTATTTTTATTTTTGTACTTTTGATCAACACAGGATTATATTCGGATTTTATTTTCCACACGTAGGATTCGGACACTACCACTTGGTGACATTCACACATAGGATACAAGCACTTTACAATAAATACTCCACAGGATTGATTGAAGCCACCAGGACTTCTTTGCTATCCCCACAATTTAATTTGTTTCACATCCTAAGCACAGTGCGATACTAATGTAAAATAGATTAACCGTTTTATATCTTTGCAAATCTATTGTTTTGTATATCATTGCAAGAATCATTGTTTTTAAATTTTTGCAGGATTTATTGATCTATTTTTTTTAATCTTATCGTTAAATTCATATGTATTTATAACAGTTGTTGTTTATTATGGATCCATGATATAGGGGTGTATATATATACATATATATATTCTATAGTTTTATTTTTGTATTTTATCTCTATTTTCCTGTTTTTATGGTATATTGTATTTTAATTTGTTCACGTATTTTTAATTTGTCCACATATTAAACCATTGTCCACGTTGGCATCACTATCATAGACATCAAGATTGTGTTCCTTACCCTATATTGGTTTAAACACCAATTATTTAACATTGTATTTCCCCTCTGCCATCTTTTGATTGGCGCCTTAAGGATTTCTCACATATATTGTTTTAAGTAGGTCTTAGTAGGACTTTTTTAAGGAAAATCCCCTATCCGATCAGCACTCTGCAACTTTTGTTTTAATTTAATTGTTTATTTTTTTTATTTATCTCTGAGTCAATTAGTTAAAGAGCTACATTATTCTAAATTGCGCATAGACCCTTGTGTTGTACCCTATTTTGTTGAACTCTCTCCCCTAGTTTGCAAACTTTCAAATGTTCCTTAAAGACTCTACTGTCCAGGGATGCATATAATATAACCTAAAATTTCCCTATCTTAGTTCCTTTTCTGCTTTAGCTATACCCTTGAACCCCCTTAGCATGTAAGCGTAAAAACCTAGCTGCTTGTATATCACCTTCATGAGAGATGATTTACAACAGTGAAACTCTATCACTTTGTCTCCCATAATTGTCACCTTGCATAATATACCAATGTCTTTAGCAATGCATAATTTGTTGGTACAAATAACTGATAATAATAATACCTATGTTGCTGGCTAAATTTATCTCTCTTTTTTTTTTTTTTTTTTTTTCTTTTTCTGTATTTATATTGGGGAAAAAGAATTCTAAATAAAGATTTAAAAAATTCCCTCTTGCTAGTAACCATGGTTTATTTTCTTCCTTTTACACGGATACCGTATTCAGTGCAGTTGGCTCTTAATTTGTGGGGTTCTGTGTCGTGTCTATGCTGATAGTTTGTGTTGTCCCCTCTGCAGGTTGTGACCCCAGGCTGTGTCTGTCTGTGTGTGAGTGATGGCAGTTTTCTTCCTTTCCTGGCACACTCTTCTGGAGCAGCTCAGGTAATTCCCTTGTGATATCTGAGGTCATACCCTGCTATTTAGTGCACAGACAGATCTTCTTACTGTGCAATGTATACTTGTAACTAATCCTGTTCTGTATTGCAGATAGATGCTAATTAACAATAGATCATCTTACTTGGTAATACACAGATATAGATCCCTCTACTAGTTAATTTAACCTAATGCCACCAATAAAATTGTTTATATACATGCTCCAGCAGATGCATACTGATGTATAGGACACTGGCAGATACCCTCTGCTATATAGTCTACTGGTACTTTTTTATGCATCAGTCAACTGTTACTTAGTTACCTGTCTGTTTTAAGATTTGTTTTATTTTTCTTTGGGTGTCTTTTTTATTTTGTAGTTCCCTGTTAATGCACTCACAACTACAGCAAATGTGTCTGTGCTGGGGAAATAAATGATAATACAATTAAAAATAATTTTAGTATGAAAACCATTAGAAAACATCTATCTATCTTATTCCTGAAACCAGGAATAAACAAAAACTGAGAGATGGTATGATCTGCTCAGATCACAGGTTTAATTGTATGCAACCCCTTCCTGAATCTTTTTATACAGTAATAAAAAAGTATTTCTAAGTAACTGGTTCTATTAATATACCCTACGCTATGTGCTTTTTATAAGCAGCATGTGGCTTGATTCTGTTACAGGAGATGGTTTGTCCCCTAACGAGCATATTCTAGATAAGTTAACTTTTGTTTCTGGCCTTATTCTTTTGTGATGCTTTTTAGTGATATTGTGCATCTGGAAGCTAATTTTTGGCCATCTTTGTTTAAGGTTTTACCTCATGCCTTATACTCTGATTTGGCCTTAGAAGCTATTTTGTACCCTATGTTTTACTTTTTTAGTACTGTCCTATTAGTATTGAATATGATTCTTTAATAGTGTGGGGTATTACTGCATTTATCTTCTCAGTCTTAAAGGGACACCCAAATCAAAACAAACTTTTATGATTCAGATACAGCATGTGTTAAGACACTTTCCAATTTACATCCATTATAAAATTTTGCTCATTCATTTTATATTCACACTTTCTGTGGAACAAGATCCTACTGAGCATGTGCACAAGCTCACAAGGTATACGTATACTAGTCTGTGATTGGCTGATGTCTGTCACATAATACCGGGGGGGGGGGGGGTAATTGTCAGGAAAACAATCTACTTCTTATTTGAAATTCAGAGTAGGTGTTAAATCATTGTCTTTTTTATTATGCAATTTTACTGCATTGAGTGGTCCTTTTAATCTTCTATCTCAATTGCTAATTTAAACAGACAGTCAACTCAAAATATTTTATTGTTTAAAAAATCAGATAATCCCTTTATTACCTAAGATGCCCAAGATGTGTTTATAGTGTATATACCCTCTTAAAGGGACATAAGACAATAAATTAAGGTAATAGTTTAGTAAGAGACTTTCTGAATACATTAACATTTTGGTGCAATTTATTTTTCTGTCTGTGAATCTGCTATTATTCGCATACACATGCACATAAACAACCTTCTGAATGAATCTATACAGCACCAAAGAAACAACCTTTTATTGTTCTTTTTTTTTTAATATGATCTTTAAAGAACATTCCACATCAAGGTTTATTTGCTGTTCTTTTTACAGGTCTACACTATTGAGTCTTCTTCTATGTCCCAGCATCTAATGGAGAAGGTAGATCATAGTGTTACATAATGGGTGCTGAGAAGGATTCAGCTCATGTGAAGAACAGACTGTGTGTATGACTGCTGCATGGGTACTGGCAAATAGAAACTCCCAAACTTCATACCTAGCTGGTTGATCTAGCTTAGCAATCGTCTGAATCCTGACAATTTTCAGCCTTTCTAATTTGACCTCTTGAAATCCTATCATTGGCTTGTTTTAAGCAGTGTGCCTTGGCTGTTGCCATGGTTTTTTAATTTTGATTGATTGCTTTTTGGTTTAATTACAAATGTTAAATTTAGATAAGATTACACATTTATTCAAATTTATAAATGATCATCACAGTGTACAATTAAGATTGCAATTATGTATTTGGACACTACAATTACTCGAAATGATATAACATTGCTAATTGCGCACATTGTGAATATTATTGGTTTGTTGCTTTGGCTGCGTATTCTGCTTCTGAGAAGGCCTGAGAAAATGCTCTTTCTTTGCTATATTGATGTGTATGTGTGAAATATACCAGGTTATTGCCACTAGAGGCAGCAGCTAAAAAAAAAATCAGATGCTAACAAGTATCTGCAATAAATTTGCAGTTGTATGGGGACAGTGAATACTCTATTCAGTCTTCATATATTTTATTATATATAATTGTTTCAGGGCTTGCAGTGGTTGAAGGTCTGAGGAAAACTGTGTTTAGTTATAGATTACTTGTGAGTGAGGGGAAATAGTCCTCCACTCAATGGTAAATATATATTTTTTAAAAATGCCTAATTTTCCTTTTGTCTCATTGTGAAATAATTTGTTTCCTTTATGCATTCTAGCTTTTCAAAACCAACCAACTAGAAGACAAAATTAAAGTTCTTCAGAAAGCTCCAGACAGCCTGGCTGAGTTAGACCTCAATGGCAGAAAGGTAATGAGCTATGTATGCATCAATATTGTACATATATAGTTTGTACAGCTCATACATAGTAGGTTGCAGGCAATGATCTGTATCTTTCAGAAGCTGCATATTAATTTGGGGTGAGGAATGTAGGATTTAGGTAGTCACTAGATGATTGGAACTTACACTCTTCTGACAGTTTTGTTTTCTTTGCTTGGTGTTCAGATCTCTGCTCTGATTGGAGAACCCTTCTTCACAACGAGCCTCCTCCCATGGCACAACCTTTACTTCTGGTATACCCGCACGGCCCTTGCTGCCCACCTCACCAATGACTGTACCATTTCCCCTCTCTCTGCATCCCTCTATGTACTGGCTGTTGAGTTTAAGGTAAGACCTTGGCTAATAAAATATTTTTTTTCCTGTGTTATTTCAATATGAATTTTAATTTTCCCATTAAATTAATATTGTTGCAGAACAATTTTTGTTATTTTTAATGCAATGTAGCAATACAATTTTGTACTGCATCTCTTTATTTTATAATTCAATTTATTAATTTCATACAGTAAATGTTGTATAATTGGTTACATTATTCTGCACTATGTGCAGAATTTGATAACATAAAGATAACATTTTGGGGGCGTGTCTCTGGGCAGCACCTTGACTGGTCGCAGTATTGGTTGCTCCGTGGGTATCGCAGATAATCTGTCTCTTATCATAAAACCATCTAGCTACTATTACCCAATAGCCAAACCCTGCAAATCAAGCAGTTTCGATTGATACCACATTATTGGGAATACCACCTCTGACATCCGATCCGGAGCGTTATGGTCTAGGACAGTCTCCTTAATGAGAGGCCTTCAACACCCCCCCAGTATCTTGTAAGCCGGGTAAACAGTGCATAGTCACTGCCAGGACTTTTGACCATACCTCTTCCAAACTAACTAAGCAATGGAGAATAAACCAATCTGTTTGGCTGAACCAATCTCAATTTTGGAGGAACACAGAATCTGCCTTTGCAATGTAATAAAACAGACATTTCACTCTGACTCCTGCAGTTACAAGGAACAAGTAGAACAACCACGGACAACAAACCTAACAAATCCTCTTAAGGAGACTCATTCCGGAGCGGAGCAGCATTTCCGACCTAAAGACCGTAATACCGATTACAATCCTGCCTCTGACCCACGTGCCACTAAGAAGCAACAAGGCGTCCAAGTCATAATTGAAAGACCTGCACCGTATGCGCTTGAAGATGGGAATTCGCTGCAGTTATCCCTCTATAGGCAAGTTCCTGGGGCTCATTACCCTCCGCGACAGGGGAGAGAACCAGACAGCTGGCCCAACTTGGCTACGCTGGGACATAAAGAGAAAGACAAGCTGAGCGCACTTCTGGGGATCCATCATAGTGAACTACCGGACCCGGATACAGATGGAGCAGATACATCGCTGGGAGCCTACTCGAGCGTGAAAGCGCTAGGCCATGGCGCAGTTACAGGCTATCGCAACCGTTATCTGCTTCCATGATTTTCAGCAACACCGAAAACCGCCATTGAGCTCATGGAGATGAAAAAAGTTCATCAAGATATGGACCTCATTCACTTTAGACTCTGTGATCTCCGGTCTTGAGTCGGGTAGGAAGATGAAACTCTTTATGCATATGTCGGGAGGTATGTGTGTGCTTCAGGAGACCTCCATAATTTGGACAATTCCGGGACATTTTTCTTTTATTACATTCTTTTTGTGTGTGTCGTTTGTTACTACAGTGTCCTGTATTATACCTAATGTGCAGAAGTATAAGCTAATGCTCATGATATTATTTTACACTAGCTGAAAGGGTCTTTTCTGCTAGCATGGCTTAACCTTTAGTACATTGTCTTATAGGTAAAGAGGCTATCGCTGACTAGTGTGTTAGGGCATTTTGTACTGCTTTTAAAATAAGAAATTGTATATTCCACGCATTGGCATTCTTATCAACTAGCAGTCTGAGCCCCTACATAACTCATAGCTCATTTTCCAGCTACTATATTAGATCCATTATAACACATGGCCCTGTTATGTACATACGGGTATTTGAATGCTGAGCTACCCTGGGGGACATAGTTCACTCCATACACTAGGACTGACTCTTCATTTTCTTAAAGTCATTAATAGAGCCTGGTTTCACTTATACCTTTAGAAACGGAGTGTATTAGTAAGACACTATGGGATGACTCTTTTGAAATTAGAAATAATGACAGCATACTGATATCCTGATACCATTGGACATGCCATCTTCAAAACAATATATCCCTAATCATTTTATGTCCATTTTCACTTTGCCCTGTTATATAGTTAAGGTTATTTTTGTTTTGGCTCTAAGTATAATTATACAATATGTGAGGTGTTTGCAATATTTCAGGTTTGTGCACTTCTATATATTCAGCTACTCTTAAGTCCCCTTTCATGCTACTAGATGTGTGCAAGCACCTAACTCTCTAGCCATAGCGAATTCATGTTTGAGAATGAGACATATTCTTACAGAGTTGGCACTTTACTATACGTGCTATATCGCATATAAATCCATAAATATAAATACTCACCTATTCTGTTATGGTCATAATCTTTACAAGGTTTGTTATTACATTGTTGGAAATATGTTCTCTCTTTGGGGTCAACTACATACCAATACCTATAATTAACTGAGTGTATGATAATACCTCATAAAGCTTTGTATCTATCTATGGTTAACTGCCTTAATACCTTCACTTAATGCCTCAGTCTTGCCCTGTCAGTGGCCGAGGCCGGGCGATGAAACATTATATGAAATAATACTCGAAGATACACTCTGTAATATTACTATGTATACTGCAATTTTAGTTAACATTTTTCAGATAGAGGTCCAAAATTATAACATTGCACCGATGTAGGACCCCTTTGAGGTGCTATTAACATTATTATTCTTAGTCACCTAGTTGAGCCATTCCCCCATGTGACCGTACAGAGAGAGAGTACAATGATGGCCTCTCTGTTAACATCATAAATAACCAGGGCAATTAACTATACTTTTCCTACCGAATAGCTAGCTCATGGACCCTAAAGAATGTTTTAGTTTCTGTCTGGCATTTTATTCAATACCCTGAATCTCTCTCCTAAGAGCCCATATAACAGTCGCCGCCATTGCCTATTGACTAGCACAGCATTGCCTAGTTGTTTGTTATGCATATAACACGTAATATGGCTGTCTTTTGGGTATCTGTTAAAATGTCATCCACCAGTTCACTTGTTTATTGGATTATTCTTGGATATCTCCTTAATTCACATATCCTCCCACTTATACTGATATTCTAAGCCTAGGCAGATAAGATGAATACATACATATATATTTTCAATGTTCAAGAAAATATGTTTTACAAGCTAGTAGTTTTCAATTGGGGTCCAAAAGTGGCCCATTTTGTTATTTTATATTTTCCCCTGAAATTCCCCACTCTGTCTTAAAGGGACAGTTTACTAAAAAATGTTCTACCCTTTAATTTGTTCCCAATGATCCACTTTACCTGCTGAAGTGTATTAAATTGTATTTCCATTAACCTGGCATTTGAATTAGTTTATTTAGCCTGTGGTATCCCCACCCATCCTGAAAGTGTTTGGCCACGAGGCCAAGCTGTATTAACACAGCCAGTAGAAAAAAAATTACACTCCCAGTGGGTTATAGAAGAGATAAGGTAATAAAATGTTAATTTTTCCATTATTCTCTCCAAGTATTGGTGATTGGTTTATGGACAGATATGAGATAAAGAAGCAGGTATATGTACACAATGTGATAAAGTAATGAGATCTGATTATACCTACAAGCTCAACCCATTTTATTAGGTTGTGGCTTCAAAATCAGCTAATTCATATACACAAATAAGCCTCTATTTATTAATGAGGGAATTCATTTTATTTGTCTTTACATAATATTTTAAGGGGACACTTCTAAATTAAAAACCTGAGGTTAATTTCTATTTGTATAACTGGGCGATTATCTGTATTAGTTATTCTGATATTTATTATGTACATTTTGTTGTTATTTTCATTTGCTTTCAGAACTGTGATAGTATTTATTTATAACCTCAATATATATATATATATATATATATATATATATATATATATATATATATATATATATATATATATATATATATATATATATATATAATATATATGTATATAAAAAATAGCATTTTTAAAAAAAAATGCTTAATAAATACCTAATTTAGCAGCTATTACTATACTTACCTCATGTGTGAAGCTGTCAACTTCTGTACAGCAGTTTTTTCAACTAGCGCGTCACAGGCTCACTGTCTAATCATAGCGGTCCTGGTCGTACCATTCAGCCACAACAAGTTTGGGCGCTAGGTCAAGCAGCTGACGGCTTTACATGGTGCAGGAACACTACATGTAGTTTAATGGTGCGATTGGACTCCCTGGGATTTGAAATTGAGCGTATGACACACTAGTTGAAAAAACTACAGCGCAGAAGAGGACGGCTTCGCACACGAGGGAAGTATAGTATTAGCTGCCAAATTAGGTATTTGTTAAACATTTTTCAAACAAAAGCCTATCCTCATGTTACATAATTCTGCACATAGTGTTACCCAATGTTTACTGTCCCTTTAAATTAAGATTTTTATGAGCCCTACATGTACATATACAGGGAACATCTCTTTGCATAACACACTGTTCTCAAGGTAAAAAACTGCCTTTAGAGAACAGGGGCTTCATAGTAGCAGCGAGATCACTTAGTGAATCCCAGCCAAGAAACATTTAGAAAATCCCCCCCCCCGTCTTTGCTCTTTTCACAATGCACCTTCCATCATCCTCTAGTTAGCGTTAACTACGTTTGTAAAGTTGGCAAATTTAGGAAATTTTTTCATTATAGAAAAATTAACAATGTACAAGGAAACTACAATTGTAAATGCAGATATTGTTTTAAATGGTTAAAACCTGTTTAGAACAACTGAAAATTTGCCAGACAGAGAGCATTTTAAAGTTAATAATAATCTGGTAAGAGTCTTTTATTTGACAACACTTATATCCTAGAGCATTATGGTTATTTTCTGGAAAGTCAGTTTTAAAGATAATCATCAGACTGTGGGAGATGAGTCTGATGTGTTATGTCACCCAAAGTGATTAACAAGATAAAATGAAAGCAACTTTTTTTTTTTTTTACTCT